>NW_026622974.1:3506255-3816063 GCF_023065955.2 Ursus arctos
TTTAAATCTCTTCCCTAGCAAACTTCCCTGGTTGGTTATTTGCCTTCTTCTGAATGATTTCTCAATATTCTGCAGCCACCAAAAAACAATTAGGCAGAAATCAAAATGCAAATCAAAACAAAAAGATGTTTACCTTTCTCTACCTCAACAACTGTGGGCTCTCCATTGAAAATGAAAACTCTGTGGATCAAGCACTCTGCCCAACGCTGTCAGGTACACCCGCTACAATACAACACTATCACACTACACAGGCAGAGCCACACTGTAAATAAATAAAACCTGTATTCCCATTATCACAACACTAGCAAAACGCAGAGGTTTTCAACACCAAGTTGACGCTTCATCATTCACAGAACAAAATCAAATCAAAATGGGTCTCATCTTTTCAAAGTGGACTTGAAATTCGAATTAAAAGCAATGAAAGGTGGAAGCAAATTCAAGGTGCCTTGAAGAGAAAAAGAGGTTTCTGGTATTTCCTACTTTTTGTGGACAAAAGGACCCACAGTTTCAACACACTTACAGTTCTCTTCTCAACAAAGAATTCCTTTCCTGCACACACACGCACACACACACACACACACACACACCCTCCACTCTTACTTTTCAGTGTTTACTCCTATCTCTGGGTCTCTTTTCACTCACCATGGTTCCTCCTCTTCTGCACCAAAGGCTCCCTACACTTGATCCTTCACTATAGCGTCTGTGCCCTGACTCATGCAGACCTTCTGGAGCATCTCCCCACAACCTGCACATTTGATTCCCACTCCTGTACAATCTAGCCCAGTTCTTCATCCAGCAGGACTTCTCCAGCTTCCCTTAACCCTGTTCTCTTCCCTTACACCCCATCTCATCCTTTAAAACCCAGGGCCCATCTCTTCCTTTTCTCACCATCCCCTTTCCGCCCTGTCCCTTTCAGCTCTGTTTCTCCACCTCACTGTTTTTACCTTGGATCTGGCTGAACCTCGTCAATTAACACAATTCCCCAGTTACCCTGTCCCAGACCGCCATCACTTCTTTACACCCTTACTCTTTTCTCCTTTCAGCTTGTCTGGCCCCAGAATTGTCCTATAAACGCCCCACCTCTCATCCGTTTCCTTTCACCCTTCCACTACGCTTATTCCTAACTCCACCTGGTACTCGTCCAGTATCTATTTCACCCTCCCTCACTTTTAAGAACATACACCCATCGCCCACCCACTAACCCATACCTTTCTCAGAACCTCGCGATTCCCTCGCGGGTCCTAGCCCTTCAGCTCATCTCGCTCTGCACTAGTTCACACCCTTGTCACGTCTGGCTCTTAATCACCCTCTCTCCTCTACTCCCAACTATCACCCCAGCTCTGCCCCTCCTCGCCTTCCACTTCCAACTCTTCCCCCAGCACCCTCACCCTGCTACCATCCCCTTCAAAGCTCTCTTCTTCAAACCCCTGCTCTTACACCTAACCCCAGCCTTGGTCTTCCTAACCTCATTCCCTGCCGGCTTCCTTAACACCTACCCTGGGTTCTGCCTCCTTCCTACCTCCTTGGCTGGCTTTTTCTCACTCCTACTCTCCCTGCCTTCTAACCCTTTCTCTCCTTAATCTTCCTCATCTTATTCTTAGACCCGTTCCCCCCAAGAGCCTCTAAGCCTTCCTTCGCTTCTCCCCACAAGGCTTTTTTTTACCCCCAACCCAGTCGTCGCCCACCCCGCCAAAATAAAGCTCCGGCGCGCCCCGACTGCCGGCTCTCGCCTCCGCCGGCCCCCGCCCCGGGCGCCCCCAGCCCGCCGGCGCTGCGGTCCCGCCCCCTGCCGCCGCTCCTCCCGCCCGCGAGGCGCGCGCCGCCTTTGTCGCCCCTCACCCGGTGTGTGAGGATTTGGCTTCTTTAAAGGGGAGGGCCAGTGTGCCGGAGACTCCTGTCCCCGCCTCCGAGTCTTAGAATGGGCTCCCTGGCCGTCGCGTCCTCCCCGGTCCCCGTCCCCCCACCCCCTGGAGCTACCCCCTTGGCTGCCTCCCTACCTCCTCCGCCCCCTCCCCGACCCCCCCCTCTATTTACCGCCATCATCAGCACGCGCGAGCTGTCACCAGGGCGCGAGACAACCGAACTCGGCCCCGCCCCCTGCCCGCCCATTGGCCCGCCCGCCGGAGCCCCGCCCCCCGGGCCCCGCATTGCGCCAACGGCGCAGCGCTCGGCCCCGACCCCGGCACAGACTGCCTCTCCGAGGGTTCGCGCCGCGGGCGCAAAGTTTAGGGTTAGCCACAAACGTGCGGCCGATTTGAGCCTGGCGTAAGGGGCGGCGGCGTAGAGGGGCGTTGTGAATCGCGGGTCGAAGTTTGGTTGAAGCACAGGAGGGTAAATAAGGAGGTTTCCAGACAAAGAGACTCTTAAAGGTACAGAGTCTTAAGGCTGTCCCTCCTCCTTAAAGGGCCAGACTCTCCCAGCCCATCTCCGCCCCCTTCTCCCCTGCACTTAGGCCCGCGGAACAGTGAAGGAATTCTATCTACACTGGTTACCCGCACACTTTTTGGAGCTCCTTTAACATCTCTCCCCACTGCCAAGGGGGAAAGCCTTTCTCACTATTCGGTCTATGTTTTTGTTTTGTTCTGTTAAAAAACTTAAGTGATTATTAACTGTGTCGTTCCAAAAGAAGCAGCCTCCGAACCCTGGGGTTTCCTGAGGCAGCGTTTGCAAAAGTTACTATTGGCTACCAGACGGGTGAGCACGTGTCTGACTTTCGCCACGGATGACCCAGGCGGGACCCAGCTGTTTTATGGAAATCCCAAGGAAGAGGTTCACAGCCAAAAACTTAAAGAAGTCCAGCAGAGCGTATAGATGGAAACCACAGGGAAACAACAGCGGCTATTTCTACTAGTATCTTCTGCCCCAGAAAAGGCTTCCTCCAGAGGCTGCATTGTTCTGACATAACTTGCGGGAGGTGACGTTACCCCCCCACCAAGTTACAAATAACAGAACAACACTGTTACATCACCCAACACATGGCTACAGCAGGTAAACGCTTACATGTAAACAGAAAGACAAAGAAAAGAAACATATGGGTTAACAGCTACACTGGCTCAAGGCTTGTCAATATGAAATAGAGAAGCACAAAAGCTAAAGAACAACAAAATTAGAAGGGAGAAACAGCGAGTGCACTTATAAGCATGAAACTACAATGCCTGCAGCCAAGCGTACTTAAGTGTGAGAACATGTCTAAAGGTAATTAACCTGGACATTTTTAAGAGGTTTGATGATGGAAGGAAATGACCCAGCGATCTGATTCATTTGGTGAGGATTTGCCATGTGATTCAAGAGGTCAAAGTAGGGTCTAAAATTTAGCATTCCCTTTGTTGTCTTATCACCTTTAATTCTTTTTAAAAATCTCATCTTACATTTTAACTCCTTTATTAACAATTTTCTCCTCTTACTCCCCAAATCCCCCCCAAAATTATTGGAGATTCAAGATTGTATCTTTTTCAATGTTAATTCCTTAGCAAAGTGCCTGACACATCATAGGTGCTGTTATTGAGTGACGGGTTTCAGAGCCACTTAAGACTTCTGAAGGAAGGAGTGTTCTCAGGATAGCAATCTAGAGGGAAAAGAGTCTCAGTGCCTTGAGCATGTATTCAATCAGTGGTTCTCAAAGTGTGGCCTGGGAAGCCCTGACACTCTTTCACAAGGTCCCTGAGATCAAAACGATTTTCATCATAATAAGACATTTGCTTTTGTCACAGTGATGACATTTGCACTGATGATACAAAAAGTAACAACGGGTAAAATTACTGCTGCCTTAGCACATATCAAGGCACTAGCACTCATCTGTGCTACCCGTCAAAGTACTCTTCACTGCCACCCACTCATGGGAAAAATAACACCTTAGAAGTCTTTGATGAAATACTAAAAATTATTTGTTTTTTTAAGTACCCATCTTTTCAGTACCATTCTACGTGATTAAAATGGATATCTGCATAAAGCGCCTCTATTCCTAAGTACCATCTTTTTCTTGAGGAAAAGCACTTGTGCAATTTCTCTGCATTTTGAGCTGAATTAGTAACTTTCTTCCTGGAACACCATTTTTACAGAGAAGAGCTAACAGATAAACTATATTTTGTCAGCTTCGGGTGTCTGACAGATATTTTCTCAAAGATAAAGTGAGCCTGACAACACTTGTTAGCAATGATCAAACTCAAGCTCTCAAACAAACTTCAAATTTTTGCAAACCTGTATCCACTGCTGTGAACTTAATAGCCTCCCAAGGCTTTTCTGATGAGAATGGTGGTGATGTTAACAAATATGATTTTTTTTGATCTTGTATAACGAAATGTGTCAACACCTAAAAGATGTGCAATGTTTTCCAAACGACCAATGCATCAGGTATCAGTACAAGATTCCTTCAAAGTACAAAATAAGCCAATGAATGTTATTACATAAATGTTCACTGATAGAATTTGAGATTCCACACTGCAACTAACAGCAGAGTTGTGATGTAGTATCAAACAATATCCACAATTATGTGAAAAGATTAATACACTCCTTCCCTTTTCCAACTACACATCTGGGAGGCTGG
This sequence comes from Ursus arctos, assembly GCF_023065955.2. Classification (NCBI taxonomy): domain Eukaryota; kingdom Metazoa; phylum Chordata; class Mammalia; order Carnivora; family Ursidae; genus Ursus; species Ursus arctos. The sequence continues at coordinate 3,510,799 of NW_026622974.1, forward strand.
ATTCACATTCTTTAACCAAAATGACAAATTTTAATAGACTAAATTAAGAAGCAGATATGAGAATCCACTGTCTTCAATTATGCCGGACGTTCAAGAGATTTGCAAAGATATAAAACAATGTCACTCGTATAAGTTTTTTGCTTGAAAAAAACTTTTCATTAAAATATTCATGTTAGCATGTGATGGGTTTATTTTACCTTTAAATGAGTACTTTTTTTTCCTCCTAAGTTGTAATAAGACAAATATCAACAGATATAACCTTCATAAACAAAAAGCTCTGTGGAACTTTTAAAAGCGTCAAGGAGTCCTGAGACTAAGGAGTTTGAGAATTGTGTATTAGATGGAAGCAGAATAAGAAGGCTGTTTAAGATAATTCAAATATGAGAAGGCTGTGAAGCATAGTTAACAAAAAGGGTTGAACGTAGTTTCAGAGTTACGAGCTTCAGTGGTTCATCAACAAGGAATGGAAAATAGAATCAAACACTGAGCGTCCTTTAAAGACACAACTGGTATGAGTGTGATCACAATACACATGGCACCACACACAGCTCAGAGACAGGCACAACTAAGGCCTGGGAGATGAGGGGAAATAGGGATGGGTATTTTCCACAAAGAAGATATACTGAATTCTACCCCAATTTGTTTTATTTTGTTTTAAAGCAGAGCGTCTTTCCCTTCAGGTTGTAGAACAAGTAAAATCTTGTCACTGTAGATAAATATTAAAAAAACAGAGTTCCATGCTCCAGAGATGTGCCACATAACTGTGCTCACTGATCTGGTTAAAAAAATATACGTGTACAATTGTTTGCCCTCTTGGGACCCACCCTCACTGCTCATTCTCTATTACAATTGCATTCTTTCCACTGGGGGAGAATTTTAACCTGCCACCAAGCAGTATGACCCCATAACTTCTTTATAGATTTTAAGTAATCTCTACCCCCAGCATGGGGCTCGAACTCATAACCCTGAAATCAAGAGTCTCATGCTCTTCCAACTGAGCCAGCCAGGCGCCCCCATAACATCCCAGCTTAAACATCCTAACCAACCACCAGTATCTTCAGCACCATTAAAAAGAAGCAAGAGCAGAGAGGGCATCTCCTTGCCTATAAAGCTTTTGACATTTATTCTCCCTTGAGCCCCTCAACAAGCCTACGAAACATGGAAAGTAGGCATCATTGATTCCCATTTTACAGATGAGACCCACAAAGGCCAACACAACTTAAGGTAGCTGGCAAGTTCAGGACAGTACTACGGCCAGCACCCAGCCACCCATCTCCTAAAGCAGTGTTCTCTCTCCTATAGTAGTGGCCTTGGAATACCTGTCACCTCCACATCCCTAGCTTTGCCCTTCCTACATGACAGATTTCCAATACTGAATTCTGCCTTTGGGACAATCTAGGATATATAAATACGTTCCCTAAATTGGTTTTTTTTTTTTTTTTTTTTTAAGATCTTATTTATTTATTTATTTCTCAGAGAGAGAGAGGGAGAGAGAGAATGAGCACAAGCAGGGGGAGCAGCAGGCAGAGGGAGAGACAGGCTCCCTGCTGAACAAGGAGCCCAATGTGGGACTCTATCCTAGGACCCTGGAATCATGACCCGAGCCAAAGGCAGACACTTCACCGACTGCCACCCAGGCATCCCTAAATTCTTTTTTAAAGCCTCCAAACAAATTTCGGCGGAATTCGTATTAACCTTAAAAACAGGTCTATGCCATCTGTTGGGGCAGGAATGTGATGGCAAATAAAACTGAGAATGCAAGAGAATTAGGAATCTTTGCCCTCATAGTTTCAAGAATTTTTTTTAACTTGCTAATTTCATCACAGAGGAGCAGAATTACTTCTCGGCCTCATCAATGACATCATTCTAAACAACAAAAACATACTTATTATGCCAAGTTCCAATACGACGGAATAATTATCAGATCCCACGGAGTGTGTAATAATGGAAGAGTAATTCCTGGGCCCCCTGAAAAAGCTAGAAAGATTCTTCATATATATTTACTCTTCCCCATTTATAAAAAGTTGCGTGCATGTGTGTGTAGAGACAGAAGAAGGGGGAACCAACAGGAAAGGTAAGAGCAGGAAAACAGTCCCGCTTCCCAGAAACTGACCAAAAGGCCTGAAGAACTAGAAAATGAAGGAGGAAAATCCCTGGATAAGGCCTCCGAGAAGGGTTCTGAGTGGCAGGGGAAGGTCTTGCATGTGCGAAGCCAGTAGGCTGAATTTCACATCTGCTTTACCTTTGCCTTCCTGCTGTTTCCCTTTAGGATCTGTTCTTTTAGAGATCCTTTTTTAGATCACAGATCTTTGAGATACTCTAATGAACTCCTATAGATCCTATTCCCCCAAAACTACACACACACACACACAAAACACACGCATACACACAAAGATTTCAAGGCGCCTTTGTCCTCTCGGGGCTCCCCTCGGGGGTTAGGCTGCCGTAAGTTAGAACCGCTACTTTAGAGTCATCATGGGCTCACACCCCAGCACCCACTAGGGAGAAACTCCCTCATGAAGGACAACACAGTCTCCAGGATCCGGGAGGGAAAGGACAAGTATGTTCTGTCTTATTTTGCATTTGTCTCAGTTATTGAGAAAAGCAATGAAATACACACGGAAGGAATTTCCCTAGATGAGGCCAAGTCAAGGCTGCATGATCTCTGCGAGGGATGATGTAAAAGACCTGAGTCCTGAATCATGGTCAAACGAGGGGACCTAAAGGGTCCCTTGTAACCCAAGAGACTGATTTTGGAATGCTCTGCACAGTGGCAGAAACTCACCTTGGGGGACAGTCCATCACCAAGAAGAGACTGCTCAAAGTTCAAGGACACCAACCCCCAGGAGAGGACCAAACTTGTAATACAACTGATCTCAGCCCTGCCATGTGGCACTTGTGACTGGGGCCTGCAGCCCAAGGGGCCCAGACAGTGGCAGATACAGAGAGGGAGGCTGTGGTGAGGGAAAGACAATACTGGGAACTACAGGTATGCACCTGGAGACAGGCCACCCATGAGTCCTTCCTGGCCCCAGATCTACCGTATTCACATCTTCAAAATGTTCAGCCTATCGCCCTCTCTATGTTCTCAGAGTCTCAACTCTTGACACTGGAGGGCATGTGTAGGTGGGAACTTCTAACTGCTCTCCTTCATCATCCAGGATTTGGAAAGAATACTTTTACATCCTGAAGCCTCATGAATGAATACTGGGCACACTGGGTTGGGGCTGACCCGGTGGTGGAGAGGAGTGGTCAGTCTCTAGGTATTCCCAAGAGACACCAAGAGAGGGCGGGGGAAATGTGACTGACCACTTGGTACTCAAGATCTGGGGCAAGCAAACAGAAGGCACACTGGAACAGGAGTACAGAGAATTAAAACAGCACAGCAGACAGGAGGAAAGCACAACCAGAGCAGGCCCCACAGGAATGGATACAAGTGCTGGGCTAGACACAGGTGGAATACAGCATTCCCCAAACCCCAGCATGTGCCTTCTGCCATCCCAGATTTTGCCATCTGTAGGTATCATGGGTGCAAGAACTTAATAGTTCTTGTGAACGGACTCTTTCTTAAAAACTTACCCTCATCCTAAGGAATAAAGTGCTAGTTCTGCTTTTTTCTAATATACATTAGAATAAGATAGAAGTACTAATATAGGGGCGCCTGGGTGGCACAGCGGTTAAGCGTCTGCCTTCGGCTCAGGGCGTGATCCCGGCATTATGGGATCGAGCCCCACATCAGGCTCCTCCGCTATGAGCCTGCTTCTTCCTCTCCCACTCCCCCTGCTTGTGTTCCCTCTCTCGCTGGCTGTCTCTATCTCTGTCGAATAAATAAATAAAATCTTTAAAAAAAAAAAAAAGAAGTACTAATATAGAAGTGTTTTCCACATTCCACCTAAAATCACCTGGCACTGCAGCCCAGGTGCCACACTTAGACACATGCTGATAGCCAGGGGTCCTGAGTCTGAAGTTTGGTCCCAACTGCAGCCCCCTCTCTCAGCATGACCTCTATGGGAGCCCCCACCTCCCCATCTCCCAGTAAAGGGGGACTAGATGAGTCCTACAGCTGCCCTAGAGAGCTCTGACAGTCAACGCTGGCAGACTTCTATGTGGCTCTGACAAAGGTACCCACCACGGTGACATGTTAGCAGGGTCTTAGACATTCCCCAGTTTCTGCTCTTTAGGGGTGGCTACAGTTGGGAAGAGGGGGAAAGCGTCTGGAAGCAAAGGCAGGAGATGTAAGAAGGCAAGTCCAGCAGAGAAGAAAAAAAAAAAAAATTTAGACCCAGACATATGGCCTCTCCATTAACTAGCCATGTTCAAGTTCTCATTTATAAAATGAGGATTACCATGCTCTTTTTTCCTTAAATTTATACCAATGCTCCTAAGCCTTCATTCAACCTCAACTTTCAAAAATGATATACTGACAATCCTAAACGACTCTTGAAAGTCCCATTCCGACTTGCACACAAAAGTTGGATGACATCTGGACCCTTCCCACTAGTTACCAGCTCAGTTTTGACAATTTGCTAGCGGAGCCGTATTTGTTAAATGAAGGAATGTATTGCATTACCTGCCTTTTTTTAGGGATAAACTTTCTTTAATTGATGCAAAGGACAAAGATGGACAGAAATCCCCAAAGTGGCAGTTCATAAATCCTGATCTGGTGTCCACTGGACTTAATGCTGGTTAAATGTGTGCTTGAAATAAGGGAAAAGAACAAAAGTGAAGAATGCTGGAAATGTACGAGCCAAGATTGTGTCTGAAAGGCAAACTGCAGTTAGGGAGTTTATACTCTTTAGTTTTTAAAGAACAGAACCCCTCCCTAAAATGCATACATCTAGAGTTATATTTCCCACACTTAATCTGTGTATATTTTCAAGAATACATTATATTCAAAATGCTGTCTCGTCTCACAAAAGAGTTCAGGGAGCCCACAGAAAAATACAAACAGATAAAGCTGGAAGAGAGCAAATATAAATCAGAAGGCCAAAAACTTACGATCTACGCATTTTATTGTCTGTAAATGACATCTAAAACACACCTCAATTTAAAAAAGCAAAAACAAAATAAAGAACCAAACAAAAAAGCCAGGGGCAAAGGAGAACAAAAAATGCAGCCGGCAGATTCCTGCAGTTACAGAGTTAAACTGAGCTTCCGGCCAGCCAAAGCTACAAGGGAAACAGGACCGCCTCCTGATTCCTGTTGCAGAGGCATTGGATCTGAAACTAATTTCTCTGAGGTACCTTCAGTGAGGGATGGTATCCTTGAGGACAGCTCTGTAATAAAGTACATTAACATCTTTCCTCAGACCATCCCTGCCTGTACATATCAATGTTAGCCCGACGGAACATTTCTGCAGCTGGAGTTGGGTGAGCAGGCGATGTAAGTCCAAGGAGCAGCTTGGAGGCTCAAATGAGATGAGGACAAAGAGCTCAGGAAGCCGTGAACCCTTAGGCAAGGGGTGCGGAACTGACTGCCCAGTGTGATTAAGCCAGTGAAACTCACAAGGGGCTCTGACACCTGCCCTATTCCAATGCAATTCACAAAAAAATGGCTTCGCTCCAGGGGCGTACTCTGCAAAATAACAACCAAGGGCCCTCCTGGGAACATCCATTGAGCTCCATGTAGCAGAGGCCTCTGACTGGGCCCCCACATCCATTTTCTCCTTCATCTTTTAGTCACAGAAGCCCCTGAGTTTTAACTGGACACATGGCCACCCAAGTAGGAGGCTCTATGTCCCAGCATCCCTTTCAGCAAAGTACGGTCACACTGATTTGAGTGACTCCAGGTCATATTCTTTAAAAAGAAACTGCTTTGCTCTCTCTTTCCCCAATGTATTGTAGACACGGAGCTGAGGAGTCTGCTTTGACCTTGAGGGCAAGGTCAACACCCCAGGGTTGGCTGAAGAAGACAGAAGGAAACCGAGGTCCTGGTGACCTTGTACAGTTAAATCTGCCCCAGACCATCTGATTACATCTGTACTGTTAGAACAGAGAAGAATAAACTTCTACCAGGAGCCACCGTACTTTAGGTTCTCTTTGTTACAGCAACTTAGCCTGTGGCTTAACCTCATTCACAAAAGAATGGAAAGATGTCAGAGGGAGACTCCAAAGGACTCTGGCAACAGCCTAGAAAAGTCATCTCACAGTTCACTTAAGCAAACAGGTCAGGAAATGACAGCCATCACACCAAGTTATGCCTCCTACTCCTTCTCTAGAACAGGACCAACTGCATCCCTGGGGTAGAGGAAGAGGTCTTTATTATAGCCCAGCCCGGCCCAACCACTGCGGACCTAGGCCAAATCCTCAATAGCTGGAAATACAGACTGCTTTCCCACCAACACTAGGCAGGGACAGCCCTGTCCTACCTTTTTCCCTAAAGCAGGAAATCTCCACACTTCTCCACTCTTCATAATTATCATTCTTGAGAACAGGCCAAGTCCAGTAAGGCGTAGGGTGAAGCAGCTGCTGGGGGGCTGTGTGTGAGGGTCAGGGGAGGGGAGTCCAGATCCCCAGAACAAAAGTCACAGCTGGAAAGAGGGAGAGAAGCCTCCGTGTCTGCCCCTGGATTCTGGGGTCCAGGGGCCTCAGGGTGCAGAACCTGCTCTTCCTGTGCAGTCCCCCTGGTGACAGAGCTCAGCCGGGCAGCTGCCAGTCACTAACGAATCCCAGCCACCGGCACCTGCTGCTGCTTGCGGATCTTATTGAAGAGTTCCATGTATTGGATCATGGTATCTGCCGGGCCATAGACGGCATCGTGTCTGTTCCCAAACACTGAGGGAGCCCCTGGTGTGTGGCTGCCTAGAAAACTCTGTAGGAACTCGAGCAGCAGGCTCCAGCAGTCGCTAGCTACCACACAGGGGCCATACTCCACCTGGGGACCAAAAGAACAAAGAACAAGGTTGAGTTAGGGCAAGGACAAGGTCTTCTGATTCTCTTGCACCTCTTGCCCCCTGCTCCCATTTTCTCCAACCCCAAGCCAAAGACACACACCTACTAACACAGTGTTGCTCCACAGGAAAATACTCAACCCAGACACCAGGGATTCCACATACCCAGCATCATTCCCTTTAAGCATCTCTGACATTCTCATCTTGGGAGTTATCAACCCACCACCCCAACCCACAAGACCCAGAGACAGATACAGGCCCCTTTTGATGATCTCAGAACTGTACAGTCCCTGCTATGCTGCATGAAGATCCCAAGGAGAGCTCAGGAAAATTCTGGGAGAAAATGAAGAACAAGAGAAAGTAAGAGTGTGTATGTATCTCTGTGTGTGTGTCCGACCACAGGGGGCAAAGGAGACACACATGCTCTTAAGTCTCTTTAAGACCAAACATTACCCCCACAACAGACCCCACCTGACCCTAAGAAGTAATCTTCCACCAGTGTGGCAGGGGCCAAAGGAAATACATCCTAGACTTTCTCATTCCTTTCTCCTAGTTTTTCATTGGAAAGACGGCAGGAAAAATAATTTGTAACTTATTATAAGGAGAAACACGTAAAGAAAGAGCTGGGATGCATTTGTACTACAAAACTGGAAATAAGAAGAATAAGCAGACAGTGGGTTCCCAGTGGGTCTCAGCAAATGCGGTGTATCACAAGCCAAAAGGGGCCAGGAAACCTTGGTCCCAGAGGTCTCTGGAGCTTCAGAGCTGTAATTACCACTAAGGCCCTTTTCTCTACCTGGAAAGCTTTGTGGGCCTTGTCTATTCCCACGTCTCTACATTCAAGTCCCTCTTTACATGCTACTCTTGAAGAAAGCATCCCAATCCTCAAAGTCAGCAGTGCTCTCACTGGCCTGAATTCCCAGAGCATTCTGTGCCTGAGAATGTCTTACAGACTAACTTCAAAAACAGTCTGTGTGTTTCAGCTTCGCTCGCTTACTGAATCACACGTTTTCAAAAGGCAGGCCCTGTAGCTCACCTGTTTTTTCGTTTGTTTTTTTTTAAATCTCACACAGTACTGGGCAGATGGTAGACTGAGGAATTTCACTGTTCCCAAAGCCAGCTATTGCCACACTCCCTCTTTGTGGTCTCCAACATGTATCTCAGAGATGAAGTCACCACACATACCTTTTTACACCATGACAGAAGTCGACAGCACGTCAAAAGGAAAGACTCATCTTGCTACGCAACCTTTGCGACCTATCTTAAGGTGTACTCTGGAAAGGTATGTAAACACATGATTTAGGGCTCACCTCCCAAAAGTTACCTGCACAAAAAGTTGCCCAGGTCTGCTCCAGTCCTGATGGGGGACCAGTCCCTCCACATCACAATTCACCTGCCTCCCCTGACCGTGCCTTCCCTTCTCCAGCAAGCCAGCCTTCCTAAGCTTTCTACCTGTTGTGACCCCAGCTTCCCAATCCCACCCTGGGCCAGAGCCTGAATAATTAAAGAAAGGGTAAAAGATGTAGGGACGGGGAGCACACGCGCCCTGGAGACAGGGATCAGGAAAGCAGAAACACCTGTCTGCATTCAGAGGGGTGTGGAAATCTGCAGAGCCCTCTGCCGAGCAGCCCCTCAGCACACACTGCTCCTATTTCCCCCAGGTCTTACCTCTACGGAGATGCCTCGGGCGCTGGGCCCCATGGTGACCGTGCCCACCTTCACAAGGAAGTCACAGTACTGGTAACGGGTACCCCGGGTCTCAATCTTGCTGGCCTTGGCACTCTGGAAAAAGCCCTTGAGCTTCACCATGAGCACATCGAAGTTGGTGTCGGCAATAAGCCAAGGGCCGTTCTCAAAGAGGGCAAAGCAGCTCAGTGGGTACTCGGAGTTGTGCAGCACGTACATCAGCTTCCCAGCCTGACCTGCGGGGCAGAGGGCCGATTAGCAGCAAGACCTCTGTCTGAGAGCCCGGGACAGAGTCAAATGCTCGGAACAGGGCCAGAGGGCAACCTGCCATCACCTCAGCCATCTTGGGGGGGTGGGGAGGGAGTCTCCTCACTAACGGTCTTTTCCAAAGAGGAAGGGAGAAGAACGGCAGGCAAGACAGCATTATGGTAAAACCCTGCTCTGCAGAAAACACGAGGAGCACAAAAGAAAGATTTTATGTATTAGAGAGAGAGAGAGAGCACACGAGCGGGGTGGGGGGTAGAGGGAGAAGCAGATTCCCCACTGAGCACGGAGCCTGACTTGGGACTCAATCCCAGGACCCTGGGATCATGACCTGAGGCGAAGGCAGACGCTTAACCGACTGAGCCACCCAGGTGCCCAAACCCTTGGAGTACTTTAATGAATCAGCTGACTTGGGAAGCAATTAGCACATTTGAAGAAAGGACTCAGGATCTGAATTCAGAAGGTCTGGTTTCAAGCCCCAGTCTACCCCTTCCAGTCACTGAAAAATGAATTTTCTTTTCTTTTTTTTTCTTTTTAAAGATTTTATTTATTCATTTGAGACAGAGAGACATAGAGAGAACATGAGCAGGGGGAGAGGCTGAGGGAGAGGGAGAAGCAGACTCCCCACTGAGCAGGGAGCCCGACACGTGGCTCCAACCCAGAATCTGGAGATCATGACCAGAGCCAAAGGCAGGTCCTTAACCATCTGAGCCAGCCAGGTGCCCCAGAAATGAATTTTCTCATTGATTACTACTAGAGATTTTCTGCAAGAAAGCAGGCTACATATATTTGGTTAACTGAAAATGGAAAGCAAGATCTCCCTCTCATACACTACAAGAATTAATGGATGAACTACCACAATCCCAAGTATTTTAAGACTTAACTATAGAGGCGCCTGAGTGGATTAATCATTCAGCGTCTGCCTTCAGCTCAGGGCGTGATCCCAGGGTCCTGGGATCCAGCCCCGCATCGGGCTCCCTGCTCCGCTGGGAGCCTGCTTATTCTTCTCCCACTCCCCCTGTTTGTGTTCCCTCTCTCGATGGCTGTCTCTCCCTGTCAAATAAATAAATAAAATCTTAAAAAAAAAAAAAAAGACTTAACTATAAAATCTTAAATACTTGACTATCCCCAACATTGTGCTAGGGTTTAAGAGGCATTCAAGTAGAGGACTTATAGCGCCTGGCCTCAGTACGCCGACACTCTCATTAAAGACAGGTGAGGGGCGCCTGGGTGGCTCAGTGGGTTAAGTGTCTGCCTTCGGCTCAGGTCATGATCTCCGGGTCCTAGGATCGAGCCCCACGTCGGGCTTCCTGCTCAGGTGGGAGTCTGCTTCTCTCTTTCTCTCTCTCCCCCCCTCTGCTCCTCCCCACTGCTCTTTCTCTCTCTCTCTCAAATAAATAAAGAAAAATATTTTTAAAAATGAATAAATAGACAGGCGAAAAACTTTTAAAGAAACAGTAGGAGCAAAGTGCTTACATGGATAGACCACAAGTCTTCTTGGAAGGAAGAAAAGACCAGAGCAGAAAGAGATCAAAGTGGGCAAGAGTCAGCAGGAAAAATGTTCATGGAGAAAACAGGACCTGAACTATGATACGAAGAGAGGGTAGGGTTCAGCCACACAGAGAAGAAAAGATATTCTAGGCAAGGATGAGAGATTAACAGTGGAAAAGAGAAGATAGGGCTGAGAGACCTCTACACAGGCCTCTGCTCTGCTGCCACTTCCCGAACTCAACAGGTTCCGTGCCAACCTCACCCTACATCCCTCCTGACCGCTTGCTGCCAATGGAGACCTTTCACCTCCTGCTAAGCCCAGTGCAAAATATTTCAACCCTCAAAAAAAGAAAAAAAATCCAAAGCTGATCAGTCATTCTGTTCTTACGCAAACTCACTGTAATTATTTAATCCATCCTATAGGAGTCTGTAAGTGTTCTTACTGTCTTGAAAATATTTTGAAAGTCAACTAAGGTTTTTTTAAATGAAGATGGCACTGCCAATTGTTTATAGACAACAGTATTTTTTTAAATCAAAATAAAGTATCTTTGGGGGCGCCTGGGTGGCCCCATACACTACAATCATTTGGCTAAATGTCTGCTTTTGGCTTGGGTCGTGATCTCCGGGTCCTGGCACAGAGCCCCGCATCAAGCTCCCTTCTCAGTGGGGAGTCTGCTTCTCCCTCTCCTTCTGCCTCTTCCTCTCCCCCAGCTTGTGCTTTCTCTCTCTCGCAAATAAATAAATAAAATCTTTTAAAAAAAAAGTATCTTTGTATCAGTTCAAACCTGTGAAGCAAGCAGAACCAGCGTTACTGTCCCCCTTTTACAGACAAGGAAAATGAAGCCTATAGGGTTCTGGACCAGCAGCAGCAGCACCACCACCTGGGCACTTGTTGGAAATGCGGATTCTCTGCCCCAGGCCATACCTACTGAGTGGAAAAGTCTGGGAGGGGCCCCGCTCTCTGTGTCCATGGGCTCTCTGGGTGATGTTAATGCTGGTCCCCGTGAGAACCTGGGATCATCTAAAGGCACAGAGGCAGTAAGGGGCACAACTGGAACTCCAATCCAGGCCTGCTGACCTCAAGTTTACTGCTCCTTCCATTCCACCCCACTGCGTGCTGCGAATGTGTCCTCTCCCCAGCTAGACTGTAGCTCCTTAAAAAGTAAAGGTCAGATCTGGAACACGGAGCCTACAACAGGTAGTTTCACAGGCATGGTATGCCATCTTACATCTGTGCACAAATGCTTTGTTTTCCAAATGCGTTCATAACTGTTATCTCTTTTGATTCCTATATCCTTCATATTGAAGGCAAAACTAATGGTGACACTGTGATTTTACTGAGGACGAACCTCGGTAGAGCTCTTACTTATTAAATACTTACTACATGACCACCTCAGTTCTAAGCGCTTTGCACATAGTCACTTATTTAATTAGCACAACACTAGAGGATCAGTACTATGTTTTCATTTTACAAATGACAAAACCGTCCTGGGAAGACACAGAAACAGACCCCGCAGGGGATTTAATACAGGGAACAAAATACCAGGGTTGGAAAAACCAAAAAACCAAACAAATGGTGAGGCCGCCCAAATATTAGCAGCACAGGGAGCTACTTACTACCACCCCTAAGGCTGGAAGGAAAAAGAAAGGATGTGCTGTCATCAGAGCCAGGCACGAGGGCCACCCAGCAGGAGCTAAAACCAAAGAAGAAACAGTCCAGCCGGAGACACCGCCCAAAGCAGGAGAGGAGAAGAACCTGTGCTCTCCCTTTCTTCGGTCCTCTAACCTTACCCATTGCTCCTCACTGGCCAAAGGTGACTAAAAGGGGGCCTGGCAAATGCTGTCTGCAGGGGAGGTGTGGGGAATGGATCTATGGGGAAATAGGTAAATGACCGGCATAGAAACGGTCATAGGTTGTGGGACTTCCCTAAGTTGCAGTTAGTATGTGACCAGAACTTAGTTGTCTGGTTCCATGATCTAGCTTCTTAATCACTGTGCTTTGGAACTGTCCTAGGTCAAATTACTGCAGAGCCAAGACTAAGAGAACTCAAGTTCTCTAACTCGTATTCAAAGGTTCTCTAACACAGAAAACAGCAGATGTTGGCGAGGATGGGGAGAAAGGGGAACCCTCTCACACTGTTGGTGGGAATGCAAACTGGTGTAGCCGCTCTGGAAAACAGTATGGACGTTTCTCAAGAATTTAAGAGAAGAAACTATCCTACAACCCAGCAATTGCACTACTAGGTATTTCTCCAAAGGATACAAAAATACAGATTCAAAGGAGTACATGCGTCCTGATGTTTATAGCAGCATTATCAACAATAGCCAAATTATGGAAAGGGCCCAAATGTCCATCAACTGATGCATGGACAAAGAAAATATGGGATAGATATATAGAAAAAGATAGATACACACACATACAGACATATCTATTATCTACATATCTAATGTCTCTTGTATATAATCTATATATCTATCTATAGATACCAGATGTATAATGGAATATTACTCAACCGTCAAAAAAATCTTGCCATTTGCAACGTGGATAGAACTAGAGAGTATTATGCTAAGTGAAGTAAGTCAGTCAGAGAAAGACAAATACCATATGATTTCACTCCTGTAGAATTTAAGAAACAAAACAGTTGAACATATAGGAGGGGGAAAAAAAGAGAGAGGGAAGCAAACCATATAAGACTCTTAACAATTGAGAACAAACTGAGGGTTGATGGAGGGAGGTCGGTGGGGGCTAAATGGGTGATGGGGATTAAGGAGGGCACTTGTTATGAAGAGCACCCGGTGTTATATGTAAACGACGAATCACTAAATTCTACTCCTGAAACCAGTATTACACTATATGTTAACTAACTAGAATTTAAAGAAAAATTTAAAGGAAAAAAAAAAAAAGATTCTCTTTGCCTCCCTACCACCACCATCCATAGCCCATCACAATATATTTAAAACAAAAGTTGATCCAGTGGTTGAGGTCATGCCAATGAGGAATTCAAGGCCGCTGGCTAGATGCAGGAATCTGAAAGCCTTTCTGCACAAAGTTCTAAGAACTCTAAAGCTGTGAAAGAATCATAGACTTCTGGGCCTAAAAGGAGTCTCTCAAACTTAAGAGTGCATAGAGGTCATAAAGGGAGCTGGGTGAAGTATAATTATGAGGCTTGCAGCACAAGACGGTAAGGAGAGCCGGGACCCTGAACCTCTATTTTTCTTAAGACTTTATTTACTTATTTGAGAGACAGAGAGCAAGAATGGGGGAAAGGGTAAAGGGAAAGGGAGAGAGAGAATCCTAAGCAGATGTTGTACTGAGCATGGAGCCCAATGACGGACTTGATCCCAGGACCCTGAGATCATGACCTGAGCCAAAATCAAGAGTCGGACGCTTAATCAGCTGAGCCACTCAGGCGCCCCAGGACTCTGCACCTTTAACAAGTAACCCAGACGATTAGATGCAGTAAGCCAGTGACCAATATCCCGAGAAATGCAGCTTTAAAAGGGCGAAGTGCAAAAAGACTAAAGCATTGGCCCAGTCTAAAAGAAAAGGACCAAGATTTAATGAATTCAGAACGATCTGCTACATATTCAAGGATAGCACCCTTAGCAAAAGCTCATAAACATTTCAATGAACATGAATGTCAATCAACTCCAAGCGAGGTTCCGGCCATTCTGCAGACCCATCTCACTGACCTTGGCTGCCAAGAGTGGAGGCAGCTGTGTGGTAGGTCTCACAATCCACACAAAACGTTCCTTGCTTCTCTGCCCCAAGCATCTCCAATTTCCGGGTGAGGAGCTCCACCGTCTGCTGGACACTCTTGCCCTCAGCCACGGGCATCTGGGACACACTGGAAGGGAGAGGACCAAATCATCAGTATCCAGAGGCACATGTACACTCACTGATTTACCCACAGAATCAGCTCTTCAGGGCTAGGAGTCACCTTAGAGACCACCGACCCTGACCCTTCTCTCATTTTAAAGATGAGGAAATAGAGGTTAACAGTTCCTGACAGCTCCACTAAGAACTAGAACACAGGTCTCACGGCACTCACATCAGTGTAGTGAACTTCCAGCTATCACACCAGTGCTTCCCAAGTGGGACATGTGTGCCAATGTTCAAGAGAAGGTTTTTCTTGGTACAGAGACTGAGCAATCCATAACACTGAGTCATATGAGAAAGGGCTGTCCTTTGCGATTCCTTCAGTTCTGACTATATTGTGAAAATCTCAATTTGGGGTTAGTATGTTTTTACCATTTCTCTGACACTTTGTGTGCCGTCCGGTACAGTAGTCACAAGCCTCATGTGGCTATTTACACTTAAACTAATAAAACAAGTTAAATTAAAAACTCAACTCCTCAGCTGCACTACCCACATTTCAAAGGCCCAACAGCCACATGTGATGGCAGCTAGTGTATTAGACAGGGGTGTTACAGAACATTTCTGTCCATGTGGAAAATTCTACTCAACAGCCCTAGGATCAAAGAGAAAGCGAGCCTCAAGTTTATAATCTTTAGGAATGAGAGGCAACAGTATTTACAAGAATAAAATCAAAGCAATGAAATAATGTTATTTTCAAGATCTCCTTCTATGGTAAGTGAAACTGGCTTCCCCTTTAGAGTAGTAGGTAACAATCGTTAGGCACCAACCATATGCCAGGCAGTGCCCAAAAGCCTTTAGACAAATGAATTCTTTGAATCCTCACAACAGCCCTGTAAGATGAGCTATTATTTATCTCCTTGCTACGAATGAGGAAACTGAAGTACAGAAGAGTACAAGTAACATACCTTGGTGTGTGGTGTAGCCAAGATTCGAAGCCAGGCAGCCTGGCTAGATGTCTGTGTTCTTTTTTTTTTTTTTTCCTAAAGATTTTAGTTATTAATTTGACAGAGAGAAACAGCCAGCGAAAGAGGGAACACAAGCAGGGTGAGTGGGAGAGGAAGAAGCAGGCTTCCAGCAGAGAAGCCTGATGTGGGGCTCGGTCCCAGAACGCTGGGATCACGCCCTAAGCGGAAGGCAGACTCTAAACGACTGCGCCACCCAGGCGTCCCAGATGTCTGTGTTCTTATCCACTACACTAGATTGCTTCCCTAGAGACACAGCTGCCTGTTAATATGTTTTTAAGGAAAAGAAACAGATTCAAAAGAAAACATTTATAACTACTACAGGTGGCACCTAGCTATACAAAAACCATACGTTACTGAATTTTGGAAGACACTGCATTATTTTATGATCAATCAACTACATGAAGATATAAAAATTGGATTCCTGCTGTTGCTAAAAATTGTCACTACTCTCCATCAGAAAATGTCTCATAAGCAATGAGATGATGTGCCTTATTGAGAAATATAAAGAATCCCTAAACTGATGTTACAGGGGTCAAAAGTCCCAGGAATGTGAAAAACTTGGTAAGGGTCCCAACAGACTGACAGCCCATTCCCTCTTTCTGTCCTCTACTGAAAGAACAGGGGCTTCCAGGGTTCCAAGGCTCTATGCTGCAAACTTTTCATTCCATCCCTCACATATCCCCCTTACATCAGAAGACTTAGAAAAAAGGCTCATGATGTCCACTGCAGAAAACAAAGGTGCAGTAACCGACAAGCCTACAAGAACCTGAGCTACCAGAAAGAGTAGTTCCCACAGTCTCCAGCCACTGACTTCCGGTATCCTAGCCTCCAGCCCTCTCTGCCTAGAAACATGCTAATACTTACCAATATTCAAAACAAAGCAAAAAAAAAAAAAAAAAAAAAAAACCTGAAATCTAGAATTTTGGAACCCATGCCCCCAAGAGCATTAGGACCATACCTTTCTCTCCCACCCCACTTATATCATGTTGAAGATTAAAAGTCCATAGAAACTAGACCAACCATATAATTAAACATAGTAGGAAACGGATCCTGAGGAGGTGAAGTGCCTGAATCCCCATCTAACTCCAAACAGCTTCTTTTTTTCTTCCCTCTACACGGAAGATCTTAAAATGGCCACACCAGAACCAGACACGGGCTGGTCTAACTGCATTAGGTGGCTGCAGGGGGGACAGGAGAAAATCTTTAAAAAGATGGTTTCCTCGTCACCTATCCTGCACCCCGTCTAGCCCCGCCTGCAGATTGGGTCCTAGTCCGGACATCCTACTTCCAAGCCGATGGCCTCCTGGGAAGGAAGGAAAAGGAAGGGCGGCGGGAAGTACACAGCCACCGATGGGCTCCTGGGACAAAACCTTTCACCTGCCGCCTTCCAGGACGAAGGGGAGCATCTTCGAGCAAACAAGCCCAGAGAATCCGCAGCCCTCACGGTGTCTCCCTCACCCACACATTCCGAAGACATCTTGCTCAGCTCGTGGGGGACCGCGGACCCTGGTCCCGAGCCTCCTCCCGGGTACGCGCCAGGCTCCGAGGGCCCTTCCCGACCCCAATCGCCGCCCCACAAAGTCCCTTGCGGGCCTACCAAGTCACTCCCATGGTATCGGGCCAGGAAGGTGGCAGGAAGAAAACACTTGAATCACAGTGTTCTCCGGCCGCCCACACTAAGTGAATCCCCCCCAATGCAATTTTCTGCCGAGGCAGGTGCTCCGGAAATGACGTAAAAACAGAGCGTCCAGTCGACGCGCCCACGAGGAACAGAGGCAGGTCTAGGCACCTCCTCCGTGACGCCTCCAGTGACGTCACTACCCGACCTCCGCCCCCAGCCTTGCTGCGAAGAAAGTTCACTTTTGGCTGGGCATATAGGTCCTCGATCCGTAAAAGTAGAAAATCATCGCTCGGACTGCCACCACTTAGAGAAGCCAACGTTAAATGCAATGAGTTTATTCGGGAGTCCAGCTCCAGGACCCAAGAGCTCTTTTAGGGTGTGTGGCGGCGCTGATGGCACTCCTGGCCTCCGAACGCTCGGAGGCGCTGTAATCCCCGTGGAGGGGGCCTCCTGGGACATGGGAGTTCACTGCGCAAGCGCACTCAAGGCTTTTTCTCCATTTCCCCCCACTCAGTCCCCACGTGTGAACCTTCCCGGCAAAGTTTTGGAGGAAAATGCCCAAATTCAAGGCGGCTCGCGGAGCTGCGGGTCAGGAAAAACATGCGCCTCTGGCTGAGCAGATCCTGGCTGGGGACGCAGTGCGGGCAGGATCCCGGGAAAAGCGGCGGGGTCGTGGGACCAGAGAAGAGGAGGAAGAGTATGTGGGGCCCCGGCTGACCCGACGGATCTTGCAGCAAGCACGGCAGCAGCAGGAGGAACTCGAGACCGAACATGGGACTGGGGACAAGCCCGCAGCGCCACGCGAGCGCACCACGCGGCTGGGTAAGTGGTGGGGGATGAGTGCCAGGAAGAGGGTGGTTAGTTGGGGTGGCGGGGGAGACTTGACGGCCAAAAGGAATTTGGCGGGGGAATCGTTTGGAATCAAGAAAAACAAATCAAATAAATAAGGGGTCCGCATTACACCCTTGCAAAGGTAATGAAATGGGAGACCCAGCTCTGGAGCAGATTTAGGGTGGTCAGAGCCCTCTCCGCCTACTTGTAATTTTAGATACTCGCTTCTAGGCACCCCTTAAGTTAGACCAAAGGAAGTAGTTGCTGACGTCACTGAGCGCTCCTAACATTTATCGATTTGTTCTATACATTCTTGGGGGTTGTCTAAGACTAGACTGCGCTTTGCACTGCGCTAGGAGTTTAGATGCTTTGGGTAAAGAAGGAAACAAGATAGCCAGGTGCCTGACTTCAGGGTTACAGTTTAGCCCAAGAGAGAGACAATTAAGTTGATTATTAGAATAATATATTCCACGATAAAGTATAGTTTCTCTTATAACAATAGCATTATTTGGGGGGGTCAGGCTTCCCAGACCGCATGACCTTTGTGCTGAGACCGAAAAACAAGTGGAGAGTGCTCTTAGCAGAAAGAATGATACTGTTTAGGTGCTCAAGAGGGAGAGAGACAAATTAAAAGATGGTCAGTGTTATTAGGGTAGAAGTGTTGACCTCTGAGTTGCTTAATCCATTTCTCAGATCTCATCTTTTGTTTGTCCTGAGAGCAGTGTTTGACACAATTGAACACTGGCCTCCTAGCTTCAGTTTCTTTACATGGCTTCTGAGCCATCACATTCCTGTTTTACTGCTTCCTTACCTCTCAGTATCTTTTGCTGCTTCCTCTTCTGTCCCCAGCCTCTTATTGATGTGCCACAAGGCTCAATTCTTGCACCACTTCTCTTCATGTCACTTCTCTGGTGCTGTTAACAGTTTCGTGGTTTAAGTGCCATCTACTTGGTGACTGCTTCCAGCTTTGTATTCTTTTTATTTTTTTTTTTTTAAGATTTTATTCATTTATTTGACAGAGATAGCCAGCGAGAGAGGGAACACAAGCAGGGGGAGTGGGAGAGGAAGAAGCAGGCTCACAGCGGAGGAGCCTGATGTGGGGCTCGATCCCACAACACAGGGATCACGCCCTGAGCCGAAGGCAGACGCTTAACCGCTGTGCCACCCAGGCGCCCCACTTTGGACTCCTCTCTTTCTTATTCCACATCTGATCTGTTAGGAAATCCTGTTGACTCTACCTTCAAAATAGATCCAGAGTCAGACCACTTCTCATCACCTTGGAACACAGTCCTGTTTGAGCCACCATAATCTCTCACCTGGATTTTTGTAGTAGCTTCCTGATTAGTATCCCATCCCCCTTACAGTCCACTCACAACAGCTGGAGGACTTCAAAGACCTACATGATCTGCCCCTGTTGTTAATCTGACCTCTTCTACTACTTTCTCCTCGTCCTCTTTATCCATACAGGCTTCATTGTTCCTTAAACACAGTAAGTTAGGGTTTTTGCCCTCATTATTCCTTTTGTCTTCATACTGTTGTGGGTTTATTCCCCTGATTCTTCATCCTCTCAGAGGCCTACCCTGGCCACTCGATTAAAAATGGAAATACCTGGGGGCGCCTGGGTGGCTCAGTTGGTTAAGCAGCGAACTTCTGCTCAGGTCCTGAGATTGAGTCCTGCGTTGGGTTCTGTGCTCAGCAGGGAGTCTGCGTGTCCCTCTCTGTCTTTCCCAAATGAATAAAATTCTTTAAAACAAAGAGAAAAAAGCCCACACTTTCTTTGTTCTTAATGAGCCGTTTACGTGTAACATTTTATTTTTCTGCTTGGATTATTACATCCCTTTCCAGATGCCCTGCCAGCCGTAGCCTTCCAATAATCAGATATAAAAATGGATTGTGCCAGGGGTGCCTGGGTGGCTCATTTGGTTAAGTGTCTGACTTTGGCTCAGGTCATGATCTCGGTGTCCTGGAATTGAGCCTCTTGGGGCGTCTGGCTCTGCATTCAGCGGGGAGTCTGCTTCTCCCTTTCCTTCTCCCTCTGCCCCTGCCCTTGTTCATGCTCGTGCGCGCGCACATGTGCACACACTCTCTCTCAAATAAGTTCTCAAAAGGGGGCGAGGGTTGTTCCATTGAAATCTGAACTCCGTTGCCTGGCCTCAAGGCCCTCCACGGTCTGGCTTTACTTTACCCATGTAGTCTTGTTTCCTGCTACTGTCTGTTAGATACTCTTGTAAGCAACCTTTCCTGCCAGCGTTGTTACCCATGTCTGGACCACACTGCTGCAGCACCCACACTGCCTGTCCAGAGCCTGGCCATCCTCTGCGCTCATCACCTTTTACATGCCTGTGGTATACACTGCCTCTGCTACTCATTTTGGCATAAAATGAAGCCCTACAATGTGTATAGAACAGAGGTGAAGAATGCGTAGTCTAAACCCAGACTACCTGCCTTAGGCAAGTTGCTTAACATCCCTGTGCTTCCGAGTCCCCATCTGAATCTGGGTGGAATAGTAGTACCTGCTTCTTGGTGTTAAGAAACTTAGGTACAGTGTTTGCAGCAGCTCCTGCTGTATAACCAAGTGTGGTGCGTTAACCGTCATTCACTGGCGTCACTGTCGCCTTGGCTCGCATTTGTACATTTTGTTTCTCAAGCAAGATTGAGAGCAGGAAGCCCCTGGGAACTGGAAGACGGTGGGTGCTTCATTGCTTTCGCTGCACCCATCTGTATCTGTTCCAAGTCCACATGAGGCCTGTACTGTGCATGATGGGTAAAGTCGAATTGACCTCTATGTCTCTCACCCATGGCTTGCCTTGGCTCATCCATTTCATCTCCTCTTCTAGGACCAGGAGTCCCGCAGGCTGGATCAGATGATGAGGACGAGGAGTGGCCCACCCTGGAGAAGGCTGCCACGATGACGGGGGCGGACCATCATGCGGAGGTGGTCGTGGACCCTGAGGATGAGCGTGCCATTGAGATGTTCATGAACAGGAACCCTCCTGCTCGGTAGGGCTGGCATGGCCGGGGCTGTGGGATGTCCCGGTGGCAGCTTTCTCCAGGGAAACATACACCCTGGCTGTTCTGGTTCCCTGCTTTTGGGAAGGGCCTGAGCATAGCTAGTTGTGGGGGAACTAACTTGGCAAAATGGGCCCATCCTCAGCGGGAATGACCCAGACCTCCTGCCTATCTGTCCACCTGTTGTAACACTGCCTGGGGAAACAGCTCCCGGGCCTTTTTTCATGTCTCCAGGGCGATCCATCCCATTGGATTTGGTTTTGATCTGCTCAGTTTTCTTAGTGCTAAGCTCGATTTCTTTGGCCAGGTCTCTTTCATACTCTTAGCTTCATTTTGGCCAGGGCTTCTCAGCCTCGGCCCAACTGGCATTCTCTTTCTGATGGAGGGTGTGGGGAGTGTTTAGTAGCATGCCTGACTTTACTCACTGGATACCAGTAGTGATCTTTCCCCCAATTGTGACAACCAAACAATGTCTCCAGACTGCCGCGTGTTCCCTGGTGGGCAGTCGCCCCTGGTTAGAAGCACGGTGTATTGCCACATATCCTAAATGGCAGCTCCAGAGCATGCGGGCGTTGAAGGTCCTCCTACCAAACTCTTAAGCCCATAGATTGTGACCCAGGGGAAGGGGAGTCTCGGATAAAAGGCCCTCAACCAGTTCATTCTGACCCTGTGATACTTACATGACACTGTTCTTAGTTCTTAGGCTTTTGGGAGCTAATGCATCTGTCATTGCTGATAATACTGAGAGATAAGACAGGGAAGCTGAAGGAGTTCTGTGGTCGCTTATCTGAGAGCACAGAGGGAGGAAATGAGCCCTTCGCCCACACTGATGCCCAGCAGCTGAAGTAGACATCACAAAGTGTGTCCTGGGTGGGTGTGCTTGTCCTGCCAGAGAGCCCCTCAGGTTCTCACTCAGCGCCTCTGAACTCCTTTGTAACACAGCGTTCTGACAGGATTGGCTGGGTGATTTTATTGCTTACGGTTACCGAAAACAGGGGCTGCTGACAGTCTTGAGAAATGACACCTGGGACCTTCTGAAAGCAAACCCAGGGGCGCCTGGGTGGCACAGCAGTTAAGCGTCTGCCTTCGGCTCAGGGTGTGATCCCGGCGTTATGGGATTGAGCCCCACATCAGGCTCTTCCGCTATGAGCCTGCTTCTTCCTCTCCCACTCCCCCTGCTTGTGTTCCCTCTCTCGCTGGCTGTCTCTATCTCTGTCGAATAAATAAAATCTTTAAAAAAAAATAAAAAAAGAAAGCAAACCCAGCCCCACGTGAACTCAGTGGTCAGAGGCCTGTGCAGTTGGGGGCACATGGTAGTATCCTGTCAAGTACCTGAACTGTAGAACGTGGAAGACCAAGGTTTCATTCCCACCAAGGCTGTGAGACCTTGAGGGAGTTACTGACCTCTGTGGGTATCAGTTCCTGTGTCTGAATAAGGGCAGTCATGACACGTCTACAAGATGTCGCGCAGCCTGTATGAGATAACATCTGCAAGGCCCTGCCTCAGTGCCTGGTGTTGAGAAAACAGGAGGTGTCTTGAATATGCCTCAGCAGCTTCGGAAGACGCATGATACCAAAGCCCAGTGCGACAGTAATGCTGAGCCATCGTAATGTGGTTATGTTGATAGCCTGTGTGTGTAAGGGACCCGAGAAGAATCTCGTTAATCTTAGAAATCTTTCCATAAATTTTAATAAATGAAATTGGGGGGAAGTTTGTGTCGTAGTCTCTCCTTAATGGCCCCCCACTACTTGAAATCTTGGGAGATAACGGAGATGTGTCTGGCGCTCTGAAGAGGTCACACCAGGACTTTGTAACGGGAGAGCCCTCCGCATGTTGCCAGCACATGGTGGGTGGGTTGGAGATAGGCCGTGCGTGCTGCACACTTGCCGTGCTCTAGCAGTTCCAAGTAACGTGCAACCATTAACTCCTGTAACCCCCGACTTATGAGTTAGGTCCTGTTACTACCCCTGTCTCACAGATGAGGAAACTGAGGCAGAGAGAGGCCAAGCAGTGTGCCCAGGGTCCTACAGGGAGAGGAGAAGCCGGGATCTGAACCCAGGCTGAATGGCTTTCGGGTCTTCTGCACCCTGCAGGGATTCTGTGGTGGGTGGTAGGGCCCAGGGAGACTGGGGCCACCCATCCCAGTGGGATCACAGGTGTACTGGAGCTCACAAGGGGCTGTGTGGGCTCTCTGGAGCTTCCTGGACTGACGACAGCCCTATGTCCTTCCCTCCCGCACCTCCCTTACTCGTAGACGTACGCTGGCTGACATCATCATGGAGAAGCTGACCGAGAAGCAGACAGAAGTTGAGACGGTTATGTCAGAGGTGTCAGGCTTTCCCATGCCCCAGCTGGACCCCCGGGTTCTGGAGGTCTACAGAGGAGTCCGGGAGGTAAGAGCTGAGAGGAGAGCCATGATGGCATACCCTCCCTGGGGCTGTGGGCTCCCACCTAAGGCTTTCTCTTCCCACACAAATGAGGCACAGGGGTCAAGAGCAGACTTAAGAGCCCGAGTGTGTGGGTTCAGATTCCTACTCTGCCACTAAGGCACTTGGTGGCCTTCGGGAAGGTTCCTTAACCCTGGAAAACGAGGGTGCTGAGAGTACATCCTTACAGGGTTATTGTGAGGATGAAGTGAGCTAAGCCGTGAAAACCACACCGGCGCCCCGGGCTCAGGGCACTCAGCTTCCGTGTCCTTGGCAGTGCCGATTCTGCGCCCTTGTCCCCAGGTGTTATCCAAGTACCGCAGTGGGAAGCTGCCCAAGGCCTTCAAGATCATTCCTGCGCTCTCCAACTGGGAGCAGATCCTCTATGTGACGGAGCCCGAGGCCTGGACCGCAGCGGCTATGTACCAAGCCACAAGGTAGAGTAGAGGGGGTTTAGGTAGGGGCTGGGGGCAGGGGGCTGGGGGTTGGGCTTTCTCTGCCATCGTCATTTCATTTTTAGTCTTGCCCCAGAGCTTAGCTTGTGCTTCTTTAGATAACTGTTTCTCCGGCTTTCCTGTTTCATATCTTGGGGCCGGGACCCTGTTGCGACCACTGTGATGAGTTTCCAGAAGCGGGGCTCAGAACTACTGGGGGATAAGCCCTAGTGTGTCAGAGGGGCCTCCGAAGTCTGTGGCTCCCCGGGCACGCTCAGGTCCCTCGTGACAGCAGGTAGAGAGAACCCGTGTTGGGGACAGAAGGGGGATAGTGGAGAACTCTGGCTCTCCGGAAGATAGTGGTCACTCTGGGTGCACCTTGTAGCCCCTCCTGTGCCCTCTCTCATCTGACTCCGGGGTCAGGTGCACACAGCTCACTCCCACACACCCCTCACATCTCTTGTGTGCACCATCCCTGGTGATATTTTAAGTGCCAGCCGCCAAGCTGTCGAGTGACCTGGGGTCTCCCCCATATCCTTCCCCCCACCCCAAAAAAACCCTAGGATTTTCGCCTCTAACCTCAAGGAACGCATGGCTCAGCGCTTCTACAACCTTGTCCTGCTTCCCCGGGTACGAGACGACATTGCTGAGTACAAACGACTCAACTTCCACCTGTACATGGCACTCAAGAAGGCCCTGTTCAAGCCCGGAGCCTGGTTTAAAGGTGGGAACCCAGGAGGCAGCTGGGGAGGGCCCGGAGCTCCTGCAGGTGAAAGCAGCAAGCCCGATTTGGGAGCTGATTGTGTCTCGGGTAGGTGGGAACCCGCTGTAACACCTTTTTTTCTCACCCCGGACGCAAAGTGACTGCCCCTCTGACCCTCCACAGGGATCCTGATCCCACTGTGCGAGTCGGGCACCTGCACCCTCCGGGAAGCCATCATCGTGGGTAGCATCATCACCAAATGCTCCATCCCTGTGTTGCACTCCAGGTAGTATTGGTGAGGGGGGAGGACAGTTAGACAGGAGATACCAACTAGGAGAATCCCAGGATTGGGGCGGACAGAGTGGAGCAGGAGCTAGAACAGCCCTGAGTCTGTGGCTTGTTGAAGCTCCCGAGCATGTTGGTATTCTGCTAGAATGTAAGTGCCCCCAGACAGGAGCCCAGTGCCTGGCGCCCAGCAGGTGCTCAGTAAATAGTTGAATGAATGAATGAATGAATGAATGAATGAATGAATGAATGAATGAGGAGCATGGGAAGAAAGTGTGTTAGGGGTGGCGATCTTCAGATGCTTGAATCTATTCTAGCCAGATACTGAGAAGAGCAGCTGAGCGAGACTTAGGGATTTGGGGTGAGTGTGCACAGAGCTGGTAATTGGAGCCGAGGGGGTGTCCATTTGGGGAGGTGAGAAGGCCTGAGATGGCCCCCTTAGGACTAGCACAGCACAGGGGCCTGCCGGGGAGGAGAGGGGAAGGAGGGACAGGAGAGGGCGGATCTGCCCTCCAGCATCTCCCCCACGGCTAACCCTTGCCCGCCAGCGCGGCCATGCTGAAAATTGCCGAGATGGAGTACAGCGGGGCCAACAGCATCTTCCTGCGCCTGTTGCTGGATAAGAAGTACGCACTGCCCTATCGCGTGCTGGACGCCCTGGTCTTCCACTTCCTGGGCTTCCGGACGGAGAGGCGTGAGCTGCCTGTGCTCTGGCACCAGTGCCTCCTGACTTTGGTGCAGCGCTACAAGGCCGACCTGGCCACGGAGCAGAAGGAGGCCCTCATGGAACTGCTTCGGCTGCAGCCCCACGCGCAGCTGTCCCCCGAGATCAGGCGTGAGCTTCAGAGTGCAGTGCCCCGAGATGTGGAAGATGTGCCAGGCACCATGGAGTGAGGACAGTGCTTTACCCTGGTCTGAGGGACATGAGAGGACACCAGGATTCCCTGTTGGTGACACAGAGCTTTTACAGCTGAAGTCTCCAGATCTGGACAGTGTGAGAGTGACTCCCGACACCTGACAGGGAGGACTGGAGGGTCTGGCCGGCTCCCTCCTCCATTCTAGGTCTTCATCCCTACTCAGTTCTGAGACCCGATTTGAGGTGCCCCACGCCAGCGTTCCCACTCCCTGGCTGGGCTTGGAATAGGTTGTCTCAGGCTGTTGTCACGTCACTGGGATGCGGATAAAAACCAAAGGCAGGTATTTATTGAACTTCTGTGTTTTAATGTGATCAATGGAGAACTTTTTGCTTTCCCTCTTTAGCTGGAGGGAAGCTCTTCCCTCCCTGTTCCTGTCTAGGAGTGGATTCTTTTTTTTTTTCCTTTAAGATTTTATTTATTTATTTATTTAACAGAGAGCGACAGCAAGAGCGGGAACACAAGCAGGGGAAGTGGGAGAGGGAGAAGGAGGCTCCCCACTGAGCAGGGAGCCCGATGCGGGGCTCAATCCCAGGACCCCAGGATCATGACCCGAGCCGCAGGCAGATGCTTAACTACTGAGCCACCCAGGCGTCCCTAGGGATGGGTTCTAAACAGTTCACAGAAGATACTTCTCCCCCCCACCCCCTTCACCTTCTCCAGTTTGTGTCTCCAGGTAGAGCCTTCACAGAGGCAGAGGCTACTTTGGGGGAATGCCAGCGACCAGGAAGTGGTTCAAAAGACGGTCCTGTCTCAGCTGTGGGTGGACTGCCGTGGGAGAAAGTCCCTGGAACTGGAGCTAGAGTGAATTATACGGTCAGGTCCCGGGATGAGTAGATCCGGAGTCACCCCCAGACAGGTTCCCTTTCTTGGCTACTTAAAGCTTTAGACCAGGGATTGGCAAACTAGAGTCATAGGCCGGTTTCCTTGCAGTCCATGAGCTAATCATGATTTTTACATTTTTTTAAATGATCAGGGAAAAAATTAACAGTATTTTGTGATAGGTGAAAATTACATGAAATTCCGATTTCAGTGTCCATAAGTAAAGTTGTTTTGGGACACGGCCATGCCTATCTGTTTGGCTTTTATGGGTGCTTTCATGCTGCCTCAGCAGAGTTGAGTAAGGTTGGACCTTGAAGAGTGCAGGGTTAAGGGCGCCAACCCCCTCATGTAGCCAAAAATCTGTGTGTAAAACTTTTGACTCCCCAGACATAACTACCACTAGCCTCCTGTTGACCCCCATCCGCCTTACTGATAACATGAGCCGTCAGCTAACACGTTTTGTAGGTTAGAGGTCATATGTACAGTACTCCTACAGTAAAGTAAGCCAGAGAAGAGGAAATGTTAAGGGAATTGTGAGAGAAAATACATTTACAGTACTGTACTGTTTATGAATACCCAAGTTTATACATCTGTTGAAAAAATCTGCGTGTAAGTGGACCTGCCCAGTACAGTCCTTCCAGAACCCTTCTTGTTTGCATTTGGTGAATTCGTCCCAACCCAGTTAATGTATTTAGGGAGAAATTGGTCATGAATTTCGGATTTATCTGAATTTTTGTCTTTGAGAAACACATGAAAACTGCCCAGCTGAGGCAAGCCAGGCACTACAGAATGCACAGGCTTCAGTCACCAGCGCTCCCTGCTTACCTTGTGTGGAGAAGCACACGCACACCTGGTGTCCTAGCTTGCCTTCCACAGCCCTCTGACCTCTGCTTCCTCAACACACACACACACTTCAGGGCTTTTTCAAGATAAAGGGCCATATTGTAGTGTGTATGTTTCTTAACCATTTAAAGTAAAAACTAGGCTGTCCACTTCATTTCCTTAAAAATGTGTCACTCATTAAGTTTTTGAGTATTGTGCCTCAAGCCTGTTTTCCCATGAGCCCTGTGGTTTTTATTGTGCAATTTTGCATGGTGCAGTGAGTTTTAGGAATGCATACGTCCCACTGTAATGCAGAACTGACTATATCTGGGGCAGAAACCAAATGGCCCACAGAGCCTTTACAGAAATGGCTTGTGATGCCCCCTGCATCATGACCCTTAACTTCTGTCCTGCTTACATTGTGCATTCTAGGAACAGCTTGTCCCCATACCACCATCCAACCCAAGAAGCCAAAGCCAGGTTTATTCCAGAATCTTTATTAAGGTAGCATGATGGTCCTGGGCCACCAGCCTGGACCTTGTGGCCTTAGGAAAGACCCGTGTCAACAGGGCTTGCCTCCCTCTCCAGACAGGGGCTCAGTCACCTCCAGTTTATCCCTGCTCCATCCCTCACCCCCAGAGGATGGGGCAGAGGGCCAGAGGGAGAGGAGGGCATGGCCCCACCCCAGGCTGTAGCAGCTCCTCGGCCACAGAGATCATCTAGCCAGTAGCAGAGGGAAGGGATGCAGCAACCACCAGGGTTACCACCACTTGTGGGGGAGATGGTCCCCACCACACCCTCTTACAGTTGTCCTCAAAACAATTAATAAATTAAAACCACCTCTTCCTTCAGCACTGACCCCCCTCAATCACACAGGAGAAGCTGAGCAGAAAGCAAAGCAAGGAGGAATTGATTGGTTCTGCCCCTCTGACAGAGGCCTGGGCCTGCCCTCTGGGAGCAGCTGTGAACATGGATATGCAGGGGCCTCCAAAGTGTGTCAAGAGGAGCTGTCCAGACTGTTTCCCCTCACACGTGTCCTATCAGAATATCCAGAACTTCTTCAGAAAGACCCCAATCCAAATGCAAGAACTCTGGAAGGTGTGGCACCTTTACAAGGCACTGGGGGCATGTTGGCATCTGAGAACATGAGAGCCCCAGAGATAAGGGGGCCTCAAAGAGGAATGCTGGTACATGTATTTTACCTACTTCAATTTCATTTCTGACCAGCCTGGCCCACCGCCAGCTAGGATCAGGGAAGGAGCAGGGCTGGTCAGATGCAGAGGAAAGGAGGAGCCTGGCTGGCCACCCAAACATGGCTGGCCAGGCCCCTTAGTGCACACTGCAGGGATAGGTAGGGCCTGACCCCTTTGGCTTTGCAAGGGGCCAATAGGAAGGAGCCCCCTCAGGCTTCAGATGTGGCATGGTTCATTCCCGCAGGCAGGGAGGGGGTGGGTGGCAGTGTCCCCTCCTCTGCTGCCAGTGGCCACTGGAGGGGGCCTCTCCAGGGCTACAGATGGATGGCTGTGACATCTGTGGGAGTGCTGGTCTGGCTGGGCCCCTGGCTACTGGAGCCCCTGGGGGCTTTGGGTGCCGGGCTAGGCGAGGGCTGGGCGGCTTCTCTGAGGCTCTCCCTGAGCGCAGCTTCGATCTGCTCCTGACAGGCCCGCAGGCAGTCCTGCAAACGGGAACAGTGAGGAGTGACTGCTGGGTGGGATGGCAGAAGGTCCCCTTTGGGACTAAGGGTCTGCTTCCCCACGGCCCACAGCATCTGGCAGCAGGTGCAGAAGGACACCTTCCAGCACACAGGGAAGTCTGGGGAGGTTAGGCCACAGCCTGGCCCCAGGAATCAGCCTTCAGTTCTAAGAAACTGGCAAGAGGATGTGGCAAGGGGGTGTGAGAGCAGCCCCGCATGTGACAGCAGATCCTCCACCCCCACCCCTGCACACCATTTGGCAGAAAAAGTGCACCCAGGGACAGTGCCCTTCAACCCACCCAAGACACCTGCTCTTCCCCAGACCAAGGGAGGAGATAAAAGGCCACAGAAGCCCCAAGGGTGGGGCACCTGAAACCCTGAGCGGGGACTAGGTTAGGGATGCACAGCTCCCTCTGCTGGAGGCTCCAGGAATAGCGCTGCTTCGGGAACTGCTGATGGGGGCAGTCCCAGGGGCCCTGCACTCACCACCTCAGTGCCTGTGATCCCTGCCAGCAGCTCCGTGAGTTCATCCCCGGATGTGGAACACGCACCGAGGCCTTGTACTGCTGCCCCAATGCTGCCCGTGGCGATCATGGATGGCGGGTACATGGCAAAGGTGTAATCTTGGAAAGAGGGAGAGGGAAGCATGAGGCAAAGGCTTAGCGTGGACTTCCTATGACTCAGAATAAGTGCCAGGTAGCGCGAAGAGAGCAAGAAATGCCCTGCAGTGAGTGCTGGGAGAGCAGCAAGGGAGGAGGGCAGGAAAGGGCCTCTCTCCTAGAGAGCACCAGGGTGGACAGCAAACCCCCAGGTCCATCAGGCCCAGGGTGGCTGGTTAAGTGAGCCCGATCAGGGATGGGGTGGGGTGGATAAATGAGTTTCTTCCTGGTGTGGCAACAAAACCAGGGTCAAGAAGACCTTGGTTCTGCTCCCAGCTTCATCACTATGAGACCTTGAGGAAGTCACTTCGCTCTAAGCCACCTACATAGTGTGTGTGTGGGGGGGGGGTCTCTCAAATCCCATACAGCTCCAACTATGTTCTGCCTTTTCTGAGGCCCCAGTCTCAGAGGGGAAAGAATATTCACATATTTTGAGAGGAGTATAAACCACAATCCAGTTCCATGCCACCCTTCCAAGTCTTTGGATTTTCCTCATTTGGCAAAAAATGCGTATAAGGGCTCTTACCTGTAGCACAGAGGGCCAAAAAGGTCTGGGCATGTTTTTTGACCAAAGCTTGTCGGTCACGGGGCAGAGAGAGCCGGTGCAGAATCAGGGCCAGGAAATCATGGGCAATCACAGCAGCCAGGTCCCACTTGAGCTTCCCCAGGACCAGCACCTCCCAGTCCTGGAGGTTGGGAAAGAGGGTGGAGTCAGTGGCTGAGGAGGGAAGGGCAGGCAGTAAAGCAGAAGTCTCACAGGGAAGGAAGCCCATCAAACTTGAAGGTCAAGACCCCAGTTCTGCTTCTGGGTTTACAGACTGGTGCTGTGGAATGGGGAGTCCAGGGCACAGAAGAACTGGGGGAGTTGGCTTTGGGCATTACTGCTTGCTTACGAAGTGCCAGAACTACATGTTGGATATAAACTCTCTTTCAATCCTGTTTGGTTATCTTTCGGGGGCCAATAATGCAAGTCTTCTCACTTCATGCTGGGCTCTGGGCACTTCCCCAGCCAGGGTTGAAAGAAAAGACTGCAGTAACAAATACCACCGGCAGCATCAGAACCTTGAGCCTCCTCTGGGGTGAAGCAGAAAGCCCCTCCGTAATCCCAAGGATTTGTGAAAGGGGAGACCACCACTAGCCTCTCCTCCAATTCTGCATCCCAACCAAGTCCACACCTCTTGAAGAAACCAGAATGAACACGAGGCCACGCCTCCAGTGACACAGCCACTGAACCAACCTTGAGGTTCCTCAAAGGGGAGGTTGCCCAACCCAACCCAACCCACATCCCGTTGCTGGGACAGGGGGGTGGGTCTGAGATGTAGCACCCCATTCCACCCCCTTTACCTGGAACCACAGCGGCTAGTGTCATTTAAGTCTCAGGAAGCTAAGTGGGGGTCAACCTGGACAGGATGGGTCCAGATGATCCTTGAGGGACCAAACCCTGTCTTCCCCTGCCCACACCTACATACCACTGCTATGTCCTGGAGGGAGGCTGGAAGCCCCACCCCAATCCACTCATCTGGGGTTCCTAGTTCTGGCCCTATTTCTGAGTTGCACACGTGAGGATTTCTTCATTGTTTTATCTCAGGAAGGAACTCATGGGTTTGGCCCCTTACTGAGGCAGAAATGGCAACCCCACCCAACCTCTTCCAGGTCCCCAGTCACAGCCATCCCTCTCCTGGCCCCCATCTGGGAGTTATCCTCCCAAATCAGCCCCAAGCCTCTCAAAGGGCCCTACAGAAAAGAGCCTGGCCCAGAGCCAAAAGAAGTTGGGCAGAGAAGCCAGAATTCTACTCCTGCTTGTCCCGGTGCTCCAACTTCTAACTCAGAAGTGAAAAGAAAGCACCTAGCGTCTAAGGAACCATCTGGAAGGCAACTTGGAGCGGGGCTCTCCCTGTGGGGAAGCAGGAGGGTCCCACGTAAGGGAAGGCAGCCACCTTACCCTGTATCCGGGCAACTCCTGAAAATCTCAGCCCTTGCTTGGTGGACAACACACCCCTGGGAGTGGTTAGTGGCAGGGGCTGGCACCTTCCACACCAGTAGGCTTTAAGGCCACCTGGGCTAGCCAGGGCTAGCCAGAAGACCCAGACCCTCCTCATCTGCTTCACTGCAATGCTTCCCCCTCCTTCTCTGGGCCTCAACTGGGCCTCTCTGCTGCACAAGGATTTGGACTGACTGGAGTTCTCTGTAGTCCCTTCCAACTCTGACCTTCTAGGAAGGCATCTGCACACTCCACCCCCAGCTCAGGCGAGGGAGTGGAGATAGAGTCCTTGTGGCCTGTTCCGAAAAACTCCCCTCACACAAAGGCACACACACCATGCCAGTCTTTTCACAAAAAGGAAGTCCCCTTATACCTTCCAGCCCAAACCCCTCCAAAAACATCTCGCTCGCTGGCCCTGGAAACTGGCTCCACCTTCAGACTTGCCAAAAACTACCAGATTCATCACAAAGAGCTGTGGGGCCTCCCGGATTCCCAACTCCGGCCTCCTACTCCCATCTCTGAGAGCTACTTGGCAGGAAGAGGAATCCTGTTCCTCGACAAGCAGCAGTCGGGGGCCCCAGTACCCTGGCTTCCGGGCCAGCCAATCACAGCAGCCTGCATGCTGCCCTCCTCCCCGGGAGAGGAGGCCCAGAGACTCCTCTCAGGGTCAGGAGAAGACTTGGCCGGCCGTAGAGCAAGGTGGAGGAAGGTGCCAGCTCACCCATCCTCTCCCCCAGGCTCCCCAGGAGATGATCTGCCTGCCCTAAATAACCTCTTCCTGATCCAAGCAGCTCCCCCTCCTTCCTCTCCAGGCTCAATGGGGAAAGAGCCTTGACTCTCTTGCCCTGCCTGGGGAAGAGCCCAGCCCAAGTTCCCAGCAAGAGGCCCAGGGAGCCACTTCCCAAACCACAGGAGTGACAGCAGCTCCCCACAGGGTTATGAAAGACCTCAGGCCGGAGTGGGTGGGCCCGGGGAGGGGGGCAGCATTATCACATCGGAAGCAGCTGCAGCTCAGCTCCCTGTCGGTCTCTCAGCTCTGGCCTTCGGCTGAGGGGGAAAGGGAGAGGTGACTCCACCAGGCCCGAAGCAGCTGCTGAGTTCCTCAGAATAAGCACAAGGAAGGAGCTCTCTCTTCTGGGATATAAAAGGAAGGAAACAAGGTGGGATGACAGCTCCTTGGCCCTTCCTGAGAGCAATCAGGGCCCGACTTTAATCGGCTCTGGGAGGTTTTTCAATCACAAAGTCCACACTGGGACAAAGACTCAACCAAGGCAGCCCCCTCCCCCACATGAAGCACATTCCACTCCCCCACTCCAGTGGGGGTGTGCAGGCATGTCCTTTTGCTGCCAATAAATAACTCATGGTGGCGGTGTAAACCCAGAGGCAAAGTACTAGTGAGTATAGACATGCAGTTTGACTTGTCGCTATCTGGGGGAAAGACCAGGAAGGAATGGCACCCCCTGGAGGTCAGGAGAAGGGGATTCGATTGGTGCTGGCAGCTCCGAGCCTGGGCTGGGGGCTACCCTGACTGTCCCAGCTTGGTGCCCCATCTTTAGTCCAAAAATAAGGGGCTGCTACCCGCGCCAAAGGCAGAAAGCCTGTGAGGCCTTGGCTTTCCTTTTCCTGGTGGGGAGGTCTTGCGTCGGGGGCGGGGAGGCTTAGGCACGCACCCGCAGCTGGCGGGGAGAGACAGAGTGGTCGGTGTAGATGCACAATTTTTCGATGGTCAGGGGCGTCGTCTCGCGCAGCTTGGAGGCCAGCAGCATGCAGACCGCACCCAGGAGCTGCAACTGCGCCTTTCGGGTGGGGACGCAGGACAGGTAGCGATCCAGGTAGTTCATGGCCAGGGGGAAGACTTCCTCCTCACAGCGCTGCTCCTCACAGACCTGGGGGAGGGCGCACAGTGACTTCTGGGGCGGGGGCATGGGAAACGCTGCAGCACTAAAGGAGGGGGGCGGGGGGCGCTGAAGGGAAGTGGAATGGGGAGCAAAAAAACGGGAGGGGGGATAAGTGTACCTTCAGTGACAAGGACTAACCTACGGAGGAGGATGCGCCTTCCCCAAGGTGACGCCCCCCACTTCCTCTGAGTTGCCTGCCTCCTTCCCCCTCCCCTGGGGGTACGCCAGAGGCTCCGTTCCTTGAGAAGGATTCCGAACTGAGACGGCCCTTCCCCGTGGCGTGAAGGGGGTTGGGGAAACGGAAGAGTCACCCACGGTAGCCAGAGAACTGGGACCTTACCCCCATTACCACCACCCACTGCACACACCCAAAGGGAAGGGAGGGGACTCCAGCCGCTGCCTCCCGCACTTTTCATTTCCCTGACTGCCGGAACAGAGCGCGCGCCACCCCCACCGTCTTCCCCGCCAGAACCCCGCGACAGACACAGGAACCGGCTCCGGGGCGGGGGCGGCCGAGCCCAGGGTTTTCCAGGCGCGCTCTCCTGAGAAATCCGAGCGGGGAAGGGAAGCAGGAGACGCTGAGACAGGCCGGTGGGGAGAGGGCTGCCCTAGTCCCGCTTTCCTGGCCCGCAGAGAGGGTTAGTGAGGTTGCCAAACGACCGGCAGTCCGAGTTAGGGCTGGGGAAGGGAAAGGGACACCGCGGAGGCAGTCGGGCGGCTAGGGTGCCCGAGTGAAAGGCCAGGCCCCGGGGATCTGAGCCACCAAAGCATCTTGCTAATTGTTATTGGGACCAGGACGTCCCCGACAGGGCGGCCC
Organism: Ursus arctos; assembly: GCF_023065955.2. NCBI lineage: Eukaryota > Metazoa > Chordata > Mammalia > Carnivora > Ursidae > Ursus > Ursus arctos. Next base: position 3,544,890 of record NW_026622974.1, read on the forward strand.
GGGGATGTCCGGAGCCGGGCGGCGGGGGAGGGGAGACCCTTCCGGGCGATACCTCCAGCATCCAATACGCCAGCATCTTCCGCATGTGCGGCTTGATCTCCCTCTGCACACACTGGAAGTAGGAGGCGCGGGGCACGTAGCGCTCCTCCAGGCGGAGCAAGCTCTGCAGGACACGCTGGTCCCCCAGCAGTCGCGGGTCCGGCCCGGCCCGGGGCGCGTGCCGGGTGCCCTCGCAGCACAGGAGCTCCATACTCGGGCAGCGCACGGGCGGGCGGGAGCTCGGGCTTGCGAGCCAGAACGCAGGCGGCGGTCGGGAGAGCGCGGGGCGCGGGTCTGGCGCTGGCGCTGGCACTGCGCGGCCGAGCCCTAGCCCGCCCGCGCCGGCGCGCGCGCCGCTTCCCTGACAGGCGCCCCGCCCCTCGCGACGATGTAGCAACCGTGGAATGCTCAGCGGCGAAAGGCCCAAGGGGCGGGGCCGCCGCAGCCCCAGACGGAAAGGGCTGGCTGGCCGCCCCCTCCCCCCGGGCGGCCGCATTGGTCCGCGGGGCGCGGGCCGGCCGGCTTCCGGGCGCCCACGGCCCTTCTGACCACCCCGGGGAGAGAAGCTTCTTGGAGGTGGGCCTCTTCCCCCCTGCTGCGCCGACCGGCCCTCCTCTTTTGCTTCTGTGACTCTAGCCGCCCAGGAAAGAACTTTCTTCCAAAGGTTATTCATTCATTCGTCAAACCCTGGTTCGCCCCCCCCTCCACCACGGAAGGCTCTGGGGAATATGAATGGTACGAAGCTAGGCACTTCTTAATGCACACCGATCTAAGCATTTAACGTGTTCACAACTTAGGAAATCAGTCCTCACGGAAACTCGACGAGTCAGGTAGGAGACGAATTTCGCAGATGACGAAACCGAAGCACAGTAACAATCACAGAGTCTGTCGCCGAGCTAGGACTGGGAAGCTGAAGGCTGGCTCCAGATTCCGTGCTCTGCACCACAGCCACTGAAACTGCGATCCCCAAAATTGGCATTGCCGCCGAGCTGCTTAGAAACGGCCCAGCCCGGACCTGCCGGATCCGAATCTGCATTTCCACAAGACCCCTGGTGATCCCTGCGCACCATGAAGTATGAGAAGCACTGGTCTAAATCTGCATATTGCAGTAATAGGACAGGGCGGAAAGGCCGTGGATTCAAGGCCTCACCTTGTCATTCAGTTGGCTGTGTGGCCTTGGACGAGCCCTGAAGTCGGCCTTAGTTTCTGTTTGTGGAAAACATGGGCGGAGAAACTAGCTCCTCTGCGAAGGGAGTTCCTGGCTCCGACTCTATAAGACCTTCCAGTTGCCATTTCTTCTACTTCCCAAACTTTGGGTTACTTCGCAGTTTCCCCAAAGCTGAATGCTATGTGACCAAGAGGCAGACCACAGGCCTCCCGCAAGGCTCCAAATGGGAGAAAGCCTAAGGGGATCCCTGCCTCTCCTGGGGTCCTCCCCAGGGAAGAGCCACTAAAGAAGCGAGTTGTTAGAAAAATGACAGTTACAGAAGAGGCAAGTTTTACGCTAAGCATTTTCTCAATGAATTGTTTCTGGGTTTGTTTTGGGTTTTTTGTTTTTGTTTTTTTTTTTTTAGTTTTTTATTTTTAAGTAATCTCTGCTCCTAATGTGGGGCTCAAACTCACAACCCCAAAATCTAGAGTCGCATGCTCTTCTGACAAAGCCAGCCACATGCCCTTGCTTTTTTAAATAAAATACATTTTACTATCATTTTCATATAGGAATATTCATTTACACTGTAGAAAACTTAAGACAATATGTATAAGCCCCGCAAAAAAGGAAATAACTACCTACAATTTCACCATCCAGAGACAACCCTTTAAAGTCAGTGTTTATCTTTCTAAAATTGTTCTATGAATAAACATATTTTTAGGAATAAAATTGCAAGCTGTTTTGTAAGGTTTTCTTTTTCACTAAAAAATACTGTTAATACTTATTTCATGTCATTAAATATTCTACATTTTTAAAATTTTTTTAATATTCTACATTTTTAATGGCTATGTAGTATGCCTTTGGTGAATGTATCAAAATATATTTTACCAAAACTGTATTGTTGGAAATTTAAGTTGTTTCTAGTTCTTCCCTACTAGAAACAATACTGTAAAATATTTCTGTCATAATCTTTGTGCACATTCACGATTATTTCTAGAAATGAATTAATTTCTAGAAGTGGAATTTCTCAATGTAAGGTTATGAAACCGTCTAAGGCTTTTGATGCAGTTCTTATTACCAAATTTCCCTGATAAGAAGCTGAACTGAGGGGCGCCTGGGTGGCTCAGTTGGTTAAGTGTCTGCCTTTGGCTCAGGTCATGACCCCAGGGTCCTGGGATCACCCCGGGCTCTCTGCTCCTTGGGGAGCCTGCTTCTCCCTCTCCCTCTCCCTCTGCCTTGTGCTTCCTCTCTCTGTCAAATATATAAATAAAATCTTTTTTCTTTAATTTTTTTAAGGCTTTATTTATTTATTTGACAGAGAGAGCAAGCATGACCGGGGAGCAGCAGGCAGAGGGAGAAGCAGGGTCGCTGCTAAGCAAGGAGCCCGATGCAGAACTTGATCCCAGGACCCTGAGCCGAAGGCAGACGCGTTAACGACTGAGCCACCCAGGCACCCCTAAATAGAATCTTAAAAGAAAAAAAAAACTGAACTGATCTAATGAACAAACACTAGAAAACTTGAAAGAAAAAACAAACACTACCAACTGGAGAGATGAAAATAGTACATCAGTAATTCCATGTATTTTAATTCCGGAGCACTTGCATCAGCGTGAACGTGCGCCACGCGCCCTGTCTGACCTTGCAAGTCCTTTACCTCTGTCTTCAAAATACTAACATGCGATTTCTTTAGCTAATCATGGCAACGCACCCTTTCATGAAAGAGAAGACTAAATTTAAAATTATAAAGATTGGGTATGAAGTTCTGGGGAGACAAAGATGTGGAAGTGTAAGAGACTTTAACGTAGCGGGAGGACTAAAAAAAACCGTGGCTTTTGGGGGCGCCTGGGTGGCTCAGTCGTCAAGTGTCTGCCTTTGACTCAGGTCATGATCCCAGGGTCATGGGATTGAGCCCCAGGGCAGGGTCTGCGCTCAGTGGGGAGCCTGCTTCTCCCTCTCCCTCTGCCTGCTGTTTCCCCTGCTTGCGCTGTCAAATAAATAAATAAAATCTTTAAAAAAAAGTGTAGCATTTGAAGTACAGAAGCAGAAACTAGATCTGTCCTGAAGAAAGGTATTTCTTTACTTCCAGAATGATTGAGTAGGACTGTTGAGATAAGAAAACTGTATCTTTGATGAGAGAGTAAATCACCATTATTTCCTATCTTCAAATTTTTTCCAGGCTTATTGCGATATGATATATACCTGAGTTCTAGTAGTTTAAGGCAGCCAATATAATGATTTGGTATATGTATATGTTGCAAAGTGACTACCACGAGCCGTTCAGTTCACAACCATCACCTCACACATGACAGTTTCTCCCCTTCTGATGAGAACTTTTAAGATCTATTCTCTTAGCAACCTTCAAATATACAATACCGTAGTTAACTGTAGTCACCATGTTGTGCCTTATATCTCCAGAACTTATCTACCTTATAGCTAAAAATGTGTACCTTTTGACCACCTTCGCCATTTCCCCTACCCACCACACCTTCCCACCTCCTGACAAGCAACAACCTGTTTTCTGTACCTGAGTTCCGCTTTCCTAGATTCCACATACAAGTGAGATCACACGGTACTTGTCTTTCTCTGACTTACTGCAGTTAACATAATGCCCTCAAGGTCTGTCAGTGTTGTCATAAATAGCAGAATTTCTTCCTTTTTTAATGGCTGAGTAATCTTTCATTATAAAAAATCTTTATATTTTTTATGGACAAAAAACTGGACAGATGAGAAGTGGAATATCAGTAACAATATTTTGACATTAGACATTTACATGTCTTATGTAAATGATTACCTATTTATGTCCTTTGCCAGTTCTTTTATAAGAATTTTTTTCTTATTGATTTATAAGTGCTCATTATATTTGAAGGATGTTAACCCCTTTTCATATATTTCTTTGTCATATATTTTGCAATTTTTTTTAGTTCATTGTTTCCTTTTCACTTTTGGTTCATGGGAGATTTCTTTTTTTTAACAAATAAAAGTTTTTTATTTTACATAGCCTTATCTACTGATATTTTCTGTAATGACTTCTGCCTTTGAATTGTGCGTTAAAATCATAATTTTATCTATAATAAAATTATAGCAGCATTACAAGAAAATGTAGGAATTATTTACAGATGAATGTTTTTTTATCACCTAGGGAACTTGTTGAAAATGCAGTATTCCGGGCCCTGCCTCAGGCTTTTCATTCTTCAAGTCTGTCATGAGGCCCCACAAATCTGCGTTTTCAAGAGCACATGAAGTTGGGTGTGTTTTTTTTTAATGCGTACATTGTTACATACCTTTATTCATTATATCAGATTAAGTGGGGCTCTAGCCTGACTTTTCCCAAATTATCACTGATTTAACAATCTGTTCTTTCTTTGTCACTCACTTCTCTGCTGTAAGCACCCCCTGGCCTGGTTCTCGCACTTCAGACTATGCCTTATTTTTTACATTCATGGCCAAAGACATTCTCAGGGGAATTGGCCCTCAGAATTCTTGCAGCTTTTGTCTATGGAAATTCACCTGAGGGCGCCTGGGTGGCTCAGCTGATTAAGGGACTGCCTTGGGCTCAGGTCAACCACCCAGTGGTCCTGGGTTCTAGTCCCACATAGGGCTCCCCAGCCCCCCCCCCCGCTTTGTGGGGAGCCTGTTTTTCCCTCTCCCTCTGCCTCCCACTTCCCCTGCTTGTGCACTCACGCGCTCTCTCTGTCAAATAAATAAATCTTAAAAGAAAGAAAGAGAAATTCACCTGGTCTTTAGCCCAGTATCAAGCATAGAGGTACTTAAGAAAAAACACCAAAAGCTTATCCAGTCTGAAATAACCATGGTCCCTTCACTTCCAAGAGAACTGGCCTTCAGCTACAACAAGAAGTATGTAAGTCAGCCCGGAAAACTCCAGTTAGACAATGATATGAGACAGAGGAAACAGAATCTTCTCTACAGACCTCTAAAAACATGGCAGGACCTCTCACTGCCCTCCCCATCTCATCATTTCCCCTTCCACCACTGGTCAGCCCATTAATCCTCTCTGCTGTTTCTTTCTTTTCTCCCTCCCTCCCTCCCTCCTTTTCTTCTTTTTTCTTCCTTTCTTTCTTTTTTCTTTTCTTTTTCTTTCTTTCTTTCTTTCTCTTTCTTTCTTTCTTTCTTTCTTTCTTTCTTTCTTTCTTTCTTTTTCTCTTTCCTTCCTTCCTTCCTTCCTTCCTTCCTTCCTTCCTTCCTTCCTTCCTTCTTTCAGATTTTATTTATTTGAGAAAGAGACAGAGAGAGCACGAGCAGGGGGAGGGGTAGAGGGAGAGGGACAAACAGACTCCTTGCTGAGCACAGAGCCTGATGTGGGGCTCAATCCCAGAACCCTGAGACTGTGATCTGAGCCGAAGTCAGACGCTTAATTGACTGAGCCACCCAGGCACCCCTGCTCCATTTCTTTATTCATCCTTGGACTCAGATCCAACCTCCTCCAAGAAGCCTCTCTAGGACAATCCAACTACAGGAACCAATCCTCTGGCCTCCAAACTGCTGCACACCCAACTGGACATGCCCTCTACCTGTGCACTTGGCTGGCTGGTTCTGGCCCTGCTCTCTGTCCCTATCCCGAGTGTAGCTCCTGGAAAGGGGAAGAGAATCCATATGTATTGAGATTCAGCTAAATGCCAGGCACTGGGCAGGTGTTTATGGTCCACTGTTCCCCCTCTAAGAATGGTTTTTGGATGGGAAAACTGAGGTACCATGGAGTTAAATAACATACTGAAGGTCTACTTAGCTCTTCCCAAACCATATTGTTTTTAATGCTATAGTGCCTCTTCTTCAGGAAGGGACTGGGTCCTATATGCCTGGGTCTCTTCTGCAAGACCTAGCCCTGTGTCGTGACCATCAGCAAGAAAATCAGTCCTTCATGGAGGGCTCACTGTGTCCCACTCACTGTCCGTACCTGATAGGCATTAAATCGTCTCATTTTCACATCAACTTTATGAGAAGCATACTATTATTTCACCCCGTTTTACATAAAAGGAAACTAAGTCTCAGAGTAGCTAAATAATTTGCCCAAGGTCACACAGGAAGTCAGTGGTAGAGGCAGGTTTCCACCCGGGCAGTCTGGCTGCAGAGTTCCTGCTCTTAACTAATTCACTCTTCTGCCTCTTATGCTTGTTCCATGAATGTGTGTTGATTTATTAGTTGTTGATTTATTGAGGAAGCAGCACACAGAGACTACACAGTCCTGGAAGGTAGGGTGAGAACTTGTACCCTGGGAAAGGGAACTCCTGGTGAGCAGGGCGTTTTGAGGGATACCTCTGCCTCACCCCAGGCTGGGACTGCCATGCCCAGGGCTGAGTCATCCTGAACCTCCAGGGCCAAGGAGCCGGTCAGCTACCAGCCGGCTGTCCTCTAAGGAGGCAGGTGAGCTCAGCGCTGCGCCAGGTCAGAGAGGCTCCTGGAATGTTGGCTTCACCAGTCACCTCTACCGCAAAGGAATAGGGGCTCCCCTTGTTTTTTGTAAGAACAAAAAAACAAAAACAAAAAACGACAAAGCAGTGACCCGGGCCAATATGGGAGGAGTTTCTGCCCAGGTGCACTCAATTAGAAAAAGTTGCTCAAGGAAACGGCAAGTTAGAGGAGGGGCGGGAATGGAATGCCACAGGCCAGATGAAAAGCCCCAAGAAGGAAGCATTACAATGCTTTCTTCCTCCTCTTCTTCCTTCTCCCACTCCTCCTCCTCTCGGACACTGAGATGTCCCCCTCTGGGAACTGAGGGGGTGAAGAAAGTGATGGGGGAGGCTCAGCTCCCCTCCCTCCCCTCCTCCCCCCCCACCCTGTCTGACTCCCTGTCTCCGTTCTGTGGCTCAGTTACCTTCAAACCCATTGAGAGGACAGGTAGAGGCAAGGCAGCCTTGGGGTGGGGAAAGGCTCTGGAGTCAGGCTGCTAGAGGGCAAAGCCTGCCTCCAGGCCTTATGACTCTGAGGGAGTTACTGGAACCTCTCGGTCTGTTTCCTCTTTTGTCCAATGAGGATAATACCCATGCTGGGGTTCTGAGGACTAAACAGGCAGAAAACATCTCACCTTGGCTTAGCACACGGCGAGCGCTCAAAGATGGTAGTTTCTGGAGGCACCTGGGTTGCTCAGTTGGTTAAGCGTCTGCTTTCGGCTCAGATCATGATCCCAGGGGATCTGCTTCTCCCTCTCCTTCTGCCTCTCCCCCTGCTCATTTTCTCTCTCTCTCTCTCTCTCAAATAAATAAATAAAATCTTAAAAAAAAAAGGATGACAGTTACTGTTGTCGTTGTTTGTTGTTATTATTATTATTATTATGTCTCTCAAGGAGTACCCCTTTTGCTATGGACATGTACCCAGAACCTCTCAGAGAACAGCGAATTATTATTATTATTATTATTATTATTATTATTATGTCTCTCAAGGAGTACCCCTTCTGCTATGGACATGTACCCAGAACCTCTCAGAGAACAGCGAATTATTATTATTATTATTATTATTATGTCTCTCAAGGAGTACCCCTTCTGCTATGGACATGTACCCAGAACCTCTCAGAGAACAGCAAAAGTCTGAGCGGTAGAAGCCCCCTCCTGGGCAGGCAGCTCTAGCAAATGTCTATGCTCCAGCTCATGACGTGAAGCGTGTGGTCAGGGTGAGTGGTGAGCACTGCAGGGCCCGGGGCCACAGGGCTCCGCACTCCCCATCCCTGGCTGTGTGACTGTGGGCAAGTTATACTACCTGTCTGTGCCTCAGTTTCCTTTTCTGAAAATGAGGATAATAATAGTACCTCCCCTACAGAGCGGTGGCGAGGCTGCAACGGGCTCTTTCTGTGTAGAACACACAGACCAGTGTCTGGCATACGGTAAGCCACTGAAAGTGAGCTGTGACAGCGGTCGTTAAAGACACAAACTCCTTCATGCGTATGGACTATTTATGATAACAAATGTAATACAATGGTTATGGAGGCACCTGCAAAATAAAACACACTTGCTTTGGTGAAGGTTTGGCAAATTCTTTGCCTTCGAGAGGGTGAAGAAGACAGTGCTCCGGTCGATGAAACGATCTAGTTCACCAAACATGGTCTGAGAGGTGGGGAGGGAAAAAATGAAATGAAATGAAATGAAATGAAATGAAATGAAATGAAATGAAATAAAATAAAATAAAATAAAATAAAATAAAATAAAATAAAATAAACATGGTCTGATACATCATTCTTGGATTTCCTCGTTTTCTGAGAACTGAAGGAACCTATATGTGAATCCTATTTTCCCCCAACTTTCTACTTTAAAATATTTCAAACCTTCAGAAAAGCTGCAAGAATAGTAGTATTCGGGGCGCCTGGGTGGCACAGCGGTTGGGCGTCTGCCTTCGGCTCAAGGCGTGATCCCGGCGTCATGGGATCGAGCCCCACATCAGGCTCTTCTGCTATGAGCCTGCTTCTTCCTCTCCCACTCCCCCTGCTTGTGTTCCCTCTCTCGCTGGCTGTCTCTCTCTCTCTGTCGAATAAATAAATAAAATCTTTAAAAAAAAAAAAAAAGAATAGTAGAATTCACCCAAATCCATGTGTGTTCTGTTGAACTACTGGAGACCTAATTACAAACATCACAACTCCTCATCCGTACATATTTCAGCCTGTGTCTCTGAAGAATGCGGCTGTCTCCCACACAACCACAAAACAATGATCGCAATTAGAAAGTGCGCACGAACACAATACCACAAACAATCAATATACAAAGGTCCCCAGGTGTTCCACCAATATCCTTTCGTAGTTTTTTTCCTCCTCCACCCAAGATCCCATCAAGGATCATGCATACACTGTTACCCTAACTCTTTAATCTTTTATTCTAGAACAGTCCCTGACCCGTTTTTTAAATAAGTCTTTGATAACACTGGTATTTTTGAAAGTCAGTGGTTTTAGACAGTGTGCCGATTTGGGTTTGTCTGATTATTTTCTCCTGATTATGTAAAGACGAAATATTTTTGGTAGAGATACTACGCAGGTAGTGTTGTGTCTAAACATATATTTTGGGGGCACCTGGATAGCTCAATCGGTTAAGCATCCGAGTCTTGAGCTCAGGGTTGTGAGTTCGAGCCCTGTGTTGGACTCCACACTGGGCGTGGAGCCTCCTTAAAAATAAATAAATAGGTAAATAAATAAGTGTATATCTTATAGTGGAAAAATCAAGCATTAAACCAAACTGAACGTAATTTTGTTTTTTTCTTCAAGGCTTCAGGAGATACATCAGGGCGTACAGTGTTTCAGGCCATACTTTTGAGCGTTTCTTGTACAATATCTCAAATCAGTCACCTTCAGAAGTATTTCTCCACTCCTCAGGAAAAGCTGAGTGTATCGATTCCTATATAGAATACTTAATTTGTAAATGGTGCCCATACCTGCTACTCTACTCGATCACGCACACTGTAGACCATACTACGAAATTTGAAAGGGTAAGACAAAAATACACAGAATAGAATTTTTCACATTTTCCTCCCACTCCACAACAGGAAGTCCTACACCCAGAGTTCACCATTATTTGCCTAACCAGCTCCGGAGACAGGCCTCATTATTCATCAGGAAACTCTCCCAAGGAACCCAGCTGGCTCAGAGGGTAGAGCATGGGACTCCGGATCTTGGGGTTGTGAGTTTGAGTCCCACACTGGGTATAAGAGATTGCTTATAAATAAAATATTTTAAAAAACCAATAATAACAAAAAACCACTTTCCCACTGACACTGGGTGAGCCTTAAAAAATCTCAACACAGGGGCGCCCAGCTAGCTCAGTCAGTCGAGCATGCAACTCTTGATTTCGGGGTTGTAAGTTCGAGCTTCATGTTTGGTGTAGAGATTACTTAAAAAAAAATAAAATATTTAAACAAAGAAATCTCAATACAATCAACACAGCACTGCAGGCAGCACTACTGAGTCAGAGAAGTCAGAGCGGGCATGTGAGCTGACCTGTTCTCTGTTTCTGTTTCACACAGGAGGTTGCATTCTTGGCCGTTTCACATGGATGTCCAGTAGGCACCTGTATTTTTAAAATTATTTTTATATTTTTAAAAGATTTTATTTATTTATTTGAGAGAGAGAATGGGGGGGTGGGGAGGGAGAAGCAGACTCCTCGCTGAGCAGGGAGCCCGACAACGTGGGACTCAATTGCAGGACTCTGGGATCATGACCTGAGCTGAAGGCAGACACTTAACCGACTGAGCCACCCAGGTGCCCCCAATAGGCACCTTTAAATTCAACTTTTCCAAAACTGAGATCCTAATCTTTCCCCTGTTCCAAACCTGCTTCTCCCACGGGCTTCCCCACATTAGCAAAAGGCAACTTCATCCTTCCAAAACAAGGCCAGAACACTTGGTGTCATTCCTAAGTCCTCTCTTTCAAATCCCACATCCATTCATCAGCAGAGCAGAGACGCTCTACTTTCAAAATACCACCCTCTTCTCTCTGCCTCTGCTACCTCCCTGGTCCAAATTCAATCCTTCCTTGTCCTTATTGGTCTCCCACACCCACCCCATTACCCATTTCTGGTTGATTCTATGCCCCCAAACACATCTCCAACCCTCCCCTTTCCTCTATTCCCACTGCCACCATCCTGGCATAGTTGCACCGCCTGGCTCACGGTGGGTATAGCCTCCCAGTGGGTATCCCCTGATCCACCCGTGCCCCCTCCGGTCTCGTCTCAACACAGCAGCGCGCTGGCAGCTCCTCAGTCCACTCCTGGTGACTGCCAAAGTCCTTGCGAGGTGCCCTAGACCCTGCGTGATCTGCTCCCACCCCATTTCCCACTACTCTCTCACCCACTTGGCTCTTTCTGGAACAGATGCTATGTGTGTCGCTAACATCCTATATCTGCTTATAGTTTGTTCCTTCCCCACCCCACCAAAGCAGAATGGTGCCTGGTCATAGTAGGTGACCAAAAGATGTCTTCTGAATGAATGAATGAATGAATGAATGAATGAATGAATAAATGAATGAATGAAACAAACTAGAGGTAAGAAAAATGCCAGCATGAGTCACAGGATAAATGGCAACTTGTTGGTGGTAAGGGAGCTGGTGGGGAGGGGTGGGGCTGGACACGGGGACAGCACAGTTCCCACCCAAAGCTGGGAGGTATTGCTTAGCCCCAGCCTTTTCACTGCACGGCGGTCATGAGTGCAGCTGCACATTCTCTTGTTTTCCAGGCACACACAATGCTGTAGGGATTGGATCGGAGGGGCGGGGAGCAGTTTGCAATCTCTAGCACACACACGGCTTGAGAAAAGAAACCTCCGGTACTAGCCCGAACCTGTTTAGTCGCTCCTTATCATAAACTTAGAACACAGGGTATATATGTACATATTTGCTTTTTCTCCCTCTTCCTGGCTGTCTGGATTCGGAAATAAATGAAGCTTTCCTGTCCTATTACTCTTTCTGAGATTCCTGTTCAACAGCCAGGGGTGAGCATGTGAGCCTCCAGGGTGAATGAGCAACCCGCCACAGCAAAACACCTGGCAGAGAGAGACCTGTCCCTGGGCTCTCAGCTGGGAAGCAAAGAAGCCAGCACGCTTCATTCTAGGCAGCAGACAGTCCTGGCACTGGGTTAGCATCGTGACTAAGCAAGTGAGCTCTAGAGTGAGGCTGGTGCCTGGCTCTGCCGTTTGCCGGCTGTGTGATCCTGGGCAGGTTATTTAACTTCTCTGTGCTAGGCTTCTCCTCTGCAGACCTCATAGGTGGTGGCAAAAACTAATATGGGAAAAAATATCGACAACAGTGCCAGGCTCATAGGAAGTACTCAGGAGCTGTGATCAACAACCCACATTTATCAAGTATCTTCCTTGGCCAAGGCCTCAGGAAGGCTTTAAGACGTCCTAGAAAATTCTTTTTTAATTCAATTTTATTATTTTTTTAAAATATCTTATTTATTTGACAGAGAGAGAGAGAGCACAAGCAGGGTGAGCCGCAGGCAGAGGGAGAAGCAGACTCCCCGCTGAGCAAGGAGCCCAATGCAGGACTCCATCCCAGGACCCTGGGATCATGACCTGACCTGAAGGCAGATGCTTAACTGACTGAGCCACCCAGGCGCTCGGAGATGTCCTAGAATATTCTGGACATGAGTCAGAAATGAGAAGCCCCCACTTTAAGAGTTTCCAGTGTAAAGCGAATAACTACGATGATCCTGCATCATGGAGAAATCATTCGTACAGAAGACTTTTACCTGGGTATTTGTAACACCCACCAGAAACAGGCGGGGTAATTTACGTGATGGGAAGGCTGGGCTGCATCGCGAGTGGTAGGTGCTGGTGGTCCTGGACCCCTGATTTGCAGGAGACAGCCTGTGGTGGAAGACGCAGGGCTGCAGGAGCTCAGAGAGTAAGTGGGGCGTAAGAAGGGAGAGGCAAGGAGTAGTGTGTCTCAACTGTGGGGTAACCACGTACCGTAGCACACCACAGAATTTTAGGTGGTAATAATAATGGTAAGAGTCCTAATGATAATAGTTGCCAAGCACTTTCTCTCAGCCAGGCACTGAGAGCTTTATCGTGTTTGCTCTATGAGGCAGAAGTGCTGTGACTATCTTCACATGGTGGATGCGAACAGAGAAACACAAAGAAGTCAGGTACGGTAGACACAGCCAGCCAGCAAATGACTGCCTTGGTTTGGGCTCCCTGGAAGCAGACTCTGAGACAAGGATTCCAGGGAAGTAATTTACCTGAGAGATGGTCCCTGGAAGCACCCAAAAGGGAGTGGGGAAATGAGATCGGAAAGGGGAGGAAGGCAGTGAAGAGTGCGTGATGCGGTGAGTTACCACTGTGGGCCAACAGAGCTCATTTCTGCTGGAGATAAGGAACAGTGCTTGCCTGGCAGTCACTGCACCCAGAGGGGAGAGGCGAGGGAGCCGGGATACCTGTCCTCCAATTCCCAACAGCCAGAGGAGGAGGGCTGCTGGGGATGGAGGGAAGGGCCTGGAATTAACTACCTAGCACTTGCTTCCTGTGAGAGGGCACAGTGGACTGCAACAGACAGAACAAGCCATCAGGCAAAGTCACGGTGCTGGCGCGTGGAAGTAGGGGTGCACTGCAGTGGTGAGTGCCGTGGGCAGCCGCATGGAGCCCGGCTGCATGTACCACATTGGCAGAGCGAGCATGAGTTCTAAGCCTGAATAAATATTTTTAAGTTCTGTGCTCATTTTAAAGTAGTGTGAGGCGCCTGGATGGCTCAGTCAACCTTGGGCGTCTGCCTTCAGCTTGGGTCATGATCCCGGAGTTCCAGGATCGAGTCCTGCGTGGGGCTCCCTGCTCAGCGGGGAGTCTGCTTCTCCCTCTGCCCTTCCCCCCACTCGTGTTCATGTTCCCCCCCTTGCAAAAATAAATAAACAAACAAACAATCTTAACAGCATGTCCATGAGAGTTGGGAAATCACAAAAGAGGAATGAAAGGGCAGAACTTTGAATCTGAACACCAGCACTTGAGACTTGAGTCCCAGGACCTGGCTCTATCCAGATCTCTCTCTCTCTCTCTCTCTCACACACACACACACACACACACACACACACACACACACAAACCAGGCAAGCACACTTCAACTCCAGGAGCCTGTTTCCCAGCTACAAAAGAGGGATAACAACAACACACACTGCTTAGAAGGGGATTCTGAGACCAGTGGAGATCACACACCAGTTGAAAAGCTCTAAGGAGGGGCGCCTGGCTGGCTCAGTGAGAAGAGCATGTGACGTGATCTCGGGGCTGTGGGTTCAAGCCCCACATCTGAGTGTAGAGATTACTTAAATAAAGAAACTTAAAAAAAAAAAAAAAGCACTAAGTAAACTGAAGTGCTATTAGCAAATCTAAGGGATGATTCCAAGGAACCCTGGGGAGAATCCACAGGGATGGGGACTCCTACTTTGTATCTCTTTGTGTGACCGAAAAGTCCCCATCATCTCCCTTCCAACTTCTTCCTTGCAAACCATCCATATTTTGATGAGGTGTCAGGTCGTCGTGTGTTTCACGGGAGGCTAGACACTCATCTCTGAGGCTGAATCTAAATTACTCCCCACCAAATCATGATAATCCCGCACCTGGTTTACGAATGGGCAGCTACCAAATTCTGGCCAATAAATGTGAAGTAAGTCTGCTAAGGGGCTTCAATAAACAGAGTAGAAGAGAAAAAAAAATCATTTCTGCCCTGTGTGAGAATGGAGAAAGATATGCTAATATTTATTGTATGCCTACCATGTGCAAAGCACTAGTCTAAGACTTAAAAACAGAACAAAACCCTAATGCATTTAATCCATAAAATGTTAAACTTTTGAGGTAAAATACTATTATCATTCCATTTTCCAGAGAGGTTAAGCATTACCCAGTGTCATATAGCTATGGGATTTGGAACCAGGGTTAGCTGCAAAACCCACCCTCCTAACCACTGTGTTGTGATGCTGGAGCAAGTGCAGCCATCTTGCAATAAGAGAAGAAGCTGACACCTGACAACGACACAGCTACAAGAGCAGAATAAATTCCTCTCCCTGATAATGTTGTTGAACTGCTGAATTAACCAATCCTGGGACACCTGCTTCTGGACTTTTTGTGATGTATGAGGTAATAGATTTTCCTTATTGTTTAATTTAATTCCTCAAATAAAAGTTCCTTCCTCTACTATCACCCACATTATGGGACAAACTTCAATATCAACCAGGCAAAGAGTTCTACCGAAAATTCAAGAAAGAAGCCATTTCAATATTACTTAAAGTCTTTCAGAAAATATAAAAAGAGGCTTCCCCTCTCAACTGATTTTTAGTGTCACTTTGATTCCAAAGCCAAACAAGAACAGTATGAGAAAAGAAAATTACACTCATGAATGCAAAATCCAACGCGAGATAATAGCAAACTGATTCCAGCAATATATAAAAGGATACTATGTTATGATTGTGTTGACTTTATGCCAAAAATGCTTGGTTAGTTTATTTTTTTAAATCTATATAAGTCACCCCACGAAAAGATTAAAGGGTTAAAAAACCCCATATGATCACATCAACAAATACCCAAAAAAGCACTGATAAAATTCTATACCCGTTCACAGTAAGAAAAGAACTCTTGGCAAAGCAGGGATAGATGGGAACTTCCTTGGTCTGATATAGGACATCTACAAAAACCCTACAGTAAACATCCTGTCTCATAGTGATACATTAAGAGTAAAGCAGGCAAAATGCCAAACGTCCAGGCCAGTGGGAGAACTTCAAGAGCAAAGGCAGGGAAAGACCGAAGTGCCAGTTCCTCCTCCGTGTCCAAACTGCCCAGTCCTTTCCTGGGACTAGCAAGGCCATCTGTTCCCAATGTTCTCGCGGTAGGCCATCATCTTCCCACCTTTCTCTCAACTGGTACATTTTTAAAAAAATTTATTTATTTATTTTAAGGAGAGAGAGAGAGAGAAAGCTCATGCTGGAGACTGCGGGGCGGGGAGAGGGGGCAGATGGAGTGACTCTTCAAGCAGACTCCCTGCCAAGCACAAAGCCCCAGGAGCGGTTCAGGCTCCATCCAGGACCTTGAGATCAGGACTGGAGCTGAAACCAGGAGCTGGAGGCTCAACTGACTGAGCCACCCAGGCGCCCCTCACCTGTGGTACACTTTTATGAATAGCACCGTCTTTCTTCTGGTCCTCAGATTTTAAACTCTGGCGCCATCTTGGATTTCTTTCTTTGGTTTCCGACATCTAATCCATTACCTGAGCCAAAATGAAACCACCCCTGAAACTAAGCCCACCCTTCCTATCTTTCCAGCAGACTTTGAGCAAATGTCTCAAAACCTGCCACCAAAGTAAACCCTTTACAGCAGAGAAGAGAGAATGCATCTCTCTGAGGAATCTGGTAGCATAATCCAAAATTAACCCCCTGCAAACCTGAAATTTATTTGAAGTCTAACATTCTGCCTTAGAAATTAGGGGCGCCTGGGTGGCACAGCGGTTAAGCGTCTGCCTTCGGCTCAGGGCGTGATCCCGGCGTTATGGGATCGAGCCCCACATCGGGCTCCTCCACTATATGCCTGCTTCTTCCTCTCCCACTCCCCCTGCTTGTGTTCCCTCTCTCGCTGGCTGTCTCTGTCTCTGTCAAATAAATAAATAAAATCTTTAAAAAAAAAAAAAGAAATTTATATATACATGTGTACAATAGAGCCATAATTGTTGTAATATAAAAATAATGGTTTGAGTCACTTATGGTTAAGGGAAATTAAACTTTAGAGAAGCCATGTACACAGTAAGACTGGCAGGAGTTTCAAACCCTCTTGTGAAGGGCTGGGCTTCTAGTACTATTGCAAAAGCTCCAAGAGCCTCTCGGTCTTCACACTGCTTCCAGACAGATCCAGATCAATGGCCCAGAGCCATCAGATTAATCTCTCATAGACACTCCTTTCATCTCCAGTCCAAGGACCTGCTTATCGGGTCAAATTTAAAAGTCAACCAGCCTGGCTTTTAAAGTTCTCCCTCAAGAGGCCCCAACCACCCTATCCAATTTTATCTCAGCCAGAGCACTCCAGTCCACCTCAAGGCCTTATCACCCACCACTGGCATCTTGCCCCTTTCTCCAAATCCAGCTCTTTCCTTCAAGGCCTAGCTCCTGGACCACCAATCCCATGAAGCTTCCGGGGCTGTAGGACTGAATAATCAGGGAAATTTAGAGCTGGAAGGATCAATGATGGTCAGAGAGGGAAGCTGACTTGCCCGAGGGCATACAGCCAGTTAAGGCCAGTCAAGGGTCCTTTTAAATGATTCTCAACGTTTCCTGTGAATAAAACACTGGAAACTCTGAGGGGTCCCATATCCTTTCATTCCCAAATGTGGTTAGCCTGCTGTACAAGGTGCTGCGTAAAGCTGTGCACTTTGGCTCCAGACTCCCTGTTCAGGCAATCTCCCCGCTCCGAAGGTCTTTCTCCCACCTTCTGTCAGTCATTCACACTCGCAACATCCAGTTTAAGATTCCTCTGATTATAGGTTGTTTACTTTTTCCTTTTAAAATTGTCATTAGCTAAAAAACAAACAAAAAACAACTATAAATAAAGTTGTCATTAGTGTTGCTACCACACTGAACAAAAAAGTGCATTTTTAGAGAAGATCCACACTTCCTCCAAATTCACAAATCCAGCCAGGTGACTCAGCTCTCTTTTTCTTTTTTTACATTCCCTCCAGGAGAGCTTGTATCATTCATTCTCATTCATTCATTTATTCCCCAGATCCTTACTGAGACCTTACGACATGCCAAGATACTCCTGGGGCCCTAAACAATACAAATATAAGACAGTTCTTTTTTTCTTATTAAAGAGAACACAGTCTCCTGGGGGAAATAAAATGTGCTTTGCTTTCCTTCTTAATAATTTACCTTTGCTTGATTCTTTAATTGACTCAAGAATGGGGGTTTTTGGCCTTTGACTCATCGTGTGGCCAGAAAAGTTCCCTGAAATCAGGAATTGAATCTTCTCACTTTTTTTTGGTAAGTAGGTAGAGTTCAAATGTTCCAATTACTACTGATTGTCCCGGTATAATTATTAATGGCATACCCTTTCGCCATCAAAAGCGTCCCGGTGTGGAATGACGAGCGCTGGTGAGGCTGTGGAAAAGCTGGAGCCCTCTAACTGCTGGTGGGAATGTAAAATGTTGCAGCCACTCTGGAAAATGGTTTGGCAGTTCCTCAAAATGTTAAACACGGAGTTACCGCCTAACGTCGCAGTTCCACCCCTGAGCATACATGCAAGAAAAATAAAAAACATACGTCCACACAAAACCTTGCATACAGATGCCAGAGCATCATTACTATTCATAAGAGCCCCAAGGTGGAAGCAATCCAAATGTCGGTCCACACTTGAACAAACCCAATGAAGATAATGCGGTATGTCCACACAACGGACTATCACTCGGCCATTCACGCGAAGAAAGGCGGTCTTAATGCTTCACCGGGGCGGGAATGAACCCTGAAGCCTGATGGTAAGTGAAAGAAGCCAACCAAAAAGACCACAGTTCGTATGCTTCCATTCATACGTAGTGTTCAGAGTAGGACCACAGTTCGTATGCTTCCATTCATACGAAGTGTTCAGAGTAGGCAAATCTATAGAGACAGAAAACAGAGGAGTGGTCGCCCAGGGTGGGGGTGGTGACGGTAATGGAGAGTGACCGCTAACGGGCACCGAGTTTCTTTCTGGGGTCATGAAAATGTTCTAAAAGGAGACGATGGCGATGACTGCACGGCTCTGTAAATATGCCAGAGAAACCACAGAATTGTACACTCGATATAGGTAAATTCTACAGTATGAAAATTAGGCCTCAATAAGACTTTTTTATTTTTTTATTTTTATGAATTTATTTGTAAGTAGGCTCCATGCCCAGCGTGGGGCTTGAACTCACAGCCCAGCCAGGCGCCCCTCGATAAAACTTTTTTTAATGTAGTCCAGTTTGGAGAATGAATTCTCTGATCACCTCCTACCTAGGGAGGGCTTACCATCAGTAATTGAGAGCATAGGGTCTTCTGAGTTAGACAGGCCTGAATCTACCCCTCGCTTCTTGTGTGACCTGGGGGAAATGATCTACTTTTTCATCTGCAAAGCAGGGTAGTCATGCCTACCTCAGAGGCTAGATGTAATGTAAGATAATGCATGACAAGTGCTGGGAGCCCCCCACGCCATGTGCAAAGTGTTCAACTTTTAGCAAAAGTCTATACAGGATGGATGGATGGATGGACGGCCGGCCGGCCGGACAGACAGGCAGATGGGTGGACCAATGGGTGGAGCAGGCCTGAAGCAATTCAAGATTCAGATTGCAGATTACACCCATTCCATAAAACAAGATGTCCTCTTAAAAAGGAGCTCAAGGAGAAGAAGTGGACCAAGTTCACCACAGCCACCCACCCTGCTTAGCCATTCAGCTCCCTCATTAGTGTTCTGAGCCCCACAGTGTACAAAACCCTAGGCTGAGCTTTCTGGAGAATAATGGGGGAGAAGTCAGGATCCCCACTTTCAGGAGATTTCCCTCAGAAGTGGGAGGCTGGACGGATGTCCACACAAGACCAAGCAAACAAACCCAGGCTGAGCAGAAGGGCTCTGCGTGGCTCTGGACAGACAACCCAGACTAGGTCAACTGCATGTTCCCCTGGGACATGGCCTCCATCACCTCCCATCAGCTGCTGAGCTAAGTCAGACGGTCCCAGAGATGCCTTCACCAAAACACTCCTCCGCAGCTCCTTCCCTGGCTCCTCTTCCTCCATCAGCCTCGAGAACAGTAAGCATCTTCCAGGGCTTAAGCCAAGGCCCTTGTTTTCTCTTCTCACACACACATCGGAGACACCCCCCCCTTCCTTCAGCCTCCGCCTTCATGCTTCTCCAGTTCTAACCTCCAGCCCCAACTCCTGGCCTACACACCACCTAGATGTCACACAGCTGCCTCAAACTCAAGGTGCTCAAAACCTGTTCCTTCTCCTTTGTATGACGTGGCAGTGAACTGTGGTCCACTGAGTCACCCAAGCTAAAGACGCTGACATCATTCTTCTTCAGTGCCTCTTGCTCCCACCTAACATTTGGACTGGTGCAATCCTCTCTCCCCGCCACTGGTCTCCCTCCCCACACGCACCCCCTGCAACCCCGCTCCCCACTACTACTGCCCAGGCATTCTTTCAAGAACATCAGGAATGTACACATGCTTCCTTGGCTTCTTAAAACCTTAAAATCCCTAGGACGACCGAGATAAAATCCAGACCACTTATCTGAAATGGGCATGCCAAGTCTGCCATTAAAAAAAAAGGCTGTCACGATCTACCCTACGTTCTCCCTCCGGCCTTATCTCCTCTCCCTCAACAAACACATCCTCCACGTACTTATACTCCACATGCGCTACATGGTCCAGCACTCATGATTCTGCGTAGCACACACTTGCTTCCACCTAAGCTCCTCACCCACACCGCTCTTGGCGGCGCTCCGTCCTTCGAGGCCAGCTCAGGTGCCACTGCTGAGAAGACACTCGTCTCCATCCTCCTGTCGAAGTCCGAAGGAAGCTCCGGGGGGAGGTACAGCAGTTGGCCACAGAGGCCACTCTGGCTACGACCGGGGGGGGGGTGGAGTTTGCCGTGGCCAAGTCACCACATTTCAGGCTCTGGTCCTCAGCTTGGCAGAAGTGTGCTTTCTGAGACCGCTGGAAGGGTAGATACAGTTTAATTGTCTCGGATGAAGGCCACAGAAGCGGACACACGCCCCACAGCAAAACAGAGCCACCGAGTGACCCTGCATACCAAGCCCGCGGACCAGCGCGTGCTTTGCTCGACACGGGAAGCAAGCTCCAGCTGGAGGGCTCCGGGGTGCGCGCAGAGCCCGCCCTCGGCCGAGGCGCCCGCTGGGTCCCGCAAAAGACCGCGCAGAGGAAGGGTTGAGTCAATAGTTACCGAGCGTGGGTTTGACACCCAGCTCCTTCACGTCTTCTGTGACCTTGATTCATCTACCTAGACTCTCGGCTTCCTCATCTGTCAAATGGGGCTCAGGATCCCCTTTTCCTGGCTATTCCCTCTGCCTGGACCACTCTTCCCCTGGATGCCCACATAGCTCCCTCTCCTTCTTTCCTCGGGTCTCTGCTCCACTTTCACCTTTTCAGGGAGGCTCTTCCTGACCTTTCTAGATAAAATAGAAACCCCTCCCCTCATTTGTAGCACCCCCCGTGCTGCACACCCCACCGTATCCCCGGAGCCCAGACCAGCACAGCAGAATGGATGAATGAAGCGTGCCTACCCCATAGAGTTGTGAGGACATGAAGTGTTTGGGACTGGGCTTGGCCCACACCAAAGGTCCAAAAATATTAAACCTTATTAGGAGAGCCTCCTACTGTGAGAGCCTGTCACATACCAGGCATCCAGAGATGCCCAAAGGTAGCTGAGAGCTCAAGGGGCTCAGTCTTGTTGGAAAGACAGACAGAAGCCTCGGGAACCTAGCGACGCTGCACGGAGGCGAGGAGAACCTGGCATATCCGGGGCGTGGGCCGGCACAGCCAGCAGGGAGGGCGCAAGACAGTCTGACGCCAGGAAGGAGAGCAGGACAGGAAGACAGGGCAGATGGTGAAGGGCCTGTGGCCACAGCAGAATTTCAGTTGTGTCCTAAAGGCACTGGAAAGCTATTAAAGGGTTTTCATCTGGACCAGAACCTGAGTACACAAGCGTTTGGAGTTTGGGGAGGAGTAAGTAGAGAAAGCAGTCTAGAGGTTCTTGCAATAATCTTGGGGCGCCTGGCTGGCTCAGTCAGAAGAGCAGGCGACTCTTGCTCTCAGGGTCATGAGTTCGAGCCCCACACTGGGTGTAGATATTGCTTAAAAATAAATAAATGATGGGGCGCCTGGGTGGCTCAGTCGTTAGGCGGCTGCCCTCGGCTCAGGGCGTGATCCCGGCGTTATGGGATCGAGCCCCACATCGGGCTCCTCCGCTGGGAGCCTGCTTCTTCCTCTCCCACTCCCCCTGCCTGTGTTCCCTCTCTTGCTGGCTGTCTCTCTCTCTGTCAAATAAATAAAATAAAAATCTTTTAAAAAAAGAAATATAAATATAAATAAATAAATAAATAAATAAATAAATAAATAAATAAATAAAACTTAAAAAAAAAAAAAGAGGTGCTTGCAATAACCTAATGAGAAATTCCAAGGGTGGCTTATGAAAATAGAAGAAACGCAGGAAACAGTCACTGGAACTCAGTGGCCATGTAGATGGCGGTGGAGGGACAGTCCAGGCTGACTCTAGGGATTCTGGAATTGGATGGAATCTGATTAGGAACCTAAGTGAAAGAACCGATTTAGGGGAAAAGGTTCTCTATTTCACATGTTGTTTTTGAAGTGCCACAGAGAAGTCCTGTGTCAGCCGGACATAATAACTAGGTCCTATTAATAGCGTTCTTACGAGTGCTTGGAATGCCTACTGGTTTCCTCCTTACAGCAATCATGTACGGTAGGCATTAATATCCCATTCTGCAGATAAAGAGACCAAGTCTTAAAAAAAACAGTGTAAAGAAATTTCTAAGGTCCACAGCCAGCAAGCAACCCAGCTCCGATGTGAGCTCCCAGTCCTGTCTGATGACACCTTCCCCTCTCCCCGACCTTAACCTTGATGCCTAGAGTCTGGACATCTGGAGTATGTACCTCTGAAGTCCTCAGCATGGGCAGCCCCGTCGTGGCCTGGAGAATACGAGGAATGCAGAAAACACTCTCTTTTAAGGGACAGGTAGAGAAAGAGGAACCACGGAAGGAAACAACAGTCCAAGAGGTCCGGAGAGGACGGAAGGAAGCCCAGGGAAAGAGCGGAGGCCAGCCGGATCACGACGCCTCCAGTGCCCGTCCCTCAGTCCCTCAGCCCGCAGACGGTCAGACCTACCGGCCCAAGCACCCCCCCACCCGCCACATTCTTTATTTGGATATGTTAATAGAGGCCACAGGTTATGGTTGAGCCCTCTGTGGCTCCAGGAGCCTTTGTGTCTCTTCAAATCAGTTTGCATATCTTTGCTCTGACCTATTCTGTATCGATTTTATAGTTTACATCAGAGGGAACAATCTTAATTTCAATTTCTGGGAAGTTTCTTCCAGTCTGACCTCCTGGGGTGTGGAATGTAGCACAGTGCATTCAGGCCTTCCGACTCAGGCCTAGATTAAACAATGGCTCTGCTGTGTGACCTTGGCCGAATTCCTCAAACCTCAGTGTTCTTACCTATAAAACGGGGCTAATGCAAGCAGCCTTGCAGGGATGGTTACGAAGGGGAGATAAATGTACCCACTAGTTTATAGTGATGTGTTGTGTTACGATTAGGTTGTCTCTGCTTACTGTTGGACTTTATTCCTCATTACCCGGTGAGCTTCTTCAGAATTCTGATGCCCCTGTTCCACTGCCAGGCCTGGACATCAGAATCTCTAGGTGTGGGCCCAGGTTCTGTGTATTTGTCCCCCGGTGATTCTGAAATGCATCCAGGGCTGAGAAACCACACGCCAGCTTCTAGCCAAGACTTACTCTTCTTCCCCTGTTGTCGGGAGATCTTCGCACTGAATTTATCAGTCTCTCAGTCTCTCAAACTGCCTTTGGTAGCAGGTCCGTCTATGCCATGATTGGAAATTCTCAGAGGGCCACCCTCCCCCTAGATGGCATGTGGTTATTCCCAAATCAAACTTGATTGACTCACGCCTCATCGTCCATTAAAATAATCTCATTTTCAGAGAGCAACCCACAGCTTTCTAATTTATTAATGTATTCACTCATTTGCAGTTGCCCCCTTAAACTCTCTAAAGCATGAATAACTGGGAATCCATGCAAATTCTGGGGTGAGGCTAGAACAAATGGATAGAGAAGTTCAGCATGAGATCACCCAGGTCTCGCCCAGGTATTAATAACCTAACGAGTAAGAACAACAAGAGCAGTTATATGGGGAGTCCTCTGTGCCAGGCATTGCTCTAAGTGCTTTCCACAGAGTAATTATTTTAACCCTCAAATGTACTGTTATCCCCACTTCACAGAAGAGGAAAGGTGACGTGACTTGCCCAAAGTCACACAAATGTCAGAGGCAGAGGCAGAATTTGAACTCAGATAATCTGGGACCAGGCTCAGGATTAACGATGTAACATAAGCGAAGGAGAGCTGGGCTGGACAGGCCCCTGGTGGCCCAGAACCAGAGACCACTGAGGAAGAAGGCCTGGTGCTGTCCCTTGGGACCTGGGGAGGAGTCAGGAGGAGGGGTGGGCCCCAGAGAACCAGACTGGAGGGTCACAGCTGACCCCAAGCCCAAGGCTTCCTGGATTCCCTGGCAGGGGAATGAGCAACATGAAAGGGAAATTCCTTCAGGAAAAGAAAACATTTTTGAGGGTTGTGTTTTTTGTTTTTTGGGGTTTTTTTTTGCCTCATCTCTGATTTCAGACCCATGGTTTCTTTGCTGAGTCACGGAGGACATTATGAAAGTGGGGGGAGGGGGTGGGCATAGGAGTATCACCTCCCTACTCACAGGGATGGGCTGGGGGCTTCTGCAGCCCAGCCCCCTGCCTCTGGAAGGCTGATGCCGGACAGCTGTAGTTCTAGAGAGGGTTCACCAAGAAAAAAACAGATTTTACCGCTCATCTTCCCAAGCCTCTTCAGTGAATAAATAAGAACATTAATGAATGCTTGAATGATAATTGAGTAAATAAGAAACATTTACTGATCCCTTTACTGAAGGCTTTGGAATCAGATACCCCTGGGGAGGCGGTTTGTTCCTAGTTTCTGCCACTTATGACTAGCAAGTCACAGAGCCGTAGTATCATCATCTATAAAAAGGGGGATATCTGGGGCGCATGGCGGGCTCTGTCAGTACAGCATGCGAATCTCGATCTTGGGGTCATGGGTTCGAGCCCCACGTTGGGCATGGAGGTAACATACATACAGACATACATAAAACGGGGATATTTGTTTCAGCCTACAGGCCTGAAGTGAGGGCCAAATGAGGTAAGAGAGGCAAAGCTCTTGGTATGCAGTGGGCATTCCGTAAATGGTACTTCCTGGGTGCGCAGCACTGGGAAGGGCAGTCTGGTGGGAGGGGGAACAGAGATGTAACGAATCCACACAATGGGTGACGGCCAGAAGCGGGAAGAGAGGCCAGTTCCTAAGGCTAAGGGCACAGAGAGGAAAAAGACAGCTGCCAAGCCTGGGCAGGCACATCGGAAGCTCCAGCTCAAGTGTCTGGTCCAGGGCTTCTCAGATAATCCCCTGCAGCTCTGTGAAAATGCAGATTCCCCTTCAGCAGTCCTGAGGGGGAGGGCCCGAGATCAGGTATTTTCTTTCCCTCCCTCCCTCCCTTCCTTCATCTCCAGGCCCAGCATGGGGCTTGAACTCGGGACCCTGAGATCAAGAGTCGCATGCTCTACCGAGTGAGCCCGCCCGGTGCCCCCACGCGCCCCACCCCACCCCGATTATGCACTTCGAAACAGCTCCCAGAGCACGTGCCAGACCACGGGTCACACTCTGAGTTCGCAGCGAGGCAGTGTGAGCTGTTCTCACTCGCACACTTCTCTACTATTCTTTGTATCCATTTTAGGGCAACCGGCTCCAAGGGACTTGCAGAACCTGAGGGCCCCCCCCCCACCCCGATCTCGGAGTCAGGCTCAGGTACGCCCCGCTGATTCTCATGCCCACTAGGGCTCGCACCCTTGAAGGTGGTTATTTCTTTGCTGCCTCCAGCCTTCCTCTTTCCAGGCCAAGTCATCCAAATGCTTCAAATGTTTTCACATCCGGTATTTTGTAATGAATTCCCTTGAAAAGGCCACAGACTTGTGAGAAAGGACTTTAATTATGAGTCTTTCAGTAACATAACCACCCTCATTCCATCTTAAGGAGCTGGGAGACGGGAGGCTGTACTAGAAAAGATGAGAATTTTTTGCCGATTTAACCCAACATACTGATAACAAAGATAACATTTAGCTGACACAAAATCGGGTAAGAACTGTCACCAATTTAAAGATTATTTTAGGTGAATCACTGCACCAGGAAACATGGAATGCCCTAAAATCTTATGGAAGAAACTGTGATGGAGGCTTTCCCAAAATTGACAATTATCCTAATATTTATATGACATTACCAATAAGGACTTGTGAAGCTGAATTAAACCTTTCTAGACTATCAATAATTTTTTTAAAAACTTCCAATCAAGGACGCCTGGGTGGCTCAGCCGGTTAGGCGTCTGCCTTCAGCTCAGGTCATGATCCCAGGGTACTGGGATGGAGTCCCGCATCGGGCTCCCTGCTCAGCGGGGAGTCTGCTTCTCCCTCTCGCACTCCCCCTGCTTGTGTGCACGCATGCTCTCTCTCTCTCTCTCTCTCGCACTCTCTGTCAAATAGATGGATAAAATCTTTAAAAAGTAAATAAATAAAATTTAAGAAAATAAAAACTTTCAATCGATCACGCTAGAGAAACACTGAGTTATCTTTTTTATTTTCTCCATGGAAAAGATTACCAAATCATTGCCGCAGGGGAATACAACCAAAGAGGATGTAGCCAGAAGACACAGGACAAAGGTGTTATAGAGGAGGGTCAAGCAATTATCACAAATATTATGTTGTTTTTCTGGATTTTGTGACAATTGTGGTATTTGGGCTTCGACAGGTTTTTCGGCTATGTTGTGATTTCATTGCAAAATCTCAATAAATATCCACTCTCGTATCTGTAATATTAATTTGTGATTTTGTATTGCTTTCCTTAAAGAGGGCTTCCAAAATTGCATTACCTTTAGACCCGACAAAATATGAATCTACCCTGGGTAGACCGGGAAGCACGCGGGCTTTGGGGTCAGACCTGGG
This sequence comes from Ursus arctos, assembly GCF_023065955.2. Taxonomy (NCBI): domain Eukaryota; kingdom Metazoa; phylum Chordata; class Mammalia; order Carnivora; family Ursidae; genus Ursus; species Ursus arctos. The sequence continues at coordinate 3,571,328 of NW_026622974.1, forward strand.
CTTACATCACAGACCCACTACTCGCTGGGCTGTGTGCTGTGTGGCCTTGGACAAGTTACTTAACTTCCCTGAACTGCAGTCTCCTTTATCTAAAATGTGATGGTAATATCTATCTCGCAGGCTCGTCTGAGGATTAAATAAGATACCACATGTAAAGTGGCTATTATGTGGCCATCTCAATTACCTTGTGGTAAAGAGACAATTGAGACAGCAAGGGGTTCATCTGAGGTCACACAGCTGAGGAGATGTACTTCAGAAAGGATCTGGATTTCGAGTTTATATTAACAATCTTCCTTTCTCCATCTCCCACCCCTTGTAAGACAGGAAGTAAAAAGCATCTTGTATGATCTTGAGCTCATGCCCCCCCACCAGAAGAGAGGTCACCGAGCCGCTTGCCTCCATGTGGGGATGTGCAATGAGCACCCGACTGACAAAGCCTGTGGGAAATCATGAATCAGATGAAATTAAGAAATACTTGGCCTTTTGTTGAAATCACATATTTGGTTACCAGTTTTGTGTTCTCCTTTTTCTACCAACTCAAACAACCCCAAGAGTCTTCTCTTCTCTCCACAAACTGTGCCCGTCTCTCTACAAGTGTTGTCTCGTTTCCTTCTTACCGTGGCCCCACGTGATAAGGAGTTGTAACTCCCATTTTATGGATGAAGAAACTGAGGCTCAGGGCTGGATGTGAATCCTGGGCTGTCTAATGTCAGAGCCCAGACTCTTTTTTTTAAATAAATTTACTTATTTGAGAGAGGTAGAGAGAGAGAGAAAGCACGCACAAGTGGGGGGGGCGGGGTGAGAGGCAGAAGCAGGCTCCCCACTGAGTAAAGACCTCGACTCGGGACTCGGGACTCGATCCCAGGACTCCAGGATTATGACCTGAGCTGAAGGCAGATGCTTAACCGACTGAGCCACTCAGACACCCCTGGAGCCCAGACTCTTAACCATTACACCACGCAGCCTTCCTGCCAATTGCCCCTACTCGAACTTTTCTGTACAGTGGAATTAGGATTTAGGTGTGTGCTGGACAAAGGAGTGGAAAATCAGAGGATTCTTGTGGTTCCCTATCTCCATGAACCCTAGCAATGCCCAGCCACACCAAACTACTCCTATTTCTCTAGACTTGCCCTACTGGCACAGGCTTTCACTCCCAGTGCTCCGGACGGAGTTGAGCTAAGAGCTGTTTGCCTCTAGAGAGCCACAGGGTGGGCATCGGAAGACCTTGGTTCTGTCTAATGTGCTCGGGCCACCATCTTGCCCTTAGGCAAGTCCATAGATCACTCTAGACCTTGTCTGACACACTTTAAAAATAAGGTAGGAGAGAGAGACTTCCAGGATCCTTTGCAGTCCCAACATCCTCTAAGTGAGCCAATCCGGTGAGGTAATTGGACACGTTCCTGCTGACTTCCTGCAGACTCCCCCCAAGAACTAGACGGTCCTCTTTTTATAGTGCATCGTAAGGCTGCAGGGTAGAGGGAGCAGCTCACATGATGTGGCCACAGAGTTTAGACAGCCCTGGCTCTGGACCCTGGCTCCACCAGTGCCTGGCTACATGGCCTTGACAAGCCCTTAACTTCTTGAAGCTTCCTTTTCCTCCTCCATGAGATGGTGATTTCGTAACGATCCCCATCCCATAAAGCTGTGGTAAGGCCTGGATTCATGCTGAGGACTCAGTGTATGGAGGCCATTACGGTCCTCACAGGGTATGATGTGCTCAGGCCTCCTCGTCCGTTTTCCACCTGGGACATAGGAACCAAAGGGGGAATTTCAACGCGAGACAGAGTTGGAAAGGGCTGAAGGAGCAAGGGACATGGGATGGACAGATGGTGTGACTCCAGATGGCCGCACATGGCTGATCTGGGGAAGAAAATGGCTCACCCTCTGCCAGCCCCACCCACGTGTATCTGGGTAATGTCAATGAGACGCTGGGCTGGAAAATGCTAGAGAACACTCAAATATCCAAAGTGGGAATTACAGATATTTCTGAAATGCATCCCCAACTTTCTATCTCACCAGGCAGCGCCAAATCCCTGGGCTGAAGCACAGGGTCTGTTCTTTCCTTCTCTCCACACTGGCACCATTCCTAATCAGAATTTCATTCCCCATTCAAGCAGTCAACTCAAAGCCTCCAATTCTTCCAGCTTCTGAGAGCTCGGCCCATCTGCTCTAAATCCTTGAAAAGAAACAAATAAACTGATAAACCAAGCAACATTCCTACCATTTCTCTCTCTTTAAAAAACAACGACAGCAACAACTTGGCATTTATTTATAATCGGGACAAAATGGAAACAACCTAAATGTCCAACAATAAATGTCAAATAAACCATAACCTCATAATAGATTATACTCTAATAGGGAATGTACTATGATAAAATGTCATACTGTATTACATAGAACACTATATCGTACGTTACTGTTGACTATTAAGGGCAACCATGGATGCAGAATTGAGTGGTGGTTACTGGTGTGAACCCCAGAGGTGGACCGACCTGGGGTTGACTCCCAGGTCTACCACATAGCAGCTGCGTGACCTTGACATTCTCTCTCTGCCTTCGGTGTGCGTCGGAAAAATGACAATAATAATAAAATGAGCTCCGACTCCACAGTCAGACTTCCTGCCTGGCTTAAATCTGGGTTCTGTCACTTTCAAATAGCTGTACAGTCTTGGACTGGTTAATGAAGCCTTCTGTTCCTTGGTTTCCTCATCTGTAAATAGGCTCAACCACCCGGGGGTTTGAGGGGGGTGAGAATCAAATGCGATGACGTGTTAAATCCTTAGAACAGTACTCAGTACAGCTAACAGGACACTGTCCCCTCCCACTCCCATGCCACCTCTCACCTGCCAAGGGATTCCTAAATATAAACGCATGTCCAAGTTATCTAAAAAAATTTTTTTAAGTAAAAATTAAAAAAAATTTTTTTATCGGCAGAGAGAGAGATTATAAGCAGGGGTAGCAGCAGAGGGAGAGGGAGAAGCAGGCTCCCTGCCAAGCAAGGAGCCCGAGGTAGGCCTCGATCTCCAGAACCCGGGATCATGACCCGAGCCAAAGGCAGACGCTTCACCGACTGAGCCACCGGGGCACCCCGCAGGTCCACGTTATCTAGAACACACCACCTTGGAACAGAACATCTGATCTACTCCAGATGGGCACCGTCAACCTGTTTCCAGCCCACGTGGGCCCCTCGCTGGGGGTGTCTGTCGTGGGCAAGAACCGCATAAGCACGCACTGGCCCTCTCCCCTCGAACAGGAGCAGCTGGAGGCTGCTGGGGCTCACTTTACTCCAATGGAAAGACAATGGCCCGAGCTCAGGGTATGGGGAGTCACGTGATGGTGTGCACTGCCCTTGAGCTTTACTGGAAACTCACTGGCCGTCTGCAGAGGGCTCCTGATGGAGGGTCCCAAGTGCCCCGCTTACCACTCAACAACAGCGTAACTCAGCCGGGGTCACAGGGAGGCAGCCACCTGTTGAACCACAGCACAGCTCAGTTCCCATCTTAGTTCTTCCTCTGGGTAAACACTGGCACTATTATCAATTTAACCCTCAAAGGGGGGAGGTGGCCAATCTTATTTCTCTTGAGCCTAACCGTCGATTTCCCACGGTTCTTGACTTCCAACAGAACCAGGGTAATTCATATGGCAATAGGGTTACACTTTTCAGACTTTATACACACATGATCCCACCTTATCGCAATGGTCACCGCCTACATGTGTATAACACTTCAACAGGTTAGAAGGCGCTTTCTCCGCCACTAACGGACTTCATCTTCACGAGAACACGGGGAGCTGAACTGGAGGAACTCCAGCGAGGGGAAGGTAAAGCCAATGGACGTACGGGGTGTTGCCTGAGAAGGCAAGCTCCAAGGCCACGAGGGGGGCATGACCTCAGCGAGGGCTGGGCCTACCTCCTCAGCTTCTCAGGCTCCAAAATAGGACCTACCCACATGTCCGGGGGGCCTCCACTCCTGGAGGAAAACTCAAGGTAACCAGTGCCCAAGAGAGAGGCGCGCCCCACACAGCCAGCTGTAAACCAACAGTGGGAGACACAGTGACAGGGGACGGGGCAGGGACAGGACAGGGGCACCTGGGGCCTCTGGCCGGCACATTCTCTCCTTGTAGACCCTTCCCCAAGGGCAGCCAGAGGCAAAGCAGAAGGGGGTTTGGGAGAGAAAGGAGCAGAACTAAAGGAGGCAGCCAACCACGTTCCTGCGTTGGGAGCGTGGGCTGGGAGAGGTGATTTTTCCACAAAAGGGAAAATCACTAGGCCAGGTCAGGCCCCCTCTCTACTCCGTGACCTCATGCCTTTTCTGTCTTTCTTTCTTTCTTTTTTTTTTTTTAAGTATCCAGAGCTGGGGCACCTGGATGGCTCAGTCAGTTAGGAGTCTGCCTTTGGCTCAGGTCATGATCTCAGGGTCTTGGGATCAAGCCCCGCGTTGGGCTCCCAGCTCAGTGGGGAGCCCACTTCTCCTTCTCCCTCTACCCCTCCCCTGCTTGTGCTCTCTCTCTTTCTCTCTCGAATGAATAATATCTTTAAAAATAAATAAGTAAATAAAATAAAATAAAATAAAATAAAATAAAATAAAATAACGTATCCAGAGCTAATGGACCTTTCTTCGTAGCTATGTTAGGTTTGGGTCCAGTGACAATCAGGTGTCATGGTCTGGAAGCCATGCTCCGCAAGGTAACTCGGCACACCTCTGCTGTGTCCATTCTGTTTTGATCTCATGGTCTACCTCTCGGAGTCGGATTTTTCTTTGCAGCTTGGGGTGGAGGTGAGGGAATTAGGAAGAGATGCCTCGCCACGGCTGTTCGACGGTCCTATTATCCTCATTTTATATATGAGGAAGTTGTGGTAACAAAACTGCCCTTTGTAGATGAAGGATGGCAGGCTCTAAGCTCCTTGGGGTAGAGAGCCCGGTGGACGGACCTCAGGAACACCTCCCGGCCCCGTGGCACAGGGCACAGAGCCTCCCCCCAGGCGCCTTCAGCACACGCCTGCAAGTTGGCATACGAGGATGCGTGACGCTGCTGCTTGCTTGAGGCCACAGGGCAGCTGTCCCTCACGCAGGCTGGCTGCCAAGACGGTAGATCGGAAGAACTCTACAATAGTGGTAGCGGCAGAGCTGTGCAGAACCATTCACGCCCTTCCCCAACGCCCCACCTAAAAGCTCTCATTTGCAGAATGACTCACTGGGATGAGGGGGTCCAACCTGTGGCCCTGAAATGAGAGAATCTCAGGCTCAGAAGGGGGGTCAAAGGCACCTACTGCAGCCTAGCCAAATTATTCATTTTCCCCACAACCCTAGTTCCCAGAAATTTACATTTCAAAGACCAATAAAATTTCCCCCAAAATTTTGGAGACCAAAAAGTTAAGACTATTGCCAAGTGAGGTTATTAGGGAAAAAACCTCTGGTCTATATATACCATATTTCATAAAACAAAGAATACCTGAACACCAAACCGTTAGAGAGGGCTCAGAATAAAGGACAATACTTTTTTAAAAAATCTAATCTTTATTATTATTTTTTATTTTTATTTTTTTCTTTTCTTAATTTTTTTTACTTAAATTCAATTAATTAACATGCAACGTATTATTGACTTCAGAGGTAGAGGTCAGTGATTCATCAGTCTTATATAACACCCAGTGCTCATTCCATCCCGTGCCCTCCTTAATGTCCATCACCCAGTTACCCCATCCTCCACCCTTCTCCCCCTCAGTAACCCTCAATTTGTTGCCTGTGATTAAGTGTCTATTATTTGTTTGTTTAATCTTTACTATTACGATGATAATTTTTTTAAAACTCTACACCCAACGTGGGGCTTGAACTTACAACCCCGAGATCAAGAGATCCCATGCTCTACTAACTGAGCCAGCCAGGCACCTCTAAAGGATGGTACTTTTTTCTCTTTTTTAAGATTTTATTTATTTATCTGTCAGAGAGAGAGAGAGAGAGAGCACAAGCAGGGGGAGCAGAGGGAGAGGGAGAAGCAGGCTCCCTGCTGAGCAAGGAGCCCAATGTGGGGGCTCGATCCCAGGACCCCGGGATCATGACCTGAGCCAAAGGCAGACGCTTAACCAACTGAGCCCCCCAGGCGTCCCAAGGATGGATTTTTAATGGACTGAACTTAGTTACACAAAACACCCGGGACATCCTCGGATGACAGATGGTTTGGCATCACAGCCCTACACCAGCCCGCCAGTGATCCGTGTAGCGCTTCTCAGAACTTCCTCAGTGTTGGGGGCTCACCATTTGAGACAGCCTGACTTCGTTTCAAAAAACTCTAACTACTAGGATTTTAAAAAATATATAAATATACTCATAAAAAATTAATCTGTTGGGGATAATGTTTCAGTTCCCTTCGTCCCTTCACTCCACTGCACATTCTGCGACCACCTTCGGTACCAATTTCCTTGAAGCCCGGTAAGTAGTAAGAGTAATTGCTAGAACACTGAGTGCCTGTGAGCTGAGCACTGCGCTGACTAGTTAATATGTATTCACTCGGTTACTTCCTAGAACCACCTCATGGGGCAGGTGTAATTATTATTCCTGTTTACAGATTTTTAGGAAGCGCAAAGACTACTTTGCCCAAGTACGTGGCCAAGTTCACATTCCAACGCCAGCAGCCTGGCTCCAGAACCTCTCCTCTTAACTATCACACTTGGAGAAAGGTTTCCTTACATGTCCAATTCGGATGCGAGAAATACATCTGCTTCCCTCCTCCTCCCATGGCCCCTGCCCCAGTTCAACTTCTCCTTCCATTTCCCCAGGATTGCTGCAGTAAACCCAACCCACTTCCCTGCCTCCACTCTCTGCATCTAATGTACTCTTCCCTCCTATCTTGCATTCATTCATTCATTCATTCACTCATTCCTTTATTGTGTAGGCTCCATGTTCAGCGTGGAGCCCAATGTGGGGCTTGAACTCATGACCCTGGGATCAAGACCTGAGCTGACATGGAGAATCAGACACTTAACTGACTGAGCCACCCAGGCGCCCTCTTGCACACATTCAAGTTGCTGGTTTAAGCTTATTCTCATCATAAAAGTAGTTACGCTCAGTTAAAGAAAATTTGAGAAATACAGACAAGCAGAAAGAAAAGCAAAAAGAATCCAATCTTATTCATAGTCTTACCAACCACCAAAACCATCTCTATGAACATTTTGATAATATTGCTTCCAGCCTCTCTCCTTTTTTATCCATACGTGTTTTTTTTTTTAACTTGGCTATAATAACACTACATCTAAACTTTTAGTGAAAATTATCTCGTGGGCATTTTTCATGTTACTAAACACACAACTGTTATTGTAAAGCTAAGCTCTGTTCATATTAATTATAATTCAAAAATTTCCAAAGCTCCTCCCGTTCCTATAATACAAATTTTAAATTCCTTAGTTCACGGTGGTTTTGGGGTTTTTTTTTTAAGATTTTATTTTTAAGTAAACCCTACACCCAATATGGGGCTCGAACTCACAATCCTGAGATCAAGAGTTGCACACTCCACCAACTGAGCCAGCCAGGCGCCCCTACTGCAGTGTGTTTTATCTCCCATTTTTCCATACCCTGGCCCCCACCCCAATACATACCTTAGCATATGGGATCTTCGTTGCTCAAACACTTCCTACACACACCCTGGGCCTTTGCTGACACATATTCTAGATTGTAAAGGACACATGAATTTTGGTTCATCTATGTTTAAACTGAACTCTTCTTTCACTCCCAAATCCACTTTCAACATCCCCACCGTCCCCCTACCCCAAAGCTCCACCATCATTGGCTCAGGGCCAACCTTGGAGTTCTATACGACTCCTTTTTTTCTCACATGACCCACATCCCATCCATCAGCAACTTCAATAGGCTTGGCCTTGGAATATCTATTGTGAACCCAAACACTTTTCCACATCTGGCCCTTGACATCCCAAATTCAAACCGCCTGTATTTCTCACCCATGTGAGTAACAGACTATTATATCTGGACCTCCCTGCTTTTCGCTCTGGCCTCCACACAACACACTGCTTCCAATGCAGGAGCCAAAGGCTCCTTTAGAAAAGTAAATTTTTTTAAAGATTTTATTTATTTATTTGAGAGAGAGAGGAAGAAGCAGATTCCCCACTGAGCAGGGAGCCTGACTCCGGCTCGATCCCTGGAGCCTGGGATCATGACCTGAACTGAAGGCAAGACGCTCAACTGACTGAGCCACCCAGGTGCCCTGGCATTGGGACTTTTAAAAAGCTCCCCCAGGTGATTCTAAAGTCCAGCCAGGACTGAGAACCACCAAGATTCTGGTTAACCCTTGACTAGGAATCCTATCTCCAGGAATCTATCCTTTTTAAAAAAAATTACTAACAGATAATCTGAATAGGTTTCTATCTATTAAAGAAATTGAATCAATAACTAATAACTTTCCAAAACAGAAAGCCCCAGGCCCAGATGGGTTCACTGGCAAATTTTACCAAACGTTTAAGGAAGAAATTATACCAATTCTTTAGAATCTCTTTCAGAAGATAGAAGCAGAAGGGGCGCCTGGGTAGCGCAATCGTTAAGTGTCTGCCTTTGGCTCAGGGCGTGATCCCGGCGTTCCGGGATCGAGTCCCACATCGGGCTCCTCCGCTGGGAGCCTCCTTCTTCCTCTCCCACTCCCCTGCTGTGTTTCCTCTCTCGCTGGCTGTCTCTCTGTCACATAAATAAATAAAATCTTAAAAAAAAAAAAAAAGAAGATAGAAGCAGAAGGAATACATCCCAACTATTCTTATGTGGCCAGAATTACCCTAATACCAAAACCAGACAAAAACATTACAAGAAAAGAAAAAACTACAGACCAAATCTCTCATGAATATAGATGCAAAAATCCTCCACAAAATATTAATAAATTGAATCCAACAATGTATAAAAATTATATACCATGACCAGGTGAGAATTATCCCAGGTATGCAAGGCTGGTTTAACATTCCAAAATCAATTAATATAATCCATCATATCAACAGGCTAAACAAGAAAAATCACATGATGATATCAACGGATGCAGAAAAAACATTCACCAGAATCCAACACCCATTCTTGATAAAAACTCACAGCGACTAGGAATAGAGGGGTACCTCTTCAACTGGATAAAGAACATCTATCTAAAACCTATAGCTAATATCATACTTGACGATGAGAAACTCAGTTTTCCCACTAAGATGAGGAACGAGTTAAGGATGTCCCTTCTTGCCACTGTTTTCAATATTGTACTGGAAGTTCTAGCTAATATAGTAAGACAAGAAAAGGGAAAAAAAGATACATAGATTGGGAAGGAAGAAACAAAGCTGTATGTGTTCACGGATGACATGATTGCCTATATGGAAAATTTAAAAGAATCAACAACAACAAAAAGTCTTAGAATTAATAAGCAATTGTAGCAAGGTTGCAGGATACAAGATTAATATACCAAAGTGAATCACCTTCCTATATTCTAGCAAGGGGAACAAGCGAAATTTGAAATTACCATTTACATTAGCAGCCCCCTCCAAAATGAAATATTTATTTTTGATATGAAATATCATATAAACAGATCTAAGTCAGAAAAACGATAAAACTCTGATGAAAGATATCAAAGAAGAACTAAATGTTCATGGATAGGAAGACTTGATATTGTCAAGATGCCGGTTCTTCCCAACTTGAGCTGTAGATTCAACACCATCCAATAAAAAGTCCAGCAGCTTATTTTGTGGATATCAACAAACTGATTCTGAAGTTGATATGGAGAGAAAAAGACCCAGAATAGCCAACTCGACATTGAAGGAGAAGAACAAAGTCGGAGAAGACTGACAATACCCAACCTCCAGTCAGTGTAGTATTGGTGAAAGAATCGACAAAAATGTCAATGGGACAGAATACAGAACCCAAAAAAGACCCACACAAATATAACCAACTGATATTTTTTTCTTTACAATATGAACGCTTCACAAATTTGCGCGTCATCCTTGCGCAGGGGCCGTGCTGACCTTCTCCGTATCATTCTGATTCGACTAGACGTGCTGCCGAGGCGAGCACTATAACCACCTGATTTTTTTAAATTATTTTTTAAGATTTTTATTTATTTATTTGACAGAGAGAAAGACAAAGAGAGAGGGAACACAAGCAGGGGGAGTGGAAGAGGGACAAGCAGGCTCCCCGCTGAGCAGGGAGCCCGACGCAGGGCTCGATCCCAGGACCTGGGATCATGACCTGAGCCAAAGGCAGATGCTTAACGACTGAGCCACCCAGGCGCCCCTTTAACCAACTGATTTTTAATAAAAGAGCAAAGGCAAAACGATGGAGGAAAGATAGAGTTTTCAATAAATGGTGCTACTGTAACAATTGCACATCTATCCAGCAAAAAATGAATCTAGATATAGACCTACATTCTTCACAAAAACTAACTCAAAATGGATCACAGATCTAAACATAAAACTCTAAACTATGAAACTCCTAGAAGATAACATAGGAAAAGCCCTAAATGACCTTGGATAAGGTCATGACTTTGTAGATAGAACACCGATGGCATGATCCATGAAAGAAATAATTAATAAGCTGGACTTCATTAAAATTAAAAACTTCCACTCTGCAAAAGACAATGTTAAGAGAATGAGGAGACAGGCTACGAATTACAATAAAATATTTACAAAAGATACATCTGATAAAGGACTGTTGTCCAAAATATATAAACTCTTGTGGTGCCTGGGTGGCTCAGTTGGTTAAGTGTCTGCCTTTGGCTTGGGTCATGATTCCCAGGGTCCCATTGCCCCTGCTTGTGCTCTCTCTCTCTCTGTCAAATATAAAATCTTTTAAAAACCAAAACCAAAACCAAAAAAACTCCCCAAAATATATAAATTCTTAAAGCTCAACAATATGAAAATTAACAATCTGATTAAAAAATGGGCAAAAATCCTGAACAGACACCTCACCGAAGAATATATACAGATGGCACATAAGCATATGAAGAGATGCTCAACATCGTATGTCATCAGGGAAATGAAAATTAAAATAAATATGAGATATCATGGGTATAGGAAAAACCTCATAGTCCTCCTCTACGTCTATCCTTTACTCTCACATGACTACCATACTCAGAATGCTTCTGACACCAGATGCATGGGGTTTTTCCCCCACGCCAAGCAATTCTGCAACACCACCTGGGTGTCCTGCGACTTACCTCCATTCTCACACTATCTACTTAGAGATAGTGTCACATCCCACAGGTTAAAGGCTCACTCCCACAAGACTTCCCTCCACTTCAGGTGCCAATCACAAGTAGTCCCAGGTTACCCAGAACTCTGTCCAATTGTCTACAGGTCAGAGGTTCCCATGACCTCCTCCTCCTTGGATTTGATTAATTTGCTAGTTGACAGATCTCAGGAATACAGTTGCTTATATTTACCAGTTTATTAAAGGATATGATAAAAGCCAGATGATCAGCCAGATGAAGAGATACATAGGGCAAGATCTGAGAGGGTCCCAAGCTTCCGTCCCTGTGCAGTTGGAGTGCATCACCCTCCTGGCACGTGGATGTGTTTACCCACCTGGAAGCTCCCCAAACCTCAGACTATTGAGGTTTTGTGGACGCTTCCTCATGGAGGCATTAATTATTAAGCCTATTTCCATCCCCTCTCCCCTCTCTCCAGAATGGGGGACAGGGCTGAAAATTCCAAGCTTTTTTTTTTTTTTTTTTAAAGATTTTATTTATTTATGTGACAGAGAGACAGCCAGCGGAGAGAGAGGGAACACAGCAGGGGGAGTGGGAGAGGAAGAAGCAGGCTCATAGCCGAGGAGCCCGATGTGGGACTCGATCCCGGTACGCCGGGATCACGCCCTGAGCCGAAGGCAGACGCTTTAACGACTGCGCTACCCAGGCGCCCCTAAAATTCCAAGCTTTTAATCATGGTCTTTCTAGTGAGTAGGCCAGGAGCCCTCCAGGAGCCCACCCAGAGTCACCTCATTAGAACAAAAGACACTCCTATCACCCAGGAAATTCCAAGGGACTTAAGACCCCTACGTCAGGAAGCTGGGTCAAAGATCAAATATCAGAACGGAAGAGGCTCCTAGGGCTCTTATCACAGGAAATTACAGGGGTTTAGGAGTTCTGTGCCTGACACCAGGGGCAGAGACGACCATATACTCTTTCTGTGATTTCACACCATTACACACTTATTAGAAGGGCCAATAGCCGGAACACTGACAACGCCAAAGCTGATAATGGTGTGGAGCAACAGGAACTCTCATTTGTTTCTGGCGGGAATGCAAAATGCTGGAGACACTTTGAAGACTAGTCTGGCAGTTTCTTACAAAACTAATATATTCTTTTTTTTTTTAATTTAAAGATTTTATTTATTTATTTGACAGAGAGAGAGAGCACAAGTAGGCAGAGTGTCAGGCAGAGGGAGAGGGAAAATCCCTGCTCAGCAGGGAACCTGACGCAGGGCTCGATCCCAGGACCCTGAGATCACGACCTAAGCCTAAGGCAGCCGCTGAACCGACTGAGGCACCCAGGTGCCCCAAAACGAAATACATTCTTACCATAATTCCAGTAATTGTGCTCCTCGGCATTTACCCAAATGAACCAAAAACACATCCACACAAAAACCCGCACGTGGGTGTTCACAGGGCTTTATTTATAATTGCAAAAGCTTGGAAGAAACCAAGATGTCCTTCAGTTGGTGAATGGATAAACAAACTCTGCTTCACCCAGACACAGAGGAAACGTAAATGCGTACTCCTAAGTGAGAGGAGCCAATGTGAGAAGGCCACACGTTATACAAGTTCAACTACGCGACATTCTGGAAAATGCAGAACTATGGAAAGAGTAAAAAGATCCGTGGTTGCCGGGGTTAGCGGGGAAGGACAGATGAACAGATGAAACAGAGACCATTCTTAGGGCAGTGGAATGACTGTGTGATACCACAGTGGCGGATACGTGTCATTATACATTTGTCCAAACCCATAAAATGTGTAACACCAAGGGTAAAGCTAGTGTAAACCACGGCTCTTGAGTGATAATGATGACAATGGACAATGATTAGAACAAATGCGCCCTTTGGTGCAGGAAGTCCATAGTGGGGTTGACAGTGGGGGAGACTGTGCATGTGCGGGGACAGGGAGTATATGAGAACGCTCTGCACTTTTTGCTTAGTTTCTCTGAACCTAAAAAATAAGTTTATTAATTTAAAAAATGATGTATAGGAGTATACAAGGGGTCATTTATGGGGCACTTGGGTGGCTCAGCTGGTTGGGCGTCCGACTCTTGATTTCAGCTCGGGTCATCATCTCGGGGTCATGGAATGGAGCCCCACGTCCAGCTCCAAGCTCAACGCGGAGTCTGCTTGGGATTCTCTCTCTCCCTCTCCCTCTGCCCCTCCCCCCCCCACTCATGCTCTCTCTCTCTGTCAAATAAATCTTCAAAAAAACCCACAAAGGGTTATTGATGACAGCAAAAATGTGTAAACAATCTTACAGTCCGAGGGGAGGGAAATGGTTATGTGAATTACATCCCACAGCCACTCAGTTCTATCTGTGAAGCATTTATAATGAGCAGGGCAAATGCTGAGAAATTGAAAAAAGCAGGTATCTATAATTGTACGAATGGACTGATAAAATTATGTATTGCAAAAAGCCTAGGAGGATAGCTTGCTGAAATGTTAGCAGTGAGTTGTCTCTGTGTGTTAAATTTTGTTTTTATAAATGTGTATTCTTTTTATTGTAAAACTCGTGATAAAAAACTTAAATACAGAAATGGATAGTAAACAGAAATTACCCATAACCCCATTATCTGCCGGTAACAGAAGTCACCTTCAATCGTGAGAGAGTGGGTGATTTTCTTTTCTTTCTGTATTCTACTATTTGTAGATTTTCTACTACTAGTAGAAAATCTAATACACTTCATTTTTATTTTTACTTTTTTTAAGATTTTATTTTTAAGCAATCTCTACACCGAACGTGGGGCTCAAACACACAACCCAGAAATGAAGAGTCACACGATCTTCCAGCAGAGCCAGTCAGGTGCCCCTCTTTAAAATAATCCTCTGGGGGGCTCCTGGGGGGCTCAGGTGATTAAGCATCTGACTTTTGGTTTCATCCTGGTCATGATCTTGGGGTCCTAAGATTGAGTCCTGCGTTGGGCTTTGCACTCAGTGCGGAGTCTGCTTGTCCCTCTCCCTCTGCTCCTCTCCCTGCTTGCTCACTCTCTCTCTTTCTCTGGAATAAATAAATAAAATCTTTAAAAAATAATAATCCTTGTAGGGGCACCTGGCTGGCTCATTCAGTGGAACGTGCCACTCTTGATCCTGGGGTTGTGAATCTGAGCCCACATGTGGTGTAGCGTTTATTTAAAAAATTTATTTTTATTTTTTATTATTTTTTTAAAGATTTTATTTATTTGACAGAGAGAGACACAGCGAGAGAGGGAACACAAGCAGGAGGAGTGGGAGAGGGAGAAGCAGGCTCCCCGCTGAGCAGACAGCCCACTGAGGGGCTCGATCACAGCACTCTAGGATCATGACCTGAGCCGAAGGCAGACGTTTAACAACTGAACCACCCAGGCGCTCCTCAAAAAATGTTTTAAATAAATAAATAAAAATAATCCTCTGCAGGTATCAGTTCTAAGGCCACCATCAGCCTCTCCATGGAACCATCTAAATCCTCCAGTTTGAATGGATCTCCCAACCCTATCTACACTGATTTGTGTCTGTTCTGGCTCAGGACACAGCTTACTCTGTCTGCTTATTAATTGTGTCCTTGCATTTCCTTCTTCCCTTGCAGGCGGAGACAAGTCTCACCCTTTCTATATCCCAGTTCCGTATCTAGAAATTTACTGATTAAATGCCTCTGCCATGTTCCCCCGTCACGTCCCTGACCGCATATCTGCGTGCCCTCTCCCCAGCCAAGACGGTGGATGCTCAAAGAGGATCCGTCTTCTGTTAGGGGAGCTGGAAGGCCTAAATCTCTCCCAGCTTCCTAGCTTGGATGTTGCTGCATCCCTCCCTTCCACAGACCAGGACACGCGGGCGGGGCATTTTCTCCAGAAGGGCCCCAGTCAATAATGCATCTTTGTATGAAGCAGCAACCTTTGCACTGGCTCCAATTAGCATTTTCAGATAAATCCGTTTCTCAGATTAACCAGTTGGCACTGACATGCAGAACCTGACCCTGGGACAGAGATAGAGGCAGACTAAGGTGGGGTGGTGAGCGGGTGGCAGAGCAAAGATCTGGCTGGTGGGGAGCAGTAGGAGTGTTCTGGGGTAGACGAGGCCGGCTGGGGGCAAGACAGGTAAGGGAGCAGGGATTAGGTGGGCGCAGCCCCGACTGAGGCGGCCATGAAAGTACATTTCACTTACTTTACCAAAGCACTTAGAGCCGCAGTGTGAACTGAAAACCGGGAGCTGCAGGAGGGTCTGCCTGGACACCAAGAACAGCCTCAGTCTACGGTTTTAGGGTTTCAGGCGATCGTTTCCTTTCTGTCGCTAATGATGGCAATATCCACGATTATATAGCACTTACACTGTGTCACTGGCCTGTGCTTTTTATTATGTTAACTTGATCAATCTAAAAACCAGGGGAGAGAGGTATTATCATCTTTACGTTACAGATGAGGAAACTGACACGGAAAGATGGAGTAACTCGTCCAAGTTCCCACAGCCGGACATGGACAGTCTAGAGCGTGGAATCCATCAGAACCCCTGCTCAGCCCTGCTGGGTGCTCCCCAAGGGCTGAGAGGGCACAGTGAGAGCTCCCCTTCCAGGATCAGGCCCCCCGGGGCCTCTGTTCAACCCTTTCACTTTTCCTTTCTGGTTCTACAGGAGGAAGCAAGAGAGCTGGAAAGCCTGTAGCACTGAGGTGATTTTTACTTACCTTCAGAGGCAGTTTAGAGGTGACCAGGAAACAAGCTCTTAAAACAAAACAAAAAAAGGAGATCCTCCCATCCCTAATAGTGTAGTATTCAAAAGCTGCCTCTGGCGATGCCTGGGTGGCTCAGTCGGTTAAGCGACTGCCTTTGGCTCAGGTCATGATCCCCGGGTCCTGGGTTGGAATCCCGCATTGGGTACCTTGCTCAGCGGGAAGCCCACTTCTCCCTCTCCCTCTGCCTGCCACTCCCTCTGCTTGTACTCTCTCTCTGTGTCAGATAAATAAAATCTTTAAAAAAAAAAATCTCCCTCTATCTATCAGCCGCTGAGTCTAATTAAGCCTTGCAAATAACCTCTAAGCGCCTCCTGGAGCTGAGAGAAGTTCAGGCATTTAAAAAATACTTATTGTAGGGGAATCTGGGTGACTCAGCTGGTTGTGTCTGACTCTTGGTTTCAGCTCAGGTCATGAGCTCGGGATCCTGGGATCGAGCCCCATGTCAGGCTCCACACTCAGTGGGGAGTCTGCTTACCCCCCGCCCCCCCCCCGCCTCTTCCTCTGCCCTTCCCCCAGCTCGTCGTGAACTTTCTTTCTCTCTCTAAAATAAATAAACTAACTAACTTATTGTATACCTACCATGTGCCAAGCACTTGACTAAGTTCCAAAATAATTTTTTTGGCTGAAAGGATTATTATAGTCAACAAGATGGCAGAAAAATTTGGGGGTCTCCTCAAGCAGAGATGGAACACATGGGACTACTGAAGTGACTCCCCTCTGCTCCAGGGCCCAAGCCTTCCCAAGAAGAGCGGCCATAGGAACAGGTCAGGAGTGGCTGATGTCAAAGATGTCTCCGAGGCAGAAGACACTTAATAGAGGGCTTTCAGGTCCCAGACACTGTGTTACCACAAGACATAAGAAGCCGAGATCCCTGAGTCACTGCTTGGAGGTTATGAAGTGAGAAGAGCAGTCTGATTTTATGTAACCCCGTTACAATACAGGCAGTTGTACCGGGAGAATGACAGACAACAGTGCTTGTCTGGGAAGCTTTCCCCAAATTGGCCGTCTTCCTCCCCACAGAGCTCATCTCTTCTCTACAGGGTCTCCTGAAGCACCTTGTCTGAGTTTCTACAATGGCACTTCTAGTGGAAGTTTTGGGGTCAGTCTTCTCTTGGGTGGTGAGCTCCTTAAATGTAGGGCTTAATACAAGCCCATCACTCAGGTGCTCAAGAAACTGAGATGACTCAGTGGGGAAAAGGAGGAACAATGTGTAGCTTTGAACAGAACATCTAAACCGATGGTAAGATACCCAAGTGGTCCTACACCACCAGCATTTTAAATAAGGGCTTCAAGCTTGGGTAAGACGTCAGAAGTGATTTAGGCCATCAGAAAAGTGTCAACACTGAGAACTTTAACAGAAGAAGAGGTCCTGCTGATCAAGATCGTGGTAGGTAGCCAGGCACTGCGCCGAGCTCTTGTCATCTTTAATTAAAAAAAAAAAAAAAAGTTTAGGGGGGTAGGGGCAGAGGAAGAGGGAGAGAGAGAATCCCAAGCAGACTGCCTACTGAGCCCGGAGCCCCACGCGGGGCTTGATCTCGCGACCCCGAGATCATGACCTGAGCAGACACCAAGAGTCGGATGAAGAACTGACTTAGCCACCCCGGCGCCCCTCATCATTATTTTACTTCATTCTCCGAGCAACCCCAGGAAGTAGTGATTATTATTGCAACTTCAAAGACGAGGAAGCTGAGACTCTGGTCATATATGGTCACATACTGGTAAGTTGAGGAGCTAGGACTCACATAAAAGCAAGAGCAACACAAGAAGCATAATCATAAACATAAAAGACATTGAGTTACTATTTATTGAATACTTAGGATGCCCCAGATAATTTAGTATTTTTTTTAAACTAAACTCTACGCCCAACATGAGGCTTGAACTCCTGACTCCAAGAGCAAAAAAAGTCGCATGCTCGACCAACTGGGCCGGCCAGGCGCCTCTCATTTAGTACTTTCATACACTTACATCTTGCAGCCATCCTACGAAACAGTATCTACAAAGGCACAAGTATAGCTCTACTAACCAGCTAAGCTCTTAACCACTACGGCTTTAAGTAAGCTTCTGGGGACACTCACTATTAAAGGGCTAGAAAGATAATAATTTGCAAAAACACTTTACAGTTTGCAAAATGATTTCACGTATCTTATATCATTTGATTCTCGCAATGTGGTGAAGAGGGATGGGCAAGGCAACCGTTATGATACTCAGTTGAAAGACAGGAATCTGAAGACTCCAAGATACAATCAAGATTAGAACGGTCTTCTGACTTATAATCCAAGCCTCATTAAAAGCACAGGTAGAAAAGAAATAATACATAGAAAGGCTGAATGTTAAATGATGGAAATAATATAATAAATACTAACTGAAAGGAAGTTTATGCCAATTTTTTTTAAAGATTATTTACTTATTTACTTGAGAAAGAAAGACAGAGATAAAGAGAGGGGGAGAGAGCATGAGCAGGGAGGAGAGAGAGAAGCAGGCTCCCAGCAAATCAGGGAGCCTGCCACAGGGCTCCATCCCAGGACCCTGGAATCACGACCTGAGCTGAAAGCAGATGCTTAACTGACTAAGCCACCCAGGTGCCCCAGTTTATGCCAATTAACATGGGATAAAATAGATGCTAAGGCAGGGGTGCCTGGGTGGTTCAGTTGGTTAAGCGTCTGCCTTCAGCTCAGGTCATGATCCTGAGTCCAGGGATCGAGCCCTGGGTCAGGCTCTCTGCTCAATGGGGAGTCGGCTTCTCCCTCTCCCTCCGCTCCTTCCCCCACTAGTGCTCTCTCTCACTCTCTCAAATAAAGAGAATATTTTTAAAAAATAGACGGTAAGGCAAAAAGCATTAAAAAGATAGTCACCATACGATGATTTGAAAATGTGCTACAATAATAATTTGTTTGCTAGAATAATGCAATAATTCTAAATCTGCATATCCCAAATAAGAAAAGCTTCAAAATACATAAAGCTAAACTTGACAAAACTATAAGGAGAAACTGAAAAATCCGCATCGGGGCAAGAGAGTTTTAATCCATCTTTTTAAATAATTGATAGATCCAGGAGCACCTGGGTGGCTCAGTTGGTTAAGCGTCTGCCTTTGGCTCAGGTCATGATCCCAGGGTCCTGCGATTGAGCCCCGTGTCGGGCTCCCTGCTCAGCGGAGAGCCTGCTTCTCCCTCTCCCTGTTGCTACCTCTGTCTCTCTCTCTCAAATAAGTAAAATCTTTAAAAAATAATAATTGATAGATCAAGCAGACAAAAAATAGTATTTGTACACGTGTGTGGATATCAAGCTTGTTAAATAAATACGCGTGTGTGTATTGGAGAACACGAATTCTTTTTGAGCATACAAATTTACTACATATTAGGTCTTAAGGCGAGTCTCAAAACATTTCAAAAAATGTGTGCTACAAAGACTGTATTAACTGACCCAAATGGAATGAACTTAGAAATTATCATCACCAACAAAAAGTTCCACCCATGTGGAAATTTTAAAACACACTTCCAAATAACTTAGAGGTCAATGAAAAAAATCTTCATGGAAAATTTTTAAGAACCAGAACTAAATGAAAATCAAAATGCTATATTGTAAAACTTATGGAATGCCTACATTCAGACCCAGCATTTCCACTTCCAGGAACCTACCCAGGAGAAATGACAGTCTATGTCCACAAAAGACTTGTACAAGGATGTTCACAGTTGCTTTATTCATGGTAACAATGAAAAACTGGAAATAATCCAAATGTGCATCAACAGAGAATGAATCAACAAGTAGTATATACCCATCTGTAAATTGGAATAAACTCGGTAATAAAAAGGAACAAATTAATACATGCAACATGTACTGAGTGATGAAAGCCAAACACAAAAGAGTATATACTGTATGACTCCATTCAGATGAACTTCGAGCCAAGTATATTTCTAAACTGAGTAACTCCGGTGCCGAAGGGTAGACGGATCCATAATGAACCCCATGGCCATGGAACTTTCTAGAATGATGGAAATGTCCTATATCTCAGTTTGGATGATGGCAACATGGGCATTTACATTTGCCAAAACTAAAAAAACTGAAGATTTTAAGATCTGTGCATTGTATGATATGTATATTCAATAAGGAAAGAAACATACAGGATGCAACTTACAAAACACTTTGTAGGGAAATAAATAGTCTTAAGTGGACATATTACAAAAGAAATACATTCCAAATTGATCAACCAAGCTCAGAAGTTAGGAAGTTAAAAAAAGAGCAGCAGAATAAGCCCTAAGAAAGCAGAAAGGAGAAAGCAATAAAATAAGAGCAAAAATTAATGAAATGAAAAGAAATCGTAGAGAAAATCAAGAAAGTCAAAAGTCATATGCTCAAAGCACTAACAAAATAGACAAAACTTAGGTAGTACTGATCAAGAAAAAAGTTATAAATAAACAATGTTATAGATTTAAAAAGTGATATATTTAAGACTACTGCTGAGGATTTTTTTTTTAATTTATTATTTATTTATTTGACAGAGAGAGAGAGAGAAAGCACAAGCAGGGGCAATGGCAGAGAGAGAGGGAGAAGCAGACTCTCAGCAAAGCAGGGAGCCCCACACAGGGCTTGATCCCAGGACCCTAGGATCATGACCTGAGCCCAAAGGAGACACCTAACCAAATGAGCCACCAGGTGCCCCTACAGCTGGCTTTTAAAAATGAGAAATATATGAACAACTTTATGCCAAGAAATTTGAAGCAAACTGGAGATATTACAGAAAAGTATAACTTACCAAAACTAACCCAAAAAGAAAGAGAAAAACCTATATAGTCCTATATGCAGAATAACCACATATTTTATTACCTGAACCAGGACATCTTTACAAGTGAAAGGGGGCATTATTCATAAATACACCAGGGACTAGACAAAACCGGCATTAGCCCAGGCAAACCAGGTTGCATAGTCACTTTACCTATAGCCATACACAAAATATAAAATCTTCCGAAAAAGATGAAACCAGGTCTAGAAGGTTTTCTAGGAATTCTTGACCAAACATTCATAAACGCATCAATTCCAATTTTATGCCATTTTTCCTTAGAAATTAAAAAATAAAGAAAACTTCTCAACTTATTCAATGATATTAGTAAAATCATAATTCCAAATCAGCTAAATATAGTATGAGAAAGAAAACTGACAGGTTAAATCATTTAGGAGTCGATCCTGATCAAGTTTGTTCAAAATATAACCAGACCAAACCAAACCCAGCACTACATTAAAAAGATAATATAGGGGCACCTGGGTGGCTCAGTTGATTAAGCATCTGCCTTCAGCTCAGGTCATGATTTCAGGGTCCTGGGATGGAGTCCCTGCTCCCTGCTCAGTGGGGAGTCTGCTTTTCCCTCTCCCTCTGCTCCTCCCCTGCTTGTGCTCTCTCTCTCTCTCTCTCTCTCAAATAAATAAATAAAATAAAATATTTTTAAAAAGAAATAAAAAATAAAAAGATTATATCATGTGACAATTCAATTTATCCCAGAAATGCAAAGAAAGTTTAACATAAAAATATTAATGTAATTTATAGCATTCACAATGAAAAAAGAAAACACATGGTATCATTTCAATAGATGTAGAAAAAGCATTTGATAAAATTCAACACCTGTTAAAAAGCATTTACCAAAAACCTATAGCAATCATTATTATTAGTCAGGAACCCTAAGAAGCACTTCCTTCCGAGGGATGGGGGGATGGGCAAAAGAGTGAAGGGGAGTGGGAGATACGGTTTCTAGTTATGGAAAGAACAAGCCACACAAGTAAGAGGTCCAGCACAGGGAATATAGTCAATGGAGCATAATAGTTGTATGGGGTCAGATGGCAGCCGCCCCTGTGGTGAGCGCAGCATAACCTACGAACCTGTTAAATCACTACGTTATTTACTTGAAATTAATGTGATCATGTGTCAACTATACTTCAATTAAGAAAAATGGGGAGGGGGTGACTGGCTGGTTCAGGCCGAAGAGCATGTGACTCTTGACCTCAGGGTCCTGAGTCTGAGCCCCACATTGGGTGTAGAGATTACTAAAATAAATAAATAAATAAATAAACAAATAAACAAATAAGTAAGTAAATAAGTAAATAAACAAACTTTAAAAAAAAAAGCAGCATTTCCTTCAAACTCGAGAACAAGTCAAGGAGGCCAGCTGTTCCCGCTTCTAGTTGACATTACATTGGAGCAACGGCAGAGAGCAAAGGAAAATAAATGCAAGGTACAGAATTAGAAAGAAACAATAATGTCATTAGTAATAGATGATGTGACAGTTTGGATAGAAACCCTTCAAATCCGTAAGTTACTAAAATTAATTAGGACAATGATCAACAAAACTGAGTATGTCTGCAGTGTTTTTTGGAGAGAGGACACCAAAAGGGAAGCATAGGAAATGTCCATGGAATTACTGATGTTGTATTTAAGTTGTAGGGTGGGTATCACAGGTTTAGTTTTATTACACTGCTTCATAATTTATATATATATAAATAGGCAGATAGATGCATTTATAGTCTTCTGGATCATATAATTCATTATTCAATTTAAAAGTTTAAATAAAATGGTTTTTTTTACTTTCTATATTACACCTTTATTAGTTGTTCTAACCTTTTAGAATGTAAATGTCAAAATGTCTGTATTTGGAAGAAAAAAGTGATTAAAGAAAGAAAAAACAAAAGCCAATGAACAGAGGCTGGATGGGTTTGATGGATGGGCTGATGGGTGGCAGTGAGGGGGGTTAATAAGGCCACCTCCAATTAACGTCAGGACAAGGGCTCAGTCAAGGTCTGAGAAGAGGCTGGGAGATTCGGGGGGCGGGTGGCGGGAGGAAGACCGATAGCAGTGACCTTTAAGAGGGCAGTTTTTATAGGCTGGCAGGAGGCGGGGCCCAAAAGCAGAGGGTTAAATCGTGAATGAATAAATAGCAAAAAACTGGAAACCACCCAAAGGCCTAACAATCAGGGCCTGGTTAAACAACCATAGCACCATTCATAGGAGAGATGATGCTGTGTCCACACACAGACGGGCTTACAAAATTAGGTGACGTAAAACATTTCAGGACACAAGATAGCATTTGTGCCGATTACAATCATGAAAGGACATGCGTGTGCAGTGAGGTGCAGACAGGATTGGACAAGATCGAGTCATGTTTGCAGACGCTGTTTTAAGGCTAGGGGACTTCTTTTTTCTTTTTTGGAATGCTGGCCATCAACAAACAAAAACATGTCGTGTTTCTTTAAAACCCGAAGAATGGCTGTTGGAGAGATGGACGCAGCAAGTGAAGGCCCCTCGGTGGAGAAATGTGCTGGTGCCAGGAAGGGGTGCGATGGCACAGCAGCCGGACGCGTGTGAAGGGCTTCGGACCCCAGCTGCTGGGGGGAGGAGAGGGAGTGGCCGTCTGTTTCCTTGACAGCCTCGATTTCTTTTAATTAAAAAATTAATAATCTTCCTTTTCGCAAATTCAGCCTAGAAGTGTGTGTGTGTGTGTGTGTGCGTGGGTGTGTGTGGAGAGAGAGAGCCCTCAACCCCATCCCTACTCCCCACTGTTAATAGTTGAGGGTAGCTTTCCGGAGCTGTACCATTTTCTATTATGTGCAGCTCACTGATTTTTACTTACAGAGGGAGATAGGCTTTCTCAAGTATAGCAGCAGAGGAATGAAGCAGGGAGACGTCCCACCCTCCAGAGCTAACTTCCGTTGGGGAATGTCCTTCCAGACCGTTTCGTCTGTGTGCGTGTAAATGCCTACAGATATTCAAGTGTGGCTTTATGGTTGGTTGTTTTTACAAAAGCAGGGACATTTCCACCCATCGTGGAGCGGTTTCACTCTACAATATGTCATGATGGATCACTCCCAAGTCACCACATAGAGATGAACCTCATGCTTGACTAGCTGCCTAATACCCCCCAGCATACAGATGAAAGGTAAGCTTCAGAGAACACAGGGCCGGCAGGGAAGGAGACACAGAGACAAAAGATTCAAGATGGCGGGAGGCATTGCTTGGAGGCCGACTGCTCCTGGGAGCAGGAAGCAAGCAGACAGAGAGGGTCTTCTTTCTGCCCTCTTCTCTTAAGCCAGAGTCCCATCCAAACCCAGCTAAACCACACAGAACTGCGGGGGGGGGGGGGAGGTTATGATTTGAGCCTGAGCGATAAGGCCACCGCTGGGGACCCAACTTCCTTGAGTGATCTGTTCTTCCCCCAGCAGTGGCTAGGCTGAGCCCACTTATCAGAAATCTTCAGGGGGGCTCAGAACAGCAGTTCTATAAGTGGGGTCCCTGAGCCAGCAGAAGCAGCATCAACTGGGGAACAAGCCAGACAGGTGAATTCCCGGGCCCTGGGTCCTATGAATCTCTGGGAGTGAGTCTTAGCAATCCCTGTTTAAGGAGCCCTCCAGGGGAGGGGCACCTGGGTGGCTCAGTGGGTTGAGGTTGAGCGTCATGCCTTCGGCTTAGGTCGTGATCCCAGGGTCCTGGGATCGAGGCCCGAGTGGGGCTCCCTGCTCAGTGGGGAGCCTGCTTCTCCCTCTCCCTCTGCTGCTCCCCTTCTTGTGCTCTCTGGCTTGCTCTCCATCAAATAAACTAAAAAATCTTAAGAAAGAAAAGAAAAGAAAAGAAAAGAAAAGAAAAGAAAAGAAAAGAAAAGAAAAAAAGAAATCCTCCATGGGGATGAGATGTAGGGAAGGCAACTTTGAATACCTTCGTTAGAATGTGGTTTTGAGTTTGACCCTCCCCACCCTAGTCTCCTAGGAGAGGCAGAGAAGTCAGCCCAGAAGAGGATGGGTTGGCCAACTTCACAGTTGGGTCTTCTCTGAGTTTAGAGGCTGTAGGTGTAGCATGACCTAGGTAGTCCCTGGAGCTGCTCTCCCCTCCATATGACACCACCTCCATCTCACCACGTCCCCTTCTTTAAAAAAACACCACAACAGAAAGGGAGGGTGGCGGTGCGACCCACCGCTTCCCACTTTCCCTTAGGGCGGCCCCTCCCAGTTTAAGTAACCCCTCCCCTGGGGCACTGCCCTTCGACGGATGAGGGCGGAGGAGGCAGAGGGGAGAGCAGCTTTGAAAGTTGGGGAGGAAATGGGATGTGGCTTCAGTGTGGCTGGGTTGGGGGAGGGAGTTGGAGGGAGAAGAGAAAGGGAGAGGAAGAATGTCCTCATTTCACCCAGCTGCTTCGGCCTGCACCTGTTCAGCTGAGGCCTGAGGAAGGACACCAGTAAATGAAACACAGCCCCACCCAGTCTAGAGGGGCCCCTTCCCACACTGTCATGGGGCCCGGGTTAACTGACAGGAAAACTGTGAATGGGTTCAGGTGGCTGAAATGAGGGGCTAGGGGAAACAGCTGGGCTGCTCCAGGGAGTAGAGCAACTGTCTTCTGTCACCCCCAGGCTCTCAGAGTTTTGGGCAAGGGGTGGAGGGCTGGCCCAGGTGGGGACCCGTCTGAGACCAGCAGATCTCTCCCTCGGACGCTGAATGGGACATCACTGCGCAGACGGAAGTCTCAATAGAAACAGGCCACACCCAACTAGAGCGGGTTCCTGTTGTTAAGCCCTACAACATTCCATGACGGTCTTCAGTTACTCGAGGGGCCATTGCCTTCTCTTAAAAAACAGAATTGACTTTATTTGTAGATCAGTCTTAGGTTCACAGAAAAAGTGAGCTGTGCAAAAGTGACGGGACATTTTAAAATCTCCTCTTGGTCTGTCCCCCTGAGAAACACACAGCAGCAGTTCATCCAAGCAGTCAACTGGTCAACCAATCAATCAATCGCTTTATACACATCCAATGAGGGCCTTCGACAGCAATTCTCAAATTTATTAAGAATCACAAGGAAGCTGATTAACGAGGTAGGCTCTGGGTCTCCCAACCAGAGATTCTGATTCAGGAGGTCTGGAGGGAGACCCCAAGTTGTGTATTTTTGATATTTTTGACACACTCCACGGGAGATGTTGATATATTTGACACACTGGGCCCTATGCTGAGAAAGCTAGGACTGGTGTAGGGTACAGGGCCAGAGGCTCTGGCGGGCATCGAGGAAGCCGTGAACATAAAAACCCAAATCCACCCCCCGCAACAAAAAAACAAAAACCCAAATCCCATTCCCCATCCCCACCCGAGAACTGATGACACAGCATATGGATCAATGTAAACTGAGGCAGTGGAGGATGATGGGTGCTCATGGGCTCTGAAAATGTCAGAGAGGGCCACTGACTAGAATGCTCATGGCACTGAGTCCCCTTCTAGAGCAGCCAGCAAAGACTCCGGAGCGAGGAGGAAAGAAGCCGGGAAAATGTCCGATAATCGTTTTGTTGTGAGGCCTTGAGTAAGATAAGCCTTCTGTGCCTCTATCTCCTCATCTGTAAAATGGGGCTCATGACGGTCCCTCGTAGGTAGGCTTAAAAGAACACTGCGTGTAAAGAGTTTAGAGCCGTGCCTGGCACATAACAAGCCCTGGGTAAATGAAAGTTGTCAGCGTCAGCTCAAAGAGGGGCCCCGATTGGCAGAGAGGAGTGGAGAGGGCCGGAAGAAAGCCTTGAGTCTGGGAGAAAGCAAGCACCCTCTTGAGGACGATTCGTGTGGTCGGAACAGAGGGGCCACGGGTAAGGAAATGCAGGATTAGGCTGGAAAGATGAGGTGAGGGGTACTGAATTATGGCCCCCAACATGATACGTTGAAATTCTAACCCCCAGTACCGCAGAATGTGACTTTATCTGGAGTACGTTGTTGCAGATGTAATGAAGATGAGGTCATACTGGAGTAGGGTGGGCCCTTCACCCGACATGACTGGTGTCCTTATAAGAAGAGACACAGAGGGAAGATGGCCACGTGAAGACAAAGGCAGATCAGAGTGACCCAGCTACAGGCCAAGAAATACCTTGGGATACCAGAAGATGAAAGAAAGAGGAAGAACCCTCCCCTACAGGCTTTAGAGGGACATGGTCTGCTGACACCTGCATTTTGGACTTCTGGCCTCTGGACCTGTGAGAGAGTTCATTTGTGTTGTTTTAAGTCACTCAGTCTGTAGTCCTTTGTTATGGCCGCCCTAGGAATGAACAGAGGGGGCATTTGGATTCCATGTGACGGACAGCATGGAGCCACTGTGGGATCTTCAACAGGGAAATCGTTCTTGATGAATAAACCAAAGAAACATGAAGATTCGTATCAAGACCTGCTCCCAGTCTTAGCCCACTTTTTAAAAAGCCTTTGCTTAAAAAGTCTTTTACCCAACCATAAAAATGTTGGATGTCATGAAAGACAAAGAAAAATTAAGGAACCATGTGAGGTTAAAGGAAACCTACAGAGACATGACAACTGAATGTAACCTATGATCTGACTCTTTGTTCTTTGTTGTTTTTGTTTTGATTTGTTTGGGCTATAAAGCGTGTATCATTGGCACTATGTATGTGATGTATAAATGAGGTCTGTAGATACTAGCATTGTGTCGATGTTAATTTCCTGGTTTTTATCATTCTATTGGGGTTATGTAAGAGAAACCCTTATTTAAGAGTACATACAAAATATTTAGGAGTGAAGGGACATAGTGCCTGCAACTTATATTCAAATAATGCATTAATATACCAGATAGAATGATAAAGCAAACGCGATGGAATGTTAATGTGTGGGAATTCTGGGTGAAGACTATATGAAGATTTTTTGCACAATTCTTGTAACTTTTCTCTATCTGAAATTGTCAAAATAAGAAGGTGAGGGGAAAGAAGTGCATTGACTGATCCTGTGACTTTCCTACTGAACTTTCTCTAACCTTCTGAAATTGCTAAAGCCCAAATCTGGACACTGAGCTAATGGGATCAGAGAAAGAATTCGGAGCACTTGTGATTTCTACACGTTGGGATTCTACTTACGCCCTTGGTGATCACAGGCTATTAAAATATGGTTAATTAATGTGGAATTCTCTACAACACAAGTTATTTGCAAAAATCCTTTTCTCATCCTTTTCTCTATTACCTGGGACTAGAAGGAGCCATGCATATGTAATCCAGATTCATTATGTCCTCATTAATACCCTGGGACAGATGAATGCAGGCTCTTTTTAAACACATTTGGAAATGAGACTCTCACCCTCTCTCATAGTCCATTCCATTACTGGTCAGTTCTGACCATTAGACAATTTCTCGACCTACTGAGCTGGAACCTCCCTCCCTGACACAGGATGACATACAAGTTCCAGTGTGTCACCGTCCTTCTAGAATGCAAATGCAATATTCCAGGTCCAGCCTGACAACCAGAAAGCAGAGAGTGCTTGCTCACACAGCCTCAAATGGAATTAGGCTTTTTCAAAACTGAATTACACAGCTGACTCATAATTAACTTAGACTCAACTCCAACCACAGTTTTCTCCTTGAACCACGGTTAACAGCTATTGGTTATCACCACCCAACATCACATTACGTATCTGAGCATGCTCAGGGTCAGGCCCCACCACTAGAATGTCAATTTCATAAAGACAGGGGCTTTGTCTTGTTCTGACTCTCCAGCACCTAAAACAAGTCCCGGCCCATCATAGACACTTTCGTTGTTGTCGTTTTTGTTAAAGATTTTATTTATTGGGGTGCCTGGGTGGCTTGGCTGGTTAAGAATCTGCCTTCGGCTCAGGTCATGATCCCAGGGTCCTGGGATCAAGCCCCGCATCATCAGATTTATTTATTTATCTTGGGGGGGGGCACAGAGGGAATGGGAGAGAGAATCCTAAGCAGGTTCCACGTTGAGGGCAGAGCCCGACACAGGGCTCGATTTCACCACCCCAAGACCACAACCCAAGCCAAAACCAAGAGTTGGACACTCAACCAACTGTGCCACCCAGGCGCCCCATCACAGACATCCAATAGATACATGCTGAACAAATGAATTCAGCATAGCCACAAGATAATAAGCCGTATCTTGTTTATCCTATACTTGTTTAATTTACTTAAAATTCACACCCAGTCTACCAACAAGAGGAACTTGAGGTGACTTGCTTTGCAGAGGACTTTTAACTTCAGGGCAAACTTTGTTCTTGTTGGAATTTATATTTTATTAAATTTACATCCTTGTTTACAGTCAGTTGAGATCCCTGGCTCTCTCAACCAACATATCAGCTGTCCCTCCAAGTGTCAAGCCATTCATTCAAGAATGACTCTCTGCGGGGCGCCTGGGTGGCACAGCGGTTAAGCATCTGCCTTCGACTCAGGGCGTGATCCCGGCGTGATGGGATCGAGCCCCACATCAGGCTCCTCTGCTGTGAGCCTGCTTCTTCCTCTCCCACTCCCCCTGCTTGTGTTCCCTCTCTCACTGGCTATCTCTCTCTCTCTGTCGTATAAATAAATAAAATCTTTAAAAAAAAAAAAAAAAAAGAATGACTCTCTGCGACAGCCACACTGGTCTCCTCGCTATTCCTCAAATCCTCCAGGAAGGTTCTAGTCCCAGGATCTTTGTTTTGGCTGTTCCTTCCCTCTGCTGCGTGTCCCCTGGCCCCAGCCATATCGCCAATTCCGCACCTTCAAATCACTGTTCAAATGCCACCTTCTCAGTGCACCTGACACTGGTCATCCTATTTAAAACTGTAAGATGTCACCCTCTCCAGTGCTCTCCCTCCTTACCCAACTCTATATTTTTTGTCTTGTCAGTAGTTCTTATTACCTTTTAATGAATTTTATGACTTTGCTTAATTTTTTGTGCATACCACTCGCTGTCTGTCCTACTACTCTTACCCCTTGTTATACAAGGGAAAGTTTTTTTTTGGGGGGGGGGGTTGCCTGTTTTGCTCAGCGGTGTATCCCAGGTGCACAGAACAATGCCTGGCACATAAGAGATGTCCAATAAATATTTGCTGAATGAATGAATGGACAACTTGCTCTGGACCCAGGAAGGTATACGACACCAAGACAGGACAGACCTCCCTCTCTCCAGAATGGCGCCAATCTAGGAATCAACTCCCTCCATGTACAGCTTTTCAATCAGTAAAACACAATAAAACAAAACGCCATTAATAACCCTATTTCAGGGCGCCTGGCTGGCTCAGTCAGAAGAGCATGGGACTCTTGATCTCAGGAGTTCGAGCCCCACGCTGCGGTAGAGATTACTTACGTAAATAAACTTTTAAAAATATTTTAAAGAAGTAACCCTATTTCAAAAAATATTTTAATGACATTAAAAAATGCTCATCTTATATACAACCAGGCCAGTGGGGGGTACAGCACATGATCTCAATTATAGGAAAATAACTGTCTACATAGAAACAAGACTGGAAAGAAATATACCAAAATGTTAACAGTGATTATTTCTGAGTATGGGATTATGTTTCATTTTCGTTTTCTTCTTCATATTTTCCAAAGTTTCTAAAATAAGCAAGTATTTTTTTGTATGGGAAGATTCTAATATCTGGATATTTGTTGACCTTGCTGTTACACTTAGCTACATATGGCCTCATTAAGGCAGTGAGAACGCAGGTGACAGCCTCCTGAAATTGACCCCGCCCTCAGAAAGTGTTCATTCTAGGAGCGCCTGGGTGGTTCAATTGGTTAAGCATCTGACTTTGGCTCAAGTTGTGATCTCGGGGTCCTGGGATCAAGCCCTGCAGTGGGCTCCAGGCTCAGTGGGGAGTCTGCTTCTCCCTCTGCCCTTCCCCCGATTATGCTCTCTCTCTCAAATAAATAAAATCTTAAAAAAAAAAAAAAAGGAAGTTTCCATTCTAGTTAATGTCAGTAACAAACACATACACACATTCACTTTAATCCTAAGACAATTCTATAAGGAAGGCACCATGATCACCTTCATATTATAGTTAAAGAAATTGGCTCAAAGAGGTATAGAAACTAACTTGCTCACTGAGCCCAGTCATGGATCTGAGCCTGGATTTTGAACATTCCAGAATGGACGCTCTTAACCACTCCACCATACTCTACAAACCAAACTAGCAGCTCCCAAGGAATGATGACACAGAATGAGTGGGGTGAGGGCTACAATGGGAAAGGTGCCTGCTATACAGCACTTCGTTTAGTTCTCGAAACTACCCTGGGAAAAACATGTTATTTTCTTTTTCTTTCTCTCTTTTTTTAAAGATTCCATTTATCCATTTGAGAGACAGAGAGCACAAGCAGGGGGAGCAGCAGGCAGAGGGAGAGGGAGAAGCCGGCTCCCCACTACTACTACTACGCAGGCCTTGCCATATATTTGACAGTAAAGTCTTTTTGTTGAGAGGTTATGTAGGTGTGAAGAGCCCAATGCAGGGCTCGATCCCAGGACCCTGGGATCACGACCAGAGCCAAGAGCAGACACTTAACCGACGGAGCCACCCAGGCGCCCCAAACAGGTTATTTTCATCTCCCTGCTATAAAGGAGGAAAATGAGCCTCGGACAGGGGTTTGGACTTCTGCTGTGATGCTTCCAGCTTCCTAAACCCTTTGCCCTCCAGTTTTTTCTGCAACCACCATGGGGATAGTGACAGCTGCTACCTCTCTGACTATCGGGAAGTACCAAGTGAGAAACAACAGATTCAAATACAACAAGAGGTTCCAAACACTAATCGCCGTGCCCAGCATATGTTAATGCTTCGAAAATATTAGTTACTGCTGGTATAGATCCTTGATTCCGGAGTTCACACTCTTTCAACTGCAATAAATAGGCTGACCTGCTAAGTGGGCAAGGGAGACGGATGAATTCGCAGTGATGCCATCAGGACATGTTTGGTAAATGAATGGAATCTCAGGGGAAGTGCCCTCCGAAGGGGCCTGGATGGAGCAGCATCCCACTAGGTGCAGGAGGGCGGGGGCATGCTCCGAAGCACAGAGGGGCTAGCTTTGTGGCGCAGACGCTGGCTCTCTCCTGCTCCGCAGCCTGCTCCTCTCTGGCAGCTCTCTGCCTCTGTTCCCCACTGTGGACTTCCGGTTCTCCCGCCCCTCTGCTGTGGGTCCCTGGCCTCAGCTGTTTCCTTAATCAGGGCCCCACAGCCTCTGCAGCAGGGAGTGGGAGCCCCTGCCCCTGGGATGGCCCCTGATAAACAGCTGGAGCCCTTGGTCTCAGAATCTGTCACCTCCAAAGGAAAAGCAGAAACAAACCACCAGAGCTGGGGGGATGGTTGATAATAAGTCACATTGCAACGGGGGCTCCTCCGTTCTGTCCTCCGGCCTCTGCACCTGGGGCCTCAGAGCAGCAGCGCCTTCTCCCCACAAAGCCTTCCTTGACTGAGCCCTTGCCCCCCACCCCTTGCAAGCTCCCATTGCATGCAGCACAAAATCCATCCCTGCTGTTTCTTACATTAAGTGGAATCTGTGCAGGCCTTGGGGTCTCAACCAGCTTGGGAGTTCCAGAAAGCAGGCATTTTGTCTCGTGGGCCTAGCACAAAGCTTAGGAAACGCTGAGCAAACCCTGCAAACAAGTAAAATACGGGAGGACTACTACGCAGGCCTAGGCATATATTTGACAGTAAAGTCTTTTTGTTAAGACGTTATGTAGGTGGAAGTCAAGGCCTGGGAATTTTTTATTCTTCCAAAATAATAATTAGCATTTTATATTTTGGCCATAAGATGTTCGCTTGAGAGGCAAGTTTCACTTGACTGGAGAGATCTAATAATGCAGTTTTCCTTTAGTTTTATATGTGCAAAACAAAATAAAAAAGATATCTCCCACTACTTTTTAAAAACATTTTAACACGCGGGGCGCCTGGCAGGCTCAGTTAGTAGAATGTGTGAGCTTTAATCTTAGGTTTGTGAGTTTAAGTCCCACATTGGGCACAGAGATTACTTTAAAAAATGCTTTAGGGGCGCCTGGGTGGCACAGCGGTTAAGCGTCTGCCTTCGGCTCAGGGCGTGATCCCGGCGTTATGGGATCGAGCCCCACATCAGGCTCCTCTGCTATGAGCCTGCTTCTTCCTCTCCCACTCCCCCTGCTTGTGTTCTCTCTCTCGCTGGCTGTCTCTCTCTGTGTCAAATAAACAAATAAAAAATCTTTTAAAAAAAATGCTTTAACTAGGGGCGTCTGGGTGGCTCAGTTAGTTAGGTGTCTCCCTTTGGCTCAGGCCATGATCTCAGGATCCTGGGATCTGGGATTGAGTCCCCGCATGGGGCTCCTTGCTCAGCGGAGAGCCTGCTTCTCCCTCTCCCTCTGCCTCTCCCCCCACTCGTGCACTCACTCGCTCTCTCTCAAATAAATAAACTCTTTAAAAAAATACTTTAGATATTAAATGTTAAGGTTTTAAAATCATCTTGATTAATCAATGAGATAGTTCAGTCATGTTCTAAAATGTACAGATCAGATTTCTGGGCGGTTGTTCGGCTGCAGTATAACTAGACCACGTGTTACTGGTATGGGTTTGTTTTGTATGTCAGATATTTAAGTATATTTACATAGTATAAGAAAAAGTTCTGTAAAAAAAAGAGAAATGCAACACTGGGCATGCAAACTGGCTCTAACTTTGTAAAAATAAAAGCGACTGCACATAAACAATATTCTCTGGCCTGATTTTAAAAGAATCCACCTGAGTATATATGAACAGAGAAAATGGTTCAGAAGGACACACTGACCCCCACCACTGGCTTTCCCGGGGAGGGGGGACTTGGAGAGCAGGGCGGACTTTGCTGCTGTGCCTCTTCTCCTCCCTATCATCTGTTCTTAAAATGATAAAGCTTGTTTTACTTTTATAATTATAATTTTTCATTAATTTAATACACGTAAGAACGAAATATAAAAATTAGCTATTTAAAGAGCTGTTTACATAACTGCTGACAATTATTTAAATAATAAAGCTATAAGACCAGAAAGAAACTTACAGAATGTAAACCAAGGCTGTCTTTGGGGGGCAAGAACTACAAACACTTTTCCTAACTTTCCCAGTTTTCTCCGTTGTCCAACTTTCCTATACCGAGCAAGTATTTATTTTATCATTGTTGCAAAACTTGAAAAATAAAGGCTGAATGAACAAATGACTATACGAATGAACGCATGACTTTCCCAAGCCCTGCTGTGTCCACATGTGACCCAACATGCAGGAGATTCTTGGCTGTCTCTCTGTCCTCCCTCGCTCTGCTGTGTGGGTCAGGCCCTCAGTAGGACCCTGTCCACACATGTGGATGGTTCAAGCCTCCATCCACAGTGCCCTCCCCAGATCTGGACACTGGCGCGGCGGCAGTGGGGGCAGGAGCAAAAATTGCTGGCTCTGGTCAAGGCGGTCGTGGCTCCTGCCACACCCTGGCCTCTGCCTTCCAATGTCCCCAGCGACACCCATTCCCTCCTAAGACTGCTCAGCTCTCCCAGAATCTTCCCCTCACCGCCAGCCTTCCTGACTCGCCCTTGCTTCAGAAGGCCCACGGCACAGAGTCTGTACGCTATGACTTCATACGTGCAGTCTTTTGTTGTGTCCCCTCACGCATTTGTCGGACCCGCATTTATTGAAGGGTATCATATGCAGTGATGGGCACTGCTGGGGGACAAGCCCTGGGGCCAGGCGGGTCATCCTGTGTACAGACTGAGTTAAAGAAGGGTGGAAGGCAACAAAGAAGCAGAGCTTGTCCTCTAGAAAGGACAAGAAGCTCCCCCGCACATAACATCCCCTAGGACAAGCCACCCAGGAGGTGGGCTATGGGGGCAGGAGCAGCCAAGTGGATTTATTTATTTATTTTCCCTAAAGATTTTATTTATTATTTGTCAGAGATAGAGCACAAGCAGGGGGAGCGGCAGGCAGAGGGAGAAGCAGCCTCCTGATGTGGGGCTCGATCCCAGGACCCGGGGATCATGACCTGAGCTGAAGGCAGATGCTTAAATGACTGAGCCACCCAGGTATCCCAACAGACAAGTGGATGTAAACTGAGCCTTGAAGAATGGCCACCTTTGGACAGGGTAGACGGGAGGAGCCTAGGGGGTGTTCCAGGAAGGGAGGACAGTGAGAGAAAAGTGATGGAAGCAGGGGCAGCACAGGGTGGGTCAGGCACTCTTAGTGGCAGGAATTGAGTTACAAAGGTTGATCGTCGGTCAAGGGGCTAGAAAGGTGGGTTGAGCCCAGACGCTAGGAGAACCAGAGCACCACGATAAGCTGAATTTGATTTCCCAGGTCCTGGGAAGGCTCCACTGGCCTTGGAGCAGTGGCGCTGTGGAAACGCGCAGTGATCCAGGCAGGTGCTCCTGAAGGTCTGGGGCAGGCAGGCAGCCACAGGAGTAGGTAGGAGGCGCAGAGAGGAAACCGCAAACTCTGTTCCCATGTGCGCAGTGTGTCCTTAAAGGAAGAAACTCACTTGCGTTGAGTGCTGACTACGAGCTCATCATTATTCTACCTACTCCAATCCTCGAAACCGTCCTGTGAGATGAGATCGCGTGATCCCACAGATTAAGTTGCCCACGGTCATCCTGCTAATGAGCAGTCCTCCGAGCAATCTGAATACATAGGCCAAGGCGCCCTTTCTCCATCTCACTTTCTTTTATCGGTATCTTTTCTATTCACCAGCATCTAGCACCCTGTGGGTTCAGTACCCGCTAGGACGAGTGGGTGAAGAAATGAAGGAACAAATGATCGGATCCCAGGGTGGCAAAGAAAGCTTCTCGGCACATATAAAAAGGGTGGAGGTGGGGAAGAGATGTAAGGGTAAATGGAAAATAAAACAATCGTTCTGTGACCACTTCCTCTGGGGCCGGGTCTCGGTTTTCAACAGCGCGCAGCAGGCACCTACAGTCTGGCACGCGCACGCGCACACACACACATAAAGAGCTATTTATTTACTTCCTTTGTGAGGGGTAAATAAAGATCAGATCAAAACAGGCCCCCCCAAACTGCCAGGGGGTCTTCCCCAGGTGTTGATGCAGCACTTGGCTGAGAAAAGTCACAGGTGGCCGCCCGCTCATGTCACCCTACCTCCCTTTATGCACGTGTGGGTCTCGTTCACCAGCGAGGCCTCACATGCAGGGGGAAATAGGGGTTGGGGTGGGGGGAGGAGGGCAGGGCAAGGCTTCCTCTCTCCTCCACTGCAGGCCAGGGCAGCCAAAGGTACCCTGTGCCCACAAGAGTCAACAGTGGTACGGCATGGATGCTGACCCAAGAGCTGGTGCGGGGCGGCGGGGGGGCCCTGCTGGGCCAGGCAATCGACCCTTAAGGGGCTGAAGGTTGCAGGGAGTTGCTGATCACTGGGCAGCGGGTATCCGATCCTCATTATTCGTGGATTTTGCATTTGCAAATTTGCCTACTCACTAAAATTTGTTTGTAACTCCTAAATCAATACTCGGGCCGCCTTCACGGCCATTTTCGGACATGCACAGAGCCGTGAAAGATCTGAGTCACCTACTCTTAGCTGGGGTCACACAAGGCACGCTCTGCCTTCTTGTTTCAGCTCTCATGCTGTAAGAAGTCTAGTTAGTGCCACCTTTTCCACATTTTTTGCCCTTTTGTTGGTTTCGCTGTTTAAAATGGCCCCCAAGAGGCGCCTGGGCGACTCAGTGGGTTCAGTGTCTGCCTTTGGCTCAGGTCATGATCCCAGGGTCCTGGGATCGAGCCCCACGTCGGGCTCCCTGCTCAGTGGAGAGCTTGCTTCTCTCTCTCCCTCTGTTGCTGACCCTGCTTGTGTGCTTGCTGTCTCACTCTGTCAAATAAATTAAAAATCGTTTTTAAAAAATTAATCAATTTTTAAAAATGGCCCCCAAGCGTAGGGCTGATGTACTGTCTAAAGATTCTGTAACGTGTCAGAGAAAACACGTGTGCTGGATAAACTTTGCTCAGACACGAGTTACAGTGCCCCTGGCCATGAGTTCGGTATTAATGAATCAACAATATATTTTAAGTAAGCGGTCTTTAAACATAAACAACACATGAAACAAGGTATTCTATTAATTGGTTGACGAAAACATTGTGACCAGGGGCTCCAAGGAACCTGACCCTGTATTCTCCTAGGAGCAATGGCTCAGTATTCACTAAATCAGTGGTCACAGCAGCTTCATGGAACCTAACTACCGTGAAGAAGGAGAATCGACGATATTTCAAAACTATAATATTGACAGCGTATCTTTGGGTGCCTGTAAGATGCCAGGTGACACCTCCTCGATCCACCACCCATCATCGACTGAATACCTGCTAAGTACAAAATCCTACACTAAAAGCCAAAACTCTATATGGAAAGCGGACAGGGCCCCGCCCTCCCACTGACCACAGAGATAGGGGCGTGTAACTCCCAGGCTTTTATTTATTTAACTGGACCAGATCCCTGGGTCTATTTATTTTTTAAAGATTTTATTTATTTGTTAGAGAGAGTGCACTCTCGTGTGCACACAAGATGGGGGGGAGGGGAGAGGGAGAGACAGAATCTCAAGCAGACTGTGTGCAGCTCAATCCCCCAACCCTGAGGTCATCACCGGAGCTGAAATCAAGAGTCGGATGTTTAACCGACCCAGCCACCCAGGCGCCCTGTAGATCCCTGGGTTTATATACCAGTGTTGGGGTCTAAAACTTCTGTGTTTTCATCATAATGGCAAACACCTGGATCATAACAATAGCTGAATATTTGCTATGTGTCAGTCACTGTCCTAGAGACTGAGCCGGCCAGGCGCCCCTGCCGGGCACTGTTCTAAGTACCATGTGTACAGGAAGCCTCCTAAGGACCCTGCGAGGTAGGTATTAGTGTTGTCCTTATCTCACAGATAAGGACACTGAGGCACGGGGCCGGTAGAGAGTGAAAAACTCACCAGGACTACATAGTCACTGGGTGGTAGAGACAGAGGGGTGACAAGAAGGGCAAGAAGACAGACTGCATCCTGGGAGGATCTCAGCCCTCCCTCTGATGAAGAGGGGTTCCTCTCCTCTGCCATGCCACTGGCATTGTTCCATAGCAAGAGAGTAAGAAGTGACACTGGAAGGCCCCTCAGAGGTCCAGACAGGAGCAAGCAGGGCCTGAACTAGGCCAGGCCTCAGGAAGAAAGTGAGAGAGGGCAACCCAACGCAGGCAGGCAGAGGGCCTGGGACAGGCCCTGAGAGGAAACAGGGAGCCAGGGCAGCTCTCTGGGGAGGTGAAGGCATGGTGCCTCCCTTCCTGGGCTAGTTGGGGGAACCGCAAGGCCAAGAGGGGCCCAGAGAAGAGCCTTAGAGACCAAAGGCCCCCACAGAGGAAATGTTCCCACACAGATTTCCACTTCTCACACTACCCCCTTTCCTGGAGCAAAGTGATACCGTTGGTGAGCTGGGGTCACAGGGCCCCAGTTGGATGGGATCCCACCCAACCTGGAGCATTGGAGGAACAGCCAGGGTTGGAGGAAGGGGGTGAGGGAAGTTATCTCCCCTTGGCTCAGATGAGAAGTCACAAACCTCACCGACTGAGAAAACACGGATTCCACA
The DNA here is from genome assembly GCF_023065955.2 of Ursus arctos. Lineage (NCBI taxonomy): Eukaryota > Metazoa > Chordata > Mammalia > Carnivora > Ursidae > Ursus > Ursus arctos. The sequence goes on from NW_026622974.1 coordinate 3,609,528, forward strand.
CTGGTATGTGAGAGAGAAGTGAAACCGCAACTCCAATGCTGCTCACCCCCCTCCCCGCTGGCGCCCCCACCCCCTGCCCCAGCCCGCAGCGCGCCCTGCTGCCCCAAGATGGCAGGCATCCGGCGCCAAGGCAAGGGCCTGCCCCGTGCTTTCATGGGCACGTCGGAGCCCTGAGCCACAAAGCTGGCTCTCTCAGAGCTGCGATAGCCTAGCCTGTCCTCAGCAGGGGACCAGGGAAAACTGAGGGCTTATCAGCTCCATGAGGCAAGGAACCGTGTCTGCCTTGTTCTTTTCTCTTTTGCCCACACTGAGCACAGGGCCAGGTGGATCCATGGTAGGCGCTCAATAAACAGACACTGAGCGGGTGGATGGGTGGATGAGCGAGTACTGGACCCAGCAGACTGCCTGCCAGCATCAAGCCACCAGGAGTTTCACGTGGTTTTTGACAAAGCTTGACCTCCTGCTTCTACTCCGCTTACTTTCCATCTGTCTCAGAGACTGAGACTGGCCCCGAGAGCTCTGGAACTCTCTGTATCTCTCACCCTCTCGATGTCTCCGTTTCCTGTTGCTCGAGATAATTATTACCTCACCGAAGTGTGAGGATATGACCCTTCCCTATGCCTTCCGAGAACAGAGGGCCCCCCAAAGGGGTGAATATGGTGCTCTTGAATGAAGCTCCCCCTGATCCTATAGGGCTAATGGGACAAGGGCTCCCTAAGGACTTCCCAGAGGCTTCTGGTCAGGGCAAGAGAGAATCAAACCCTCTACCTTGGGCCAGAGATGAGGCAGTCCCGGAGACGGTGCATTCGTCAAGGGGGTACCAGCCCCTCTGCCTCCCGCCTCACCCAGACAGAAGTCCACCTGAGAACATTTCTCTTAGAGGTTCCCCATGGAACACCAGCCTCACCATGTGACATCAGCTCTCTAGGCCCCTGCCCTTCTCAATCCACTGACGAACATTGTTAACTGCCGCCCCTCCCCCGCAGAATCCAATTCCCATTCCTGTACCCTACGAAGAGCCCCAGTATACATGATTCCCAAACTCTCTTGCAGTTCTCAGTGTGCCAGGTGACCCACTTTTGGCTACAGGGATAGGTGATCTGTCCAGTTTAGGTCATGTCCTGAAATGGAAGGGCAGTGCCTCTCCTCTTCCTTTTCTTCCCACTGGCAAGGTCTTGGACCCCGGACCCAGGAGACATGGTGGCGTGCTGCCTTCAACATCCCAGGGTGTGGAGAAGTGACATCATGGGAGGAGCTTGGGTCCTCAACACTGTCAAAGGTTCAGATCCCCCACCCAGACTTGTATGTGAGAAATTTCCATTTTGTTTCAGCCCCTGATTTTGGGAGAGCTCTGTTTACAGCACTCTAGCTCCCTGCCAATGCCTACCCCAGTTCATCTTCGGTGCCAGGATGCCATTCAGTACAAGGTGCGTGAGGGGCCTTCTCCCTCACGGGTTCAGCTCCAATCACCTAACTCCATGAGGTCTGCTTTCCCAAGGGCCCGAGAGGACCTTCCAGGTCCCCAACCAATTCATGCAAAATGGAGGCAGGAGGTAACGCCTCTCTCCCTCAGGATACACACTGTCTTCTTCCCTCAAACTGACCATTTCTCAAACTCTATCGACCTCGTGAGAAGAGGCTCTTCCACGCTCGGGGAACCGCCACACCTTGTCAGGACAACCCTGTCCTACGGGGAAGATGGTGAGGAGGAGCTGGAAATGCCAGGGGTTCGATCTGGGCCTGCATCTTCTCTTTCCCGCTTATCAGCCTTGTCGCTGTGGTCAATCTCTTAGCCTCTCTAGCCTCGGTGGGATAATAATCATTGTTTACAGGTTTGTGGAGGGAAGTCAAGGTCATCCACTTGTCAAGTCCCTGGCCACGCACCTGGCACACAGTAGGTGCTCACTGAGCTGTGGCTGCTGTTACCCTGGAGGTAAGTGTGGGAATACTGGGCGCACAGCCAGAGCAGAGCCCTGACCCACGTCCCCTGTGAGGGGCAGCGGCAAAGGGAAGGGGGAGTGCGCGGGAGGGGAGAGGCAGCGTGGCAGGTGAGAGCAGGGCAGAGCAGGGAGAGGGCGGAGGGCCCAGCTGTGCTGTCTATCAGCTGCCTCCAGCTCACACTGTCCCTGCGCCCATCTCACCCATCTCCACCCACCACTCCTGCCGGGGTTGGCCACCCTCACCGCCGCCACCATTGTCCCCACACTGTCAGCTGCTGTTTCTTGCCTCATCTTCCTTCCTGCCCCTGATAGGGCAGAAAAAAGGGGACGGGAAGCAGCTGCCTTGCCCAGCAACCTCCCTACCCTATAGGCTGGAACGGCCACGGGTGGTGGTTGAGAGCCTGGGCTTTGCTGACAGACAGGCTGGGTTCCTTCCCCCTGCTCTGGTCCTTAAGAGCTGGTGACCTCAGCAAGTTATGTGGCTTGTCTAATCCCTCAATTTCCTTGTCTGCACAATAGGGATAATTGGGCTGCTGAGAGGAAGGCATGAGACCACGCATGGTGAGCGCCTGGCACGGTGCCTGGCAGGCAGCAAGTGGCTGATATATGTTAGCTACCATCAGGGCTGGCTTCGTGGACATGTGACCTATGCAGTCACACAGAGCTCCATGCTCAGAAGGCCCCCACCACCACTTGGTTTAATGCTCTATTGTCACCATCTTGAAAATCTAAATACTTTTTTTTATTTCTTTTATTTTTATTTTTTTTTATTAATTTATTTAACAGAGAGACAGCCAGCGAGAGAGGGAACACAGCAGGGGAGTGGGAGAGGAAGAAGCAGGCTCCCAGCAGAGGAGCCCTGATGTGGGACTCGATCCCGGAACGCCGGGATCACGCCCTGAGCCGAAAGCAGACGCTTAATGACTGAGCCACCCAGGTGCCCCTAAATACTTTTTTTTAAAGCAAGCTCTATGCCCAACTTGGGGCTCAAACTCCTGACCCCAAGATCAAGACTGAGAGGGTAGTGAGGTCCCCATACACACCCTCACTGGGCACTGGCGCAGATGGGAGTGCCCTCTCCTCAGACAGCCAGGCCAATGGGCAGCCTCCGCAGCCCCCCATTTACTTCCTCTTCCGGCCACCCCCCACCAAGGGTGAAGATGCCCAACACACCTCAGGGCGCACACCCACCCCTGCCCCTGGCTTTGATACTCTGTATGCCTGGGTCAGAAGCCATGGTCAAGTTCAGGAGCGTGCAAGCTATGTCTATAATCTCTCCAGGTTTGGGCTGTGATGGGAACACACAGTCCTATGTGATGGGAACGAGTGCTGCCCTTAAGCCCCTCGGTGCCCAGGTCCCGCTGAGGCCTGCTGTTCAGGCTGGGACTGGTATGAGAGTGACATAAAGGAACGTGTTAATTACTACTCCGGGTGGCCCAAGGTCCAGCCCCAGGAAATAGGAAATATCTGCTCCCTCTATCTCCTCGATTTAAAATCCCCGGTTAGCGGGGCACCCGGGTGGCTCAGTCGGTTGGGCACCTGCCTTCAGTTCGGATCATGGGCTCTGGGTCCTGGGATTGGTCCCGTGTCCGGGCTTCCTGCTCAGCGGCGAGTCTGCTTCTCTCTCTCTCTCTCTCCCCCTCTGCCCCTCCCCTGCTCATTCTCTCTCTCTCAAATCAATAAATAAAATATTTTAAAATAAAAAATAAGATTCCAGGTTAGCATGTTTGGCAAGTCGTCTGGGGTCTGAGGCAGGGCCTTGAACTCTCAAGAGACATGGAGGCTTGCCGGGCTTCCTCAGAGCTGGGGTTCCCCTAAGCATTATGATAAGGAATGACCTCCTAGAGCTGCCATAAATCATCTCTTATACCTGCTGTCTGTCTCCCCTTCCGGACCCACCCCCGGTGAGGGCTGACCCGATGTCCACAGACCTGGCCATCAGGACCCCTGCACACCCTCCTCCCCACCCACCCCACACCGCCCCGGGGCCTGCCTCGGCTTCCCCAGACTCGCCACCACCGCCCAGCCCTCTTCTGTTCCTGGGCCCACGTGTGAGCCTGAGGGTGGCCGAGCCTGGCAGGTGGAGCTGGGCCCTGCATGAGGCCCCTCTGATCCGCCTCCGGCCACCTGTCCTGAATACTCACTTCCTTCCAGACAGCTGGAGAACAGCCCCGGAGCCTCTGGTTAAGGGGGGGCGGGTGTGGGAAGGTTCTAAGGGAGCTAAGCCAAGGCTGAGGGGAGGCCCTTCTAGCTGATGGGGATGCTGAGTGTGCACGCGTAGGGGTGGTGAGGGGGAAGGCGCTTGGGAGAAGTGGGAATTGGGGGTGGGATCAGAGAATGGAATGTGGAGTTCATTCTCCCGGGGGCACAGCTGTTTATTTTGATCTTCCCGGTCAGCTGTTGCGTATTCCTTATCTTGGGGCTCAATCCAGGCTCCACCCCTTCGCTGTTGCTGAGCTGGGGAGGCAGATATTGTGGGCTATAGTCCTGCCTCTGCGCTCACCACCTTCGTTTCCCACTGCTCCAAGCTGCTCACATGGACGAGGAGCGATCAGCGCCCCCCCCCCCCCAGAAATGCCAGCCCCAGACAGCAGATCCGCTCTGCATCCATCCACGGGTAACCGGGGCTTGGAAGTGTGTCATCTAAGACCCACCCCAACCGCCACGACAACCTGACTTGGCCACCCCGGAGTTGCCTGGGTATTTCGGTTTTGCTGGTGCCACGGGACTGGAAGGGTCGGCAGACAGTGCTGGCTTAGTGGGGAACACGAGGCCACGGTCACTGCCCAGGCCACATCGGGATCTCCTGTGGGCTAGCACACCATATGCCTCATGCCAACGCTTCACTTGGCATCTACTGTCTCCAAGGAGATACTATGAAACTCAGACGGATTTTCTATATACTTACGGAAACACGACTCATGACTGTAACTTTGTTCATGTCATTACAGAACCGAACATTGGGGGAAAAAAGGGAAAAAAGTGGGGAAAAAATCTCGCATAGTTCTACTGCCCCCCAAAACCAACACTGCTAATATTTTGGTAGATTTTCTTCCAGTCTCTTCTGTGTGTGTGTGTGTGTGTGTGTGTGTGTGTGTGTGTCTGCGTGTGTATGAAATATATAGTTGCAATATATTGTATGTACAATTTTGCATCCTGTTTTCCTTCACATGACTGTATAATTTTTGTGATATCACATATTTTTGAAATTGACTTTTTAAAAAAAGATTTATTTATTTTTGAGACAGAAAGAGAGAAAGAGAGTGTGTGCATGGAGGGGAGAGGCAGAGGGAAAAGGAGAGAGAAACTTAAGCAGACTCCATGCTGAGCACAGAGCCCAATGTGGGGCTCGATCTCATGAGACCTGAGCTAAAACCAAGAGTCAGGCACTTAACTGACTACGCCACCCAGGTGTCCCGGCAACTGACATTTTTATTGGCTATCTAATATTTTCTTTACTAGATATACCATATTTTGCTTAGTCATGCTCCATTGTGAGGCAAACTGCTTTCTGAAGGGAGAGTTTGTCATGTGACCAGGCCACCAGCAGGGCAAGAACATGTCCATTTAGGTCCACTATTGTGCAAGGACACCACTCACTGTTAGACAGCTTTTTTTTTTTTTAAGATTTTATTTATTTGAGAGACAAATGGAGAGAGAGCACGAGCAGGGGTGAGGGGCAGAGGGAGAAGGAGAAGCACACTCTCCGCTGAGCAGGGAGCCTGATATGGGGCTCAATCCCAGGACCCCAGGATCATGACCTGAGCCGAAGGCACACACTTAACCAACTGAGCCACCCAGGCGCCCCACAAACACTTTTTTATGTGCATAAAGCCATGATAACCTTTTGTAGATTCTTCTCTTGTGGCTGTCAAGCATCCAGTCTTCTTTCCTACAGCACTGCCACTTCCTTTTGGGGGAACCTCCTCTTCCCTAGCAAATCCAGGAGCCAGCCTGCCTACCTGCACCACAGACACGGGCGGGGCCGGCCCCTCCAGCCCCACCAGGCAGTCCCCACCATGCCTGGCCAGGCAGAGGTGACCACTCAGCTGCCGGCATCTGCCTGCAGGGCCCTCTGCCTGGCCCTCAGGCACTTTATCAGTTTCTGTCCGCTTCCAAACCTAATCTTCCAGCTTTTTTGGCAAGGCTGAGTTCCCAACCTTCTTCCAGTAAATTCCTTTTGCCTCATATTGGACAATCTATTTCTGCTGCAAAAAGAACTTCGAGAATACCAAGGGATACCTCGCCCACTTAGTGTTTTTCCAACTGCAAGTCAGGACACTCTACCGGGTCATGAAGTCATGACGGTAATCATGACCAGAATTTCAAGAAAATGAAATAACAGAATAAAAGAAAATATCAGAAGTCCATTATCTGGAGTAAGGCTAAGTAATGCTTTGTGAAACTTGTTGGATAGACCTCTACAAGAGTGTGTGTGTGCATGTATATAAAATGGGTTAAAATGAAAACATTTCTGGGGCGCCTGGGTGGCACAGCGGTTAAGTGTCTGCCTTCGGCTCAGGGCGTGATCCCGGTGTTATGAGATCGAGCCCCACATCAGGCTCCTCCGCTATGAGCCTGCTTCTTCCTCTCCCACTCCCCCTGCTTGTGTTCCTTCTCTCGCTGGCTGTCTCTGTCTCTGTCGAATAAATAAATAAAATCTTTAAAAAAAAAAAATGAAAACATTTCTGGTTTTGAAGAACATTGCCCTAACTGAACTTGAGTTCCTTAAGAACAAACAATGGAGCGATCTCTCCTGGATGTTTTTATACTTCTCCCCCCATCTTTAGAACCCAGGAAAGTATACTTCCCTACCAACAGCGTGGTATATTTCAAGGTCCACCCACTATTTTCTCTCTCTCTCCATAGCTTGACATCTCCTCCTACCCTTTACTTCTTTACTTAGCAATACTTAATGATAACGGACATATTTACCTCCTGCTCTTTGAATTTCTCTTAATGGTACCACGATTCTGCCAGCGACACAGGCTGAAGCATTCCGGGGTGGTCCTGCCTACTCTCTTTCATTCATTCACTGTGGGCACCCATGGTAGCCTAGCAGGAGAGAAGGCACGTAAGCAGCAAACTACAACATACTTCATGTTAGAAGTATGCGCAGTGCCCAGCGGGGGAAGGGCAGAGCAATTTCCCAGGGCAGAAAATTATTCATACCTTCCTACCAAATAATTACTAAGTTCTGTTGCTTTAACTTCAAAATATTTTGCCAGATCGCCCCTTTGTTTCCATTTCCACTGGCCTCACCCTACTTTCAATCCTTGTTAGAGTTTGGGTAGATTTTCTGGCCAGCTCTGTTCTACTGCTGCCCTAGAAATCCTCTTAAAACAGTCTGATCATGGCACTTCCATGCTCAAAAGCCTTCAGTGGCTCCCCACTGTCTACTACCTAAAGTCCAAACTCCCCGACCCAATGCTGTGGATTTGGCTTCTTCACAATGGCTCTGTGTTCTACTAGGACCACAGGTCCTAAACCGGTCCACACGTTCGCCCTTTCCAACCTCGTATCTGTCGGAGGCCAGATTTTCTTCTCGTACATCAAGACGACACACTGGACAGATGAAAGCAGCGGACCTGATCACCTGGCTGTCTTCTACTAAGTCAGGCATTGAAGAGGTTTGCAAAGAAATGTAAGACACAGCCACACTACTCATGAATTTTTAGTAATTTAATAATATATTAGTTTATAAACATATGATGCTATGTTAACACACAATGAGTTTTTACTATTTAAAGGAATTTGTATTTTTTAAATTTCGCATTTAAAATGAGAAGTTAAATGTCAATAGCCACAACCTTCAAAAACAACTCTTTGGGATCCTCCATAATTTTAAAGGGTGTAATGCCCCAGCCCTCTCTACTTTTTACCTTCCCTCATGTCTTCACCTCTCTGCCCTAGTGTCTTGCTGGAGTTTTAGGCTTTTTTTTTAAAGATTTTATTCACTTTTTTATTTTAGAAAGAAAGGAAGAGAGCGAGTGCAGGGGGGAGGTGCAGAGGGAGATGGAGAGAGAGAATCCATCGTCCCCTCCCCAGCATGCTCCCCGCTGAGCACAAGGCCCGACACTGGGCTTGATCCCACGACCCTAAGATCATGACCTGAGCTGAAATCAAAGGTCAGACGCTCAACCGACTGAGCCACCCAGGTCCCCCTGGAGTTTTCAAACCATTAAAAAAAATAAGTGGCATATTAAAAATAATTACTGTTATAGGGGCGCCTGGGTGGCTCAGTCGGTTAAGTGTCTGCCTTCTGCTCGGGTCGTGATCCCAGGGTCCTGGGATTGAGCCCCGCATTGGCTCCCTGCTCAGCGGGAGAGCCTGTTTCTCCCTCTCCCTCTGTTGCTCCCTTGCTTGTGCTCTCTGTCTCTCCTTGTGTCAAATAAATTTTAAAAATTTAAAAAAAATAAAAAATAAAATTAATTACTGTTATAAAAATAATGATTATAGAAATAGCTGTTAATTATTTTAGAAAGGGGGCGCCTGGGTGCCTCAGTCGTTAAGCGTCTGCCTTCAGCTCAGGGCGTGATCCCAGCCATCACCATTGAAAACTGCTCCTGGGGCGCCAGGCTAGCTCAGTTGGAAGAACATGCAACTCTTAAACTTGGGGTTGAGAGTTCGAGCCCAACGTTGGGAGTAGAGATTTTTTTTTTTTTTAAGATTTTATTTATTTGACAGAGAGAGAGACAGCCAGCGAGAGAGGGAACACAAGCAGGGGGAGTGGGAGAGGAAGAAGCAGGCTCCCAGCAGAGGAGCCTGATGTGGGGCTCGGTCCCAGAACGCTGGGATCACGCCCTGAGCCAAAGGCAGACGCTTAACAACTGAGCCACCCAGGTGCCCCCTAGCGATTAATAAAAATAAATAAATAAACTTAAAAATAAAATAAAATTGCTCCTGAATAATTTATCCTTAAGTCCACTTCTCTTTTATTTTCTCCAATGGTATCTCTGAGAAGAAATTCCTGGTTAATCCACCCAAAAGCAACTGCTCCTTCCTCCAGACTCCCAGCACTGCCGCTCAAACCTTCCTGTGGCCCAGGGAGCCCATGAGAGCCCATGAGCGAATGCGTATCGAATTCCTAAATGGACCCCTTTCACGATCACAAATTCAGTTATACCCACTGAAGGAGACACTAACCAACCACAGAAACTTCGATAGTATTTATACAATGTGGTCCCTTAACTCCCGCTCAGCATCATGTTCAACCAAGGACTTGGCCATCTAGTCCAATGACAACTGGCCATGTTGGGAGATTCTCAGAGATGGGGGAGAACCCCCAAGCTATGCATCCTATGTTCTGTGAGCAGTTTCAGGAGACTTGAACAGTGACTTCGAGATGGATTTTGTTTTTACACTGACCTTGACCCCAGCACTGCCTAAAATGTGACTCTGCTACAAATGAGCAAGACAAGACGCCTGGGCCACCCAGGTGCTGTGGGAGGGACATACCAGGTGGGTGAGCCCAGGACGCTAGACCTATGCAGCCCTGCCCTCTGGACAGGGCATGTGGCAGACCTCCTCAGCCACAGCTGCTGCCCCTTTCGGGGGGGGGGGGCGGGTCTCTTGGAGGTGAAGCCTGCAGGCCCAGCGCGAGGACTCAGCCTAACCACCGACTCCAGAGGGGCTCCCTCAGCCGCTGCCCTGGAGCCACACCCTTACCGAAGCCCGAATCTGGGGGAGAGGAAGGAAGGGAAAAGGAACGCTGGAGGGGGAGCCGGAGGAAAAACTGTGTGCACCATCGCTGCAGATGGGGCGGCTGTGGTCAGGCTGATTCATCCAGGGCTCCCCAGATAGGTCAGGGCCCCAGCCCCACCTAGCAAAGCTCACATCGCCACCACCCACTCCTGCTTCCTGGGTCTTGTGTGACACCTGACCCGACTGCTGGGGCAGGGCTGGGCCATCCTCGCTCCCTCCCTTCTGTCTTGCTTGGCTTAGTGGGCAACGCTGCAGCTCCGGCCAGGAGCACTGAGGGTGGAGGAGGCTCTGGGCTTGCCTGGGGCACGCGGACCCACACCATCACAGCTCCACAGAGACGGGCACACACAAATTCACCATCGTGCACACGGAGGCAGCTCGGGGGCCTACCAGCCAGCTTCCTGTGTCCTGACGCTGTGTTCATTCACGGCAGTGTCTCAACAGACCCTGGGGTCGTCTCACACGACCCCAGGTGGGGGGGGGGCACACACACGTGGAGACACACACACACAAGCACACACAACACGCAGGAAAAGTTCCACTCAGGTCAGAGTTCTTTCAGCCCCAGCTCTCAGGACTGACTAGCTGTATGACCTTGGGCAAGTTACTTAACCTCTATGCCTCAGTTTCTTCACCTGTGAAATAAGGGAACCTCGTGGGATTCTTAGGAAGAACAAATGAGAGATGAGTTAACAAACATGCATATTTATTATAAACTGATCCGCAAATGGTACATACAGTCCCTAGGCGCCCATGACGGCGCCTGGCTTACGGAAGTATTGTGCAAAAGATATGCTGTCACTATCTCCAATGTGTTTGCTGCCATGTGCCTGGGAAGAAATGAGGGTTCAGAGAAATCCACACAACAGATTCCCACAAGGAATGCCAAAAATGACTCCCAGAAGCTGTATCAGAGAAAAGACAGGGAAGAAGCAGGACTTTCTGAGGACAACCCAGGAGGCACTAAGCTCACGTCCAATGCTTGTAAAGAGAGTTTCTTTGAGTTAGAACCCAAGAGGCTGGGCCCAAGCCAAAAAAGACTGTTTCTTTGGAGACACAGAGACCCAAGAGAAAAACTCAGCCTGGTGGGTGGGGTGGGATCAAGTCAATTCTAAGAGGACGTAGAGGCTGCCTCTAGGACCAGCAGGTACCAGCGGACTGGAAGGAAAAAGGGAGAAGGCCCAGGAAAAACTAGAATGTTCCACGCTCTGGCCTACGCTCAGCTACCCCGGTCCATCTGAGAGTCTGTAACCCCAAGATCCTCTCTCGCTGTGATGAAAATAGATTGCACATGCGAACAGCCTCCAAGTTGGTGGTTCTGCAACAGATACTGTTTAAAGAAAAGGGGACGGAGCTGGAAGGAAGGGGAAACACAGCCTTGACTCTCGGGGGGCCTGGTGTTGGGAGGAAGCAAGCCTCCCTCCCCTCCACAATCCAAAGTCAGCCTGTGATAGCCACTTGCCAGAGAGGAGTAAACCCTCCCCTGGGTCTTATCCAGACAGGATTGCTCAGGCCCCAGGAGTGAGCTTAGGAAAGAGTCTATGACGGATAGATGCCTTCCTGGGGACAGGCAGCCTGGGGGCCCTCTGTACCCCTGTTCTCTCTCCGCTGGCCAGCCCCTCCTCCCAAAGCCTCCAACACTTCCAGCTGGAGCCTAAGTTGGAGCCCGAGGTCTGCATCTGAGGCCCCGTTCCTGCTTCCTTTCCCAGAACTCAGGGCCCCCAGGGGAGGGGCAGGAGGAGCAGCCTGGAGGGAAGAGAACAGAGGACAGGAGGGAGGGCAAGTTAGAGCAGACAAAGCTGGGGCCAGAACTGGGAGTTTCTGGGACAGTCCCAATTTCAAGTATTCTGTCCAACTGTCTGACCACAGGCCAGAACTTGTGGGCTGGTATTTATTTTAGAAAAAAAGGCTGAAATGGGAGTCATAGGTAGGATGGTGAGGAAAGAAACCAGGCTTGCCTCTTGGTTTGGGGAGAGCCCCCATGTCTACCTCAAGCAGCTCCGGCTGGAAGATGATTACAGCCATGTTAGGATGGGGGAGGTATCGCTTATAAGGACTCACGACCTCTTTGGCACTTGGCAGGGTTTCAAGGGCATTAATCTCATGTGCCCAGCGCAGAGGGCAGACTCTGAAACCTCAGCCCCTGACTCTGTGTAACCACTCTGTGCCTCAGTTTCCTTGTCTATAAAGACATAACCACAACGCTGCCCTCACAAAAATGCCACGAGGACAAAAAAGAGAATACTGGTTATACAGTAAAGCATTCAAGGAATATCAGCCGTTATTAATCCCCACAAGGACCCGGTGAGGTAAGGGCTATAGTTTCACCCACCTGACAGATGAGGAAACTCAGCTTCACACAGGCAGGAAGGAACCAAGCTAACACTCAAACCAGAGTGGTTTCTCTACTAGGCACTGGCTCTCTTGACCACTCCACGAGAGAAAACACGAATTAGCGGTTTTACGCACAGACTTGACAGCCAAATAGCCAAGTCAGACTTCCAGCTCAGCCACTGACCAGCTGTGTGAATGGAAGCCAGCTGCTTAACCCATGATGCTTTGGTTTGCTCGTCTATAAAATGGGCATCCTGCCTTGTTAGAAGGGAAGACACGGGTTAGGAAACGTTTTGGAACACTACTGGTTATGGCCTCTTTCTCTGGGCCTGCCCTCCACAGTGCCCTCTGGTGACAGGGCTGGGAACTGCACTCTTTGTGGAGGAGCCCGTCCTGCTGGGGCGCTGGGGCGCTGGGGCGCTGGGGCGCTGAGGCACTTGGGCCCCAGCGACTCTGTACCTTTCTAAGGGTGTGAGGGGGCACCAAGCAATCCGTCTCCTATCCCTCATTCCTAGGCAATGCCTGGGCCTCTGCTCTCTCACCTGAGGAGTGGCTGTCTCTGGGGAGCCTTTCAACCAGGGTGGGAGAACTTGCCGCAGAGGGCAAATGAGCTGCAGTTTTTGAGGCCGCTTAAAGGAGACAACATGGTGTCACGCCTTTGAAGGCTATGAAAGGCCATGCCCACAAGGGCTGCTGGCCTGGCCCTCTGCTCCCAACACACAGGTCCTTCTATCTCAAGAGCAAAGGAAGGTCAAGGATGGGGAAAAGGTGTGGGAGGGAGGGGCCTCTATGGGAAGGAGGGGCGCCAAGGTCTGAGACCTAAGACAGCATTTTATGGGGGTTGCACTGGGTCAAAAGTGGCTCCCTGCGTCCTCGTGTAGATAACTGGGAATGGGGTGGGGCAGAGGCCCCATGAAACCAGCTGGCAGCTAAAGGACCAGATGGTGCTCTTCACCCAGTCTAGCAGCCCAAGGACAACACACTGGGCAACAGCCCCACCTGGTGGACAGACGGGGATCACCATGGGCTGGGGAGCAGAGGGAGCAAAGGAATGACCCGGAAGGGGGAAGCAGGTGAATAATCACATGGGAGGCTTAGAGGTGGAAGTGGCTTTGAGGTCTTCCCACTAGCAGAAGCCCCTCCTAAGCATGTGCTTTAGACTCCCTCAGATAAGGAACTCACTTCTTTAGGCAACTATCTGTCAGAAAGTTCTTACGCTTTTTGGGAATTTGCCCTCCCCAGTCCCCGCGCCCCCCCCTTACCTAGGGGCTTCCAAAGGCAACCTTTCAACTATTTGAACACAGCTATAACATCCCTCCTAAGTCTCCCCATTTGCTTCAACCGTCCAGAGTTTGATGCCAATCATTCACCCACTGCATCTTTTCTTCCCTCGGGGATCCTTTTTTAATATATTAACATCCAGGGCGCCTGGGTGGCTCAGTCGTTAAGCGTCTGCCTTCAGCTCGGGGTATGATCCCAGCGTTCCGGGATGGAGCCCCGCATCGGGCTCCCTGCTCAGTGGGAAGCCTGCTTCTCCCTCTCCCATTCCCCCTGCTTGTGTTCCCTCTCTCTCGCTGCCTCTCTCTGTCAAATAAATAAATAAAATCTTTTAAAAAGTCTCTATAAACTTCCAAAGAATGCCTTCTGATTCTCTACATAAGCCATACTTCCCGTAGCAACACCATTTTAAAAACATCTTTGGATCTCAACCTCCTACTTTTCAGGGTCTGATATGATATAATACTGTTCAAGTCTGATATATACTGATGCTCTGATCTGGAGGTTCATTTAAATGTCAAGTGCACAAGCTCTGAAGTCAAATACACCACTGTTCAAATCTGGGCTCTGCCACTTACTAGCTGTGTGACCAGGGAAGTTTCTTAGCCTCTCTGGGTTTCAGTTTCCTCATCTGTAAATCGGGGATAGGGATATTTACTACCTGGCGATGTGAGGAGTATCAAATGAGATAAGGCCAGTAAAACACTTGGGACAGCTCCTGGCTGCATCATTTAGCTCCTAAGTGACCATTATAAGCACATTCCTCTGAGTTCAGGGCTGGAGGGGGTGCTTTGGGGAAGAGAGAGAAGAAAAGGAGAAAAGAAGACCTTCTGGAGTTATGCAGCCTTTCCCAAGCAGTGTGAATGCCAGGTGAAATCCAACAAAAGGGTACCTTGCTCTGGTCTCATTTCCGGAGGTGTTTCTGGCCAGCCCTACATCACTCCCCCACCCCTGCTGCCGCCTCCACCACCACCACCACCACCACCACCACCACTACTGTAATGGGGCAGGTCTTGACAGCTCTTTGAAACTCAGAGGGTTTAAAATTTAAATGTCTTTGAGGGTAAGAGAAACACACCAAAACAAACATACCTCCTGCTGAACAGAGAAAGGGAAACTTGGCAGGCGCCCCAGAACTTTCCCCACCCCCAGCCCTCCTTAAACTTCCTCTTGTGGTTTCTCAAGAGTACAACCTGTTCTCCCCAGCCAAGAAAGCGCCTGGGGCAGGGGGCTGGGGCATGCCTAGGGTTCCGCCGCACCCCACCCTGTGACAAGGGAGGAAAGAATGCACGGCAGAAGGGTGGCCTGGAGGTCTCTATGGTTCTGAATTTCACAACCGGTTAACCTGTGATCTTGGTGTGGCCACCCTTTACCCTCAACTACCAGCCTCAACACCCATTCCCGCCCCCAACACAGGCCTTTCTCTCAAAAACTGATGCACGAGGTGGTCTGACTGCAGGCAGAGGGGGACCGCTTCAGGCCTTCCTAGACGTGTGCAGTACAGTCGACTCTCGAGAAAAGCCTGGAGTTTCAGAAAGGTAATAGAAAAGCAGCTTGGAATCCATGGAACCTCTGCCCTGTGGCCTGGCTCACATCCGGGGCAAGGTCCTAGCCTGCCCAGAGGGAGGGCGTGAGATACACAGAGGCAGCTCTGGGATGCAGCAGCTGTGGGCAAGAGGGCAAACATCTTTTTTTTATTATTATTTTTTAAGATTTTATTTATTTATTTGACAGAGAGAGAGAGAGACAGCCACCGAGAGAGGGAACACAAGCAGGGGGAGTGGGAGAGAAAGAAGCAGGCTCCCAGCAGAGAAGCCTGATGTGGGACTCGATCCCAGAACGCTGGGATCACGCCCTGAGCCGAAGGCAGATGCTTAACGACTGAGCCACCCAGGCGCCCTGAGAGCAAACATCTTAAGACTGCTTCTACTACTTGACCATCTTCCTTACTCAGCTGCCAGGTTGGACTGTTCCTCTTAGAATCTAAACTATGAAGATCTCTGCTACTCTTAAAGATTCTCACCAAATGAGGTGTCTTGGTCTCCCACGTCCCCAGATTTTGGCACATTACATCCATGTTGCCTTCTTTCTTGCATCAAACTCGTTCGCTCCTCTTGGTGAGTAAGGCTTATTCAAGAAAACACACACTGGTGCATGCATGCACGTGCGCGCGCGCACACACACACACACACACACACACACGGCCTTAGGGAAAGGATACCAGCTCAGTGCAGTCCCTACAAGCCTATTCCAGACCTACTGGAGCTCCATGTAAACTGTTACCAGCACCCACACTCAACTAAAAAATTTCTCTCCTCTCTACCACCCAATTTACAGGTCCTTTCGGAAACTCCTAAGTCCTTGGCTTAAGTGGATGTTCTATGTGGTCAGTCAGGGAGGCCAGCTAGCCTAATGGGTAAGAACAGGGCTCCCAGGTCGAGTGATCTGGGTTTCAATCTCAGCTCTGCCATTTATTTCTGGTGTACTCTTTAGAAAAATGACTTAGCTCCTCTGTGCCTCTGTTTTCCCATCTATACAATGGAGATAATCCTAGTGCTGACTTCATAGGATTTAGGGAGATCAAATGAAACATTACACCCTAAATATTTAGAAGGGTGCCTGACATTACTATATAAGCATCAGCTGGTATTCCAAACCACTGAGGGAAGGAAACAAAAAAGGAGGAAGCACTAAGGACCAAGGTGGTCATGGTCTCAAGGACTAGGATCCTGCTGAAATTCTCAGAGATGTTTTTGATTGGAAATTCCAGGCAGAATAGAAGCTCTGACTTGTTTACCATTATGTCCCCAGCATCTAGCCTGTGCAGAGAGTATGGCCATAGCTAACAGGTGGTAAATGAATTCCTCAAATGTTGTATCAGTTATCTCTCCAAGGAGCCCAAGTGTTGAAAGACAAAAATCTGCAGGAACACAATGGGAGTTTGAGTTCTCTTTCACCCATGCATGTCTGGTCCCCAACAGAACCGAGGTGGGCAGCATACAGGAAACAGTGGAAACAGTCCTTAAGTCCAAGGATGAGAAATGGGTACCCCAACATTGTATGGATGGTCACATAACCCTCAAGTGGACCCCCAGCTGCACACAGCTGGGAATTTCTGGATTCTTAGGGACCAGCCCAGAAACTTGCCTTTCCCTGAATTTATCCTGTTCATTCCCAGCTCTTCTTCATGTCTAGACAACGGGTTAAAGAGAGCAGGAATGCCTTCTGGGCCCTCACTGTATCCCAAGTTCCAACACCACAGTCAGGGTTCAGTACAACACGGCAGAATGAACAAGTGGCCGGCAAAGACTTCCTACCCCTTCTCTGCCTGGTGACTCTCCATCACCCAGAATCCAACTCCAAAGTCCTCTTCTCTCTGGAGTCTTGCTAGCCAGCCCAGCCTGGCACTTTATCTCTGTTGTTCTATGACCCACACAAGCTGTAGATGAATAACATCGTTGCACTCTCAGCATCCTACAAATTCCAGACACACAGTAGGTGCTCAATGTTTGCATATGAATCCGTTATGCTCCCTTAGTAACAGCAACCAATTTCTTCAGTTACTCTCCTTGGCAATACATTAAAAGATACAGAAGAGGCTTGTGTGCCCATCAGACACCACAGGGACAAACACTGAAGAGTCCTTCCTTCCAGTCCCATCTTCTGACCTCCTCCCTCTGCCCTGGCTGGCAGGAGGACTCGAAGGCTACCTGCCCACATTGGTTCTGCCTTCCTACTCGCCTCCCATCCCTATCTCCGAAGTATGAAGAACGACGACAACCCAGTGAGGCCACTGGGCTTCTAGGTCAGCTTGGAGAAGGGCTGTGGGGACAGGGCTCAGGGCTTTGGGGGCGTCTCTGCTCTTCAACTACGTGCAGAACAGCTCACTGGGAGAGAAAGTGAGCCGAGCTTTGGGGGACAACGGGGAGGTGACGAGGACGCGGTGACACCCTTAACCAACCCAACTCTGACCCCTACCCCAGGCGTCCAGCCTGAACTTGGAGGCCCCGGCGAAGGGTGGAGAGGCTGACACCCCATCTATCTAGGTTTCTTCAGCCATCAAGCCTACCTCCATAGCAGGTGAGCCCCCCGGAGCACGGATTGTGGCCTCATTCTCCCGCCGCCTCAGACTTCTGTCTTTGGAAGGTGGGGGGTCGCTACCTCCAGCCGTGGGGAGGGGCGTGCACTCCTCGGTCAGGCGCCCCAACAGAAAAAGTCTCCACCCCCGCAGGCGCCGCGTGTTTACAAAGTCCGCGCCGCGGATCCCGAGTTTAAAGCTGGGCAGGAAGTGGGGAAGAGGGGGCGGGGGAGACAAAGAGGCTGAGTGCTCGGCTCGACTAAAGTTTGGGCTCCGGCTCCTCCCCCGGCCGCCCGCGGCTCTCCCAGAAGCCCCCGACCCACGTGTCCTAGGTGAGGGGGCGGGCAACGCCCCCGGGCTCAGGTGCGCCTGCGGGGCCGGCGTGGCTCGTGTGCCCAGATCTCTGCGCTCGGGGCGTTCGCCGGTCATTCATGCTGCGCGCAGGAAATAAACAACTTTAGGTGCTGTTTCTTGACCTCTTACTATATGTCTGCCACTGTGCCAGACCCTTTGTGTGTGCTAGCTCATTTTCTTTTCTATCAATCCCACCCCAGTTTCTCTCTCTCATACACACACACACACTCACACACACGGAAGGAAACTGAGGCAGTGTGGCTAAGTAACGTGCCCAAAGTCCCACAGCCGGCAAGTGTTAGGATTCAGAGCCAGCGTCTGCACCCTCCCAGGCACCCGCAAACGTAACGGAATGAGGCGCGGAGCGGTCCCCCACCCCGGCACGGAGAATCCCGTCCCAGAGTGGCTGGCGAGCGTGCGAGACGCAGAAAACCACAAGCACCGCGTGGACGCAACGCCCTGGGAGTGAAGCGGGAACCGGACAGCTTCACGCCGCCTGCGCCTCCCGCCTCGCCCAGCAAATACCTGCGGATGGAGGGCGAGAAGGCAGCGGGATGCAGCGGAAAACCTGGGCTAGCTGGTCTGTAAGCTCTAGGTCCAAGCGGACCCTTGGCAGGCTGCGGGGCCATCAGCACAAAATAAGGTTTCCACAAATTTCCCGCTCGGGAGAATTTCCTGGAGAGCTTCAGTATACGGATTCTCAAGCCCCTTCCCCAGAGAAAGTCACTGGGACCGAGCGGGATCCAGCCAAGTGTTGCTTAACAGGCAAGTTTGGAGGTTCCAGGAATGTGCTCTTTATGAGAAACGATTTCGTCTAGGAATCGGTGTGAGACTCAGGGCTTCTCTTCGTAGCCAATTCCGAGGCTCACTGGGGCCCCAAGAACCTACCACTCACTGACGGTCACGTGGGCCGGGGTCCTCAGACACACACACACACACACACACACACCCCACCCGCCTGGGCTTAGGAAAGCTCCGAGGTGTGCACGCCGCCCCGCCCCTCCGCCCCTCCGCCCCTCCGCCCCTCCGCCCCTCCGCCCCTCCGCCCCTCCGCCCCTCCGCCCCTCCGCCCCTCCGCCCCTCCGCCCCTCCGCCCCTCCGCCCCTCCGCCCCTCCGCCCCTCCCCCGCCCCTCCCCGTTCCGCGACTACAAGTCCCATACTGCCTTGCGCTCGCGCACATTACGCCAGAGCAAGATGGCCGACACGGCGGCCACTGCCGGGGCCGGTGGCTCCGGAACGGTAAGGGCGGGAGGCGCGGGGCCGAAGCCGAGAGAGTCTGGGCATTCTGTAACTTCCCCTAGTGTGGGCAACAAGCTCATAGCCAGAAATCCAGCCCCGCTATGAGCTCCGAGTGGTGGGAGCATCTTTCAGGCCATATATGCCCCCCTCCTTGGGACTTGGCTACGGCCTCCTGAGTTGGTGGACCCGTGTACTGATTGGCTCCTTCCCTGTTGGGGGTTGGGAACCCGGAACACCTCCTGATTGGTCCGAAGAGGCTGGTTTCGCCTTCTTATAGGCCAGCCAAAGTTGGGAGGGATTCCCGTTTCAAAATATTCAGCTTTCCTACTTTTCTGAGCGGTTGTCCTTTGCCTTCTTCTCTTCAGCATCGTGTGGTGGTGTTTTAGTTTTTCTGGGTGGTGAAATGGTGTGGAGATGGGAGGAAAAGAGAGAGATCATTGTTTTCTGGGAGCTGGGCATGGATTCAATCCCATCATGCATATTTTTTCAGCTATATATTTTGATAATCTGCTAAAATAGGAAGTAAAAAACCAGACATTTTGTGTTATTGGCGTTTTAAGTTTTAGGTATCTCCTTGATATTTCGAGCCCCTTGGGTACCTGATTATTACTCAGTTGGCCAGGATTTATAAGTCTAAACACCAGCGGCTACCATATTTTATTTAGCGCTGATAAATATTTAGCGAAAGAACCTTTGCTTGCCATTGATGATAGGTGAGCTATTTGACTGCACCCTTGTCCTATGGGTGAAAATCTTTTCTTTCTTTCTTTTTTTTTAATGGGGCGCTGATTCACAGAGATCAGGAAGTAAACAATCCACTAACCCTGCTGACAACTACCATCTGGCCCGGAGGCGAACCCTTCAAGTGGTTGTGAGCTCTTTGTTGACAGAGGCAGGGTTCGAGAGTGCTGAGAAAGCATCTGTGGAAACATTGACAGAGATGCTGCAGAGCTGTAAGTACCAGGAACCAATAGGCCTTCCTTGAGTCAACCAAGCATCTGTTCTGTGTCCTGCAATCTGATAATGTTAGGATTTAGGAAAAGGAGGAGTGTAGTAAAGTGACTTACAGGCTTTAGAATCAGATGGATGTGGATGTAAGCCATCACTCTGCCGTTTCATAGCTTGAGCAAGTCACCAAACCTCCTGAACCTCCATTTCCTTATTTGTGAAGTAGGATAATTGTGTCTCATGGAGTTGTGAAGACAAGTGAGGGGCGTATGTAAAACATTCGACGTTAGGAATGTTGTAAGCTCTTGATGCCTTGCTGGTGCTGTTGTTGCTGCTTGTTCCCTGTGCTCAAAGAAGTGAACAGTTTTGTTGCAGTCACAATTAATTCCCATGAATACATGCTACACATTGGATAATCAAATGCTATAGTATGTGATACAAAGGTGGGGCAAATAAATTTTACAGAATGGAAAAAAACACTCGAAACAGGTTGAGGTGTAGGAGCATGGAGTAGTCTCACACAGGCTTTTCTGTTTGAGCAACGTATTTCCCTGCTTTAGTCTATTGGGGTGGGGAGGTGGTGGAAAGTAGGATGGGATGAAAGATGGGATTATTTTTTTGGGGCACCTGGGTGGCTCAGTCGTTAAGCGTCTGCCTTTGGCTCAGGGCGTGATCCCGGGATTCCGGGATCAAGCCCCGCATCTGGCTCCCTGCTTCTCTGGGAGCCTGCTTCTTCCTCTCCCACTCCCCCTGCTTGTGTTCCCTCTCTCACTGGCTGTCTCTGTCAAATAAGTAAATAAAATCTTTAAAAAAAAAAAAAAGATGGGGTTATTTTTAAGTTGTCTTTTGAGGGATCAACATTTACAGATGAAAGGAAGAAAAAGGTTTGGGCAGAGGGAGAAGTGAACTGCAATGCAGGCCAAATAAAGAATTGGCTAACTCAATGGACAGTTCTGGAGCTGTTGCTGCCCTTCAGAGTTGGCCGCGTCAGGCCGAAAAGGCCCCGCCTCTGTACTCAGTTCTTGATCAGGCACTCACTGCGGGCTGCCCCAGGAAGGACGTGGTCTGAGGTGAGGTTCTCTCCGCAGCTGATGTTCGGAACTTTTAAATACCAAATGTTTTCCTAAAGCAGTGATCTCAAATGTTTTGGTCTTAGAGCCTCTTCAGACTCTTAAATATTGAGGGTCCTGAGGAGTGTTGTCTACATGGGCTTTATAAAGAGTGATTCTTGCCACATGTGGAAATAAAATTGAGAAAAATTTTTAATGTAAACATATACAAGCCCATATTCCATTATCCTTCAGAGCCATGATATCATCCTAGGCCATATAACCTCTGGAAAACTACGTGAGACAATGAGAGTAAAAAAAGTCAAAGAATGTCTTCACTTAATTATGAACATAGTTTTGGCCTCTGGACTTTGAAAAGGATTTCAGGGCTGCCTGGGGATTCCCAGACCACACTTCAAGAACTTTTGTCCTGAAAGAATGGACTAATAGTTCCCAACAGAGAAGAATTCAGTTCTTGAAAAGATCTTGGAATTCAGAGTTTAAAGGTCCTTATGGTTGAGGCAGTTCTTTCTGATAACCACTGGACAAGAGGGCCTTTTTTCTCTCAGAAGACATAGTTTCTCTCGCAGAAGAAGGAGGGGGGATGGAGCTGAAATAGTTGTGTTGGAAAGCTGTGAATACTGAAACTAAAAGGCTTGAAAATAGTATAAAATTCTGCCACTTTGTTCCAAGGAATACCGAGGATAGATGGCTTAAGCTGGGGTCTCGCTAAGATGTGAGCACTTCCATGTTGTCAAGAGCTCTGGAGATCAAAGTTTCAGGATTTGTGTTAGTTATAAGCACCAGGCACCGTTTTTGTGTTTGTTGCCTACAATCACTTAGTTTCTAGGGACTCCAATCTTAGACTGGGTTCAGAGCAAAGTTTCTGAATACTATTTTCTACATTTCTTGTACATCTCCTTTGAAATCCTAGGACCTGCTGAGGAAAAAAAAAAAAAGAAAAGAAAAATGCCAAATGGGCATAGATATTTTAACTGCCACCTGGCTTGTTTCTAAGACATTCTACCAGGATTCTAATTAGGTTTTCCCCGCAGTAAGCAGACGCTGCCCACCATTTTCAGGTATGGAAGCCAATACTAGTCACTTGCCCAGGGTAGTGGTGAGTTGGTGGTCGGTCTTCAGCTCAACACCCTTCCCTCTCAGACACCACTTGCTTTGAACTGCTGAAACATTAGGGCTTCTAGAGCAGGTGATCCTTACCTTTTGGGGCTCCTTTTGTATCTGATGAAATCTGTGGACCTCTCCCCAAAAAAAGGCTTTTCTGTATGTAAAATTCAGCACAATTTTAGTTGTCATGAAATTGCCCATCCACCTCATTTATGGAGCCCAGCTTCATGCCTTCCCTTTTCCCTGAAGGACTTTGGCATAACTTTTTTTTTTTTTAAGATTTAATTTTTAAGTAATCCCTACTCCCATCCTGGGGCTTGAACTTACAGCCCCAAGATCAAGAGTCACACACTCCCATCAACTGAGCCAGCCAGGCACCCCAATAACTCTTAAGTAGAAGTTCAGCTTCAGATAGAAGAAACAAAAATTTGTTCCTCCTCTCCCTTTTTTGGTGGCAAGATATACATAACATAAAATTACCAACATAACCATTTGTAAATGAACAATTCAGTGGCATTAAATACATTCACAATATGGAGCAACTGTCAACACTATTTTTCATCATCTAAACAGAAACACTGGGACAACTGGGTGGCTCAGTTAGTTAAGCTTGTGCCTTCGGCTCAGGTCGTGATCTCGGGGTCCTGGGTTCAAGTCCCACATCGGGCTCCCTGCTCAGCGGTGAGCCTGCTTCCCCCTCTGCCTGTCGCTCTCCCTATTTATGCTCTCTCTCTGACAAATGAGTAAATAAAATCTTTTAAATAAATAAATAAATAAACAGAAACACTATATCCATAACATTAACTCCCCATCCCCCCTTCCCCCAAGCTCCTGGTAACCTCAAATCCACCTTTTGTCTGACTTTTCTTTTCTCTAGGTACCTCATATAAATGGAATCTTAAAATATTTGACTTTCTATGTCTGACTTATTTCAGTTTGCATAGCATTTTCAAGGTTTGTCCATGTTGTAGCCTGGATCAGAATTTCATTCCTTCGGAAGGCCGGATAATGCTCCGTTGTGTGTGTGGACCACATTTTGTTTATCCATTCATCTGGGGATGTGCCCACCTTTTGGCTACTGCGAATAATGCTGCCATGAACACTGGTGCTCAAGTGTCTGTTTTCAGTTCGCTTGGGTATCTACCTAGGAGTGGAATTGCTGGCTCATCACGATAATTTTGCACTTAACTTTTGGGGAACTGAGAATAAGACTTTATGCCTTTGATCCTTTGCCAGACATTTCAGAAATCGGGAGGAGCGCCAAGTCCTACTGTGAGCACACAGCCAGGACGCAGCCCACACTGTCGGACATCGTGGTCACGCTTGTTGAGATGGGTGAGTACCCCTCCAGTTCTCCAGTTCTCCAGTGCAGCCGAGCTGGAGCTGCAAGAGAAAGAAGAGTCCCCAGGAGTCAGCCCCGTCTGCCGAGTGTTCTTGAGTTCCCTCATGAGTCTCCCGGTTTGCTTTTAGCTTGAGAGAGGGTTCCCTCAAAAGAGCGTTCCTCTGAATCTGTTTACGAGACCTCCTACTTTCCTGTTGGGGGGTTCTGCCGGAGCGGCTTTGGAGCGGCAGCCCAGCACTCGAGCTGGGGGCTTCAGCTCTGCCGCCGTGGTGTTCCTCCCCCTTCCGTGTTCAGTAGCCGGTGGTCTGGGCAGTGATTTTTGCTCTCCTGTTTCTTAGGTTTCAATGTGGACACCCTCCCTGCTTATGCGAAACGGTCTCAGAGGATGGTCATCACTGCCCGTAAGTGACTTGGAACTGAGGGACTCAGTAAGGGCTCAGTTAATGGTCGTGGACTGACTTCGTTGAATAGGGCAAGGATCGGTTTGTAGCTACTTCCCAGTGTGGGCTCCCTTCCGTTCTCTGGGGATACCTGCAAGAGGATCTTTATTTAGGTTAATAGGATTAGGGTGTGAAGTTCAGTCACCAGAAAGGTAAACCGTTTCTGAGGTGTTGCTGTGGTTCCTTGTGCTTTAGCCCCAGAAGAGGGCTGTGTGAAGAATGTGAAAGGTCTCAGTCGTCTTCAGTCACGTAAACTATGGCCTGGAGGCCTACTGCCTATTTATGTAAATAAAGTTTTATTGGAACACAGCCACATTTACTTACTATCCGTGGTGCATTCGTGCTATAATGGCAGAGTTAAGTAGTGGTGACAGACTGTATGGCTGGCAAAACCTAGAATATTTACTCTGTCCCTTTACACAAAAGTTGGATGACCTCTGCCTTAGATAAACTGAGTGCCATAAACTGACTTGGGAGTAAGTAGTTTGGGCTTGTAGGACCTTGGGGAGAATATACTACATTTCTTCTCCACACTCTTTTCATGGTGGCGCCTTTTTAAGAAATTCTCTCAGAGTAACAGTGGAAAGGACCATTTTTATTTTCAATCCCTTCTTGTTCTCCTTAGCCCACCCTGACTTACCCTGCCTGGCTCAGGGTTTGTCTTTGTCATCTGGGTTCTATGGGAAGAGAGTTGCTAGCCTACCCCATTTCCTTCGTTCCTCAGCATGCTCCCTCGTGTAGTTAACTTGCCACAGCCACCCACTCTCCTACCTAAGCGGCATGCAGGCAGATTATTGTACGTGGGACTGTGACCCCAGGTCATCCAGCAGGGCCGGGCATCGCGGGGGTGACCTTCTCAGGTCCTCAAGCCAATGAAGGCTCTTTATTGATAGAAATACAAAGTGCCTATTGTACAGTGAGAGCATTGAGGTCCAGCATTTACTTTGAGAAAAGGAGGGATGGGGTAGAGACCCACGGCCTGGGGTGGCGGAGTAACCGGTTGTGACTCTGTTGCAGCTCCAGTGACCAATCAGCCGGTGACCCCCAAGGCCCTCACTGCAGGGCAGAACCGACCCCACCCGCCGCACATCCCCAGCCATTTTCCCGAGTTCCCTGACCCGCACACCTACATCAAAACTCCGGTGAGTGACGTGGCCATACTGGGGACTGTGACTGATACAAAAGTAGTCAGTTCCTATTGACAGTCAGACTGGAGTCCAAAAGTTTGTTGGTAAAAGGGTGGTTCAGAATTCCGAATGTCTTTCCTCATTGACACATAATTTGGCGGAGGAGAATTGTGTTCTCCGTGGTTCGAATGTGCTCTCATTTGCCAAACTCGCAGTTTCACCTTCCCTTGGAAAGGTGTGGTGTGCCCAGAGGTCTTCCACACACTTCTTTTGTCCTCACCTCCACCCCATGTACTGGTGCAAATATGGCCATCAGGCAGGCTGTCGGGGCAAGTCCTCCAGGACATCGCTCCATACCTCAGGAATAGATGGTCACCCGCCATTGCAACATGGCCATTGTCCTTGACCAGTAGTCTCTGTATTAGTGTCATAGGACTGCCTGCTGTAACAAAGTGCCACAAACTAGGTGGCCTAGAACAACGGAAATGCATTGTCTTACAGTTCGAGAGGCTAGAAGTTCAAAATCATGGTGTCAGCAGGCTCCCTCTGAAACCTGCAGGGGAATCCTTCCTTGCCTCTTCCTAGCTTTGAGTGGTTTGTAGGCAGTCTGTGGCATTCCTTGGCTTATAGATGCGTCCCTCCAACTGTCTTCACGGGGCATCCTCTATATCTCCCCTCATGTGACCATTTTCTTCTAAGGGCACCGTCATATTGGATTAGTACCACCATACTCCAGTTCGACCTCATGTTAACTGATTACATTTTGCAATGATCCCATTTCCAAGTAAGGTCATATTCTGATGTACCGGAGTTAGGACTTCAACAGCATATCTCTTTTTGGGGGGACACAGTTCAACCTACAACAGTCTCTCACTCTTGTCTAGTGTACCTTTGACAGTAAAAACATTAAGCGCATATTGCGGTGTTTGCTTGTTGACATGAATATAATGTAACAGTATGCCAAAATTATATGCATGAACAGATACTCTCAGCCTCATTAAAGGTTCAGGAAACACGTTCACTCCTTTGTAGTGGCAGCCGTGGGATCGCCTCTGCGTTTTATTTTTTGAAATCGTGACATGTCTTTTAGTGCTCGTATGTTCGCATGCTGTTGGGTACATACCCAGGGGCGGGATGGCTGCGTCATCGGCGGTACGTGTGGTCAGCTTTAGTAGATACTGCCAAGTGGTTCCATTAGCTCTTTTAAAAATCTAATCTCCATATCATGAAGAGTAGTTGCTGTTTTGGTCATGGTTAAAATGGCAGTTTTACCATTAACAGTTTAAAATGTTTTCATGAACTCCTCATCCTAATGAGATCTCGGCCGTTTTTCACTCGGTGACGTGATTGCCAAAGAGCTCATCGTTAGGAGCCAGGGCAGTGTCAGCCCACCGTTTTCTTGCTCACTTGCACTTACAGTGATAGCCTCAGTCTGTGTGTCCTCGAGGGGCCCTTTTGGGACAACATAGCCAGTTTGTAAAGGTCGGTGTAAGAAAACAGGCCGATACGTAAGCAGCCGCTCACATGCTGCAGGATGTCCTATTACACTGGTGGGACTGGGGGATTCCCACTCTCCCCTCAGGGTGTGTCTCTCGGGCCTGAGACCAGCTGTCACAGAAGCTACATGAAGGCCTGGGGGCATTTGCTATAGTAAATGTGCATTTCTTAATTTTTAAGCTTAAAAATAAATATTAGTCATAGTTACATCATTTTCTTTCTGCCCCTCCAACTGCCCTTGGGGATCTCAGCTCCAAGTAATGTCAGTGGGGCACCAAAAGGGTGGAAGGACATCACAACAGCAAGAATGATCCATGGATATTCCTCTCGTGTCTTTGCCCTTCACTTTCCAGACGTACCGCGAGCCCGTGTCAGACTACCAGGTCCTGCGGGAGAAGGCAGCATCCCAGAGGCGGGACGTGGAGCGGGCACTCACCCGCTTTATGGCCAAGACAGGCGAGACCCAGAGTCTTTTCAAAGATGACGTCAGCACATTTCCATGTAAGAGTCTCTCCCCCTCTGGGGACCCTGTCTTGTCGTTTGAAATAATCATTCCATCTTTCCTTTCTCTCAGCATGATAGGAAGAAACGAGAGCTCTGTCTTTGTCTTGGGGGCAGCTTGGTCTTCACACTTCTGGCTCCTGTTCCCACGTCTGAAGGGCCTGTCCCTAACCGGTGACTGAAACTGTTATGGCCTCTGTGGGGATCAGCTCTTTGAGGTTCAGTTCAAGCTACCTTGAGCATGACTGGCCATAGGCATCAGAGAGACTCACCCGGTGGAAGGGGAAGCCCTGGCAGTAGGAGGGACACTGACATTAGGGGGCGAGGCACTGACCGAACACCCCCACCCCCGTTCTCTGCTCTTCACCATGTCCTTTCACAGGCTCCCCCTCACTGAAGTTCTCATCTCAGCTCTGCCATTTCACTGTGTGCCCACGTTACCTCATCTCTGTAGGCCTCGGTTTTTCCAGAGCTGAACAAGAGAGATTGGTTTGGGTGATTGACTGAGTAAGCAAGGCCCTATAGAATGCTTGCTGT
Organism: Ursus arctos; assembly: GCF_023065955.2. Classification (NCBI taxonomy): domain Eukaryota; kingdom Metazoa; phylum Chordata; class Mammalia; order Carnivora; family Ursidae; genus Ursus; species Ursus arctos. The sequence goes on from NW_026622974.1 coordinate 3,637,025, forward strand.
GGGCCTGGCCCTGGAATAAGAGCCGCTAACAGTTCACAAGTGCCAGACACCGAGCTAATCCTTTCCCTTGTATTATCTCATTGAATTCTCTCGTGAACCTGTGAGTGGGGAACTGTTCCCACCACCATTCATTATAGGAAGCTCACTCCATGCCTCAGGGTCCTCATCTGTAAAATGGGGCTGGCAATCGTACTTAGGGTGGAGGCAAGGATTAAAGATAGCGTATGGGACGTTGTGTGGTCCGGGATGAGTGTTCGAGCGCATCAGCCATGACTGTTGTTCGTTGCTGCTCACGCATCTGTTGTGAGGCTCTTAGCCCGCTGCAAGGACACCGTGACTGGAATGATGCCTCTCTTCCAATTTCTTAGTGATCGCCGCCAGGCCTTTCACCATCCCCTATCTGACAGCCCTTCTCCCGTCGGAGCTGGAGATGCAACAGATGGAAGAGACGGATTCCTCGGAACAGGATGAGCAGACAGACACAGAGAACCTCCCTCTTCATATCAGTACGGTGGGTCCTGCCTTCTGCCTGCTTCACAGTACCCCTAAAACTCGCCCCTGCTGCCCTCAGCCTATCACCCTGGGAAGTAGACATGACCTACCCCGGGCCTCTGGCTTTGTGTTAGGGACTTAGATCACGGGCTCATGATGATCCAAGTGTGACATGAGCTCTTGTGTGAGAGATAAGTCCATGTCATGGGGACCATTCATTCATTCATCAAATATTGAACGAGTGTCTGCCAGAACCAGGCACAGTTCCGGGTACTGGGGAATTAGTAGGAGACGAAATAGACAAAATTTCCTGCCTTCACATAGCTAAGAAAAATGATAAATTAGGAGATAGGAAGTAGTGTGGGTATGAGGGGATGTGGTACTGGATAGGGTGACTGAGAAGGTAACATTTGAGGGAAGACCTGAAGGGAATAAGGCTTATACGTATCTGGGAGTAGAACATTCCTTGCAGAGGGCATAGGAGATGCAAAGGCCCTGAGGTGGGAGCTGTTGAGATGAGGAACAGCAAGGCCATCAAGGTGGCATGAACAAGGGGGAGCTCCTGGTCAGTCACATCTTAAAGCCTGTACTCAACACTGGGCTTTTTCTCAGTAAGGTGGGAGCCATTGGGAATGCTGAGCAGAGGAGGGTCAGGGTCTGATGTAGGTTTCTTAACAAGGTCAGGTTGCTGTGTTGACAGTGGACTGCAGAAGACAAGGGCAGAAGCAGAGAGACCCGCTTAGGAGGCTCTGCAGTAAACTGAGCGGTGGTAGTAGAAGCAAAGGCAATGAGACGTGGTCAGATAGATTGTTTGGTCAGATTCTAGACTATTTTCAGAGCAGAGCCAAGCGATGGAGTGGGTATGAGTTGTGAGAAAGAGAGAGCCAAAGAGGACTGCAAGGCATTTCTCCTGAACAACAGGAAAGATGGAGTTGCCTTCAGCTAAGCTAGGGAAGCCCTAGGTGGGCCAGGTAGCTAGGGGAGAGGCAGGAGTCCGGTGAAACAGGGTAACTGAGATGCTCATTAGACAGCCGGTGGTGATGTCAGGTGGAGAGATGGATGTGAGTTGGAGTCGGAGGAGCTGTCGGGCAGAGATGCGAATCTGAGAGTCATCAACACGCAGATTGTGTTTAAAACCATGAGACTGGGTGAGCTCCCTGGGAGTGGGTAAGGATAAAAAGAAGAGGAGCTGGGCTCCATAAGTACAGACTTGTGCTGTCCGTTACAGTAGCCACGTGTGTCTATTTAAACTGAAATTAGGGGTGCCTGGTGGGCTCAGTCGGTAGAGTGTGTGACTCTTGATCTTGGGGTTGTGAGTTCGAGCCCCGTGTTGGGTGTAGAGATTACTTAAAAATAAAATCTTTAAAAATTTTTTTAAAAACTGAAATTAATGTAACTGAGATAAAACTAAAAATTCAGTTTCTTAGTCACACGGGCCACTCCTTAAATAGCCACCTACGGGTAGTGGCTACCACATGGGGCAGTGCAGATGCGAACCCTGACATCATTGCAGAAAGTTCCGTTGGACAGCACTTATACAGACAATGGTTTCAAGGAATTTTGCTCTAAAGGGAAGGAGAAAAATGGAGCGGTGGCCCAAGGGGGAACATTAAGGGGCTAAGAGAGGCATTTTTATTTTTGTTTCTTTAAGATAAAAGAAAGAACAGGATGTCAGTATGCTGATGGGATGATCTGGTAGAGAGGAAAGGTGGATGCAGGAGAGAAAGAAACATTTTGGATTGATGTTCTTTGGTAGGTGAGAGGTAAGGGATTTAGGGGACAGGGCATGGTGGAGGGTTGGCCTTGTTAGGGGCATTTCACTCCCGGGGGAGGAGATAGAATGCGTGGGCACAGAGGCCAAGGCGGGTGAGACGTGCTCGTCAGAGCTCTTGGATGTTCTCATCTGGGTATCGATGTGTTGTACTCAGTACATACAAGGATAAGACCCCACTCGTGTTCCTGCATCTTTGTGAGAAAGTGCCAAGTACAGCCACAGAACTTCTAGAAGTTTGGATACCTTTAAGGCTTGTGGGACCCTGTGGTCTGCTTACCATATTCATCCATCCTTTAAGGCCGGCCCTGACTTTGAAGCCAAGGATGCCTTGGTGATTGTCATTGGACCAAGCGTTCCTCGTGTTCTCTACCGTTCCAGGCGGCAGGTGGCAGCCAGCAGCTCCAGCATGCAGGTGGAGTGCAGCCGGCCTGTGCTGTCTTCTGTTATTTGCCGACGGGCCTCCTTGCTTGAACGCACGTGTCTTTAATGTTGGATTGTTCCTTTCAGAATTAGGGCTAGAAGCCCGTGCCTTTACCTAAAGCAGAGGAACTTGTTATCCTACCGTTCTGTTTTGGACTCAGTTAATTTGGTCTGAGATACGGTGATTGGGTCGTGGACTCAGATGAGGTTCACCTTATGAACAGGAGGCATCTTCTAAGCAAAACCACCATCCCTTTGTAAGTACCAAGACGCTAAAGGCCTGCAGGTGTGTGACAGGACACCACAGGGGGTGACATAGGTGAGGTCGTGGCCGTGAGTGAGCCAAGGCTGTGGGAACGCAGGAGGTGCTATAGGACTCCAGGGTACTGAGAGGCCAAGCCAGACGGCAGAGAGTAGGAAGAGTCGAGCTGGCCCGGCTTCCAGTCCAGACTGCTCTGCTTTCCAGATAACATGACCTGGGTCGCATTCCCCAACATCTGAGTCTTTCCTCAGAAGTACCAAGGCAGGGATAGGAACACCTAACTCGGCAGCCTACATTGGGTGCCTGGCTGGTGGCTCCCTCTCCCAGCCTCCCACCGTTTCAGGCTGTACGACCCCCTGCTCTTCTGTTAAAATAAAGAAATAAATAAAAAGACCTCAAGAAAAGAATCCTAGCAACAATTGATATCCAGTTAATTGGACTTGTTCATGTTGTTCTGCTGAATGGCAAGTACAATCCTATGTTTCAAAATTCACAGTGTAGAAAGAAATGTATCCTTTATCCCATCCATGGTCCCTGTCATCCACTTCCCCGCCTACCAAGCGGCCAGTGTCACCAGTCTCTTGTGTATCCTCCCAGAGACACAGTTTCCTCCTTGTTTTAAACACAAATAGCAAATCACAAACCATTTCCCTTCCTTTTTTCCTTTATCGGTGTATCTTGGTGTTCATTCCATAGGTGTATGTCAGGAGTTTCTTCAGCCCTCCTTATGCTTTCATCGTGCTCCACTGTGGGGTATAACCACGCAATGTCACCAGCTCCCTGTGGACGCTTATGTTTTCTATCTGTGGTTTACAGACATCGTCACAGTGAATTAAATAACTGGTATTTTAAAGTATTCGTTTATCTATCAGTGGCAGCACTTCTTTCGAGGACTGTTGCTAGTTGGTTACTTTGTTTAACCCAGTTCCGGTTTCTCCATGTACTTGAACATAAAGGGACTATTCATTTTAAATTAGTGTGTAAGAGAATTTTTTTTCCTTCTATATTTGAACTAGCTGCCTTCCTCAGATAATACCCATGTCTAAACTTTTGCTCTTTTGTGAACAATGTACCATTCATTTACTCAACAAATATTTATTTAGTACCTGTATGTGGCAGATACCGTTCTGGGTGTTTGGGATACCTCAGTGAGCAGAGCAGACGGAACATCTGCCTTTTGGAAGCTGTGTTGGCTGGGGGGGGAGGGGATACAATGAACGTAATATATAGATGAATCATTTACAGTCTATTAAAGATGGAGATGCTATTGTTGGGGCAAGGGGTTCAAGGAGGGGGAAGATCCATGGTGAAAGATGGAAGCTTCAGTTTTAAATAGGGTATCAGGGTAGACATCACTGAGGAGACATTTGACAAGAGACTTGCAGGAAGTGAGCAAGTGAGCCATGTGGATATCTGGGGAAGAGCATTCTGGAAAGGGAGCAGCCAGTGCAGAGGCCCTGAGGAACAACACAGAGGTGAGTAGGGCTGTGGCTGAGGGAGGCAGTGGGAGGGAGGTGGAGGGCAGGTCAGGTAGGACCCTGCAGTCAGCTTTCAGAACTGGCTTTTAAGTGGGTGACATGGGAGTCATGGGAGGGTGTGAAACGGAGGAGGGACATAGCGGAACTCCCTCAAGGATCGCAGGCTATGGGGGAGGTCAGTTAGGAAGCTGCTGTGACAGTCTTGACGAGAGCTACTGGGGGTCCAACAGGGCAGCTGCAGTGGAGAGAGTGGAAGTGGTCAGATTCTACCCGTATTTTGAAGGTAAGGCCAAGAAGTTACCCTAACAGATTTGGATGTGGGAGTCTGAGAAAGAAAAGCAAGGATGACTGTGGAGTTTTGGCTTGAACAGCTGGAAGGACGGAGTCGCCATGGGAGGACTGTGGGAAGACTGCTCTCAGGGGAAGGGCTGGAGTTCCGTTTCTGGCACAGAAGTCTGAGGTGCCTCCTCGAGGCCGGGTGGAGATGTTGAGCGAGCAGGTGGCTATGCGATCCTGGGTGTCAGGAGAGAGGTAAGGGCAGAGGGGCTCATGCGGCCGTGGTCAGTGTAGAAAAACGGTGTTGGAAACTGTGAGGCACCGCAGTCACCCCGGGGTGTGGGGGGGCTCCCCAGAGCTCACACACTCAGGCCTTCGCAGGCTCAGGGAGCTCCTGACAGACTCTTCTGCTCCCACCTTTTTCAAGCAAATCTCAGTGAGTTTGGTACTTTACTTTTATCTACTCCTATCCCTCCCTGTCTCAAGGCTGCCTGTCCCTGAAGGAGGCAAGAAAGTGGCATTTCCAGCTGTACTTGGGAGAAGAGAAGCTGTTGTCCCATGACTCGGGACCCACGTCCTGGCCTTGTGAGACAAGTGAGCCAAATGGAGGGAGCCTAGTGCCCTCTGGCAGAGGTCCCAGAGCTGGCTTTTCTGTGCCCCTGACTGTCCCTCCCATCCTCATTATCTCAGGAAACACTTAAGGCATGGTTAAAGCGAACTTGCTGCAACTTTAAGGCAGGGCGTTTCCGGTAGAGAAGACAGCAGGGATATAAGGGGTGGGTTACTAAGCCAAGCCATTAACCCCTTCAGAAAGATTGGGAGCCAAATACCCTAGGCAGGTCTGGTCCTGGTCAGACCTTGGGTCTGGCATGAGCTAGGTTGGCCTGCGGGCACCCGCTTTCAAGAGAGCCTCCAGAGGGCCCACAATGGCTCTAGGTTGTGGTCCCACGGGATCGGCTGTTGCACAGGGACCCTGGATGGAACTGGGTTTTGGGGGGAACAGAATTGGTGGGGCACGGAGGGGCGGGCAGCAGAACCTAGAAGGGAGCCAGTTTCTTCAGGTGTACTAAGCCTGTGCCTAGAGTCCCTGTCGCCTGCTGTCCCTTGTGAGGGAACCTGCTGTTCCTGTCATCCAATCACAGCGCCCTCTACCCTGCTGTCTTCGACAACAGAATCTTCTGGTTGAGGTCAGGTCCTCTTTTGCCTCAATTACATTAACAGGAATCTCACTGACAGGACGCTTGGCCTGTCACCAGGGGGCGCAGCCCAACAGGCTTCTTCGGGTCACTTCTCCCTCAGGCCTGAGCTTCTAGGTCAAGTCCTTGGTGTGGTTTTTTTCCCTCTTCCCCTGCAGCTTCTGCTCATTTTAAAGAACTTGGAAAACAGAAGAGAGTATAAATAGGGAAAGGAGAATCAATCACCCATATTCCCAGAACTGGTTTCTAATGTTTCGACCTACTTTTAATATGTCTACACACATTATGATTAAAAAATGCTTTAATTGAGGTCATGTTGAATATATGTAAACCTATAAACTTTTCTCTCAAATCACTTTCCTCAAAAAGCAAACAGTGAAAGAGCTGACCCGCATGTCACAGATGGGGATTGTCGTTGACGTTCCTGTGTTGGCGCCTGTGCGCTCTCTTTGCCTTGGTGGGAACCCTCAGGGCTCTAGAAGTGTTTGGCCTCTGTAGCAGTATGATCATTTGTACCTGTTGCAGGAACCAGATAGTTGAGAATCTGGAGGAAATCGATTATGATTTGCATTCGGTTTGGTCTAGGAGATGTCCTGGGGACATGATTTGTTCTGGCCCCGTGTCCTGCAAAGCATCACGGGTCACTTCTCTCTTTCTTTATTTCCACACAGGCTGGGCTTCCTCCTTGAGCATCTAAATGTTTGCCTGTGACTCCCGGCCCCTGCCAGGGCTCTGTTCTAACTCGTGTCATTACCTTCTCAAGGGGTTCAGAGTGGTGTTTTCTGAGCTGCCCTGTGTCCAAGCTGTTGGTCTCATCTTCCTCGGCTTGCTGGCCCTTGCCTGGGCCTCATTTCGCCAGGGGCAGGGATAGGTCCATTAGAAAGAAAGTGGTCTCCTGGGCTTCTAATTGCTTGATGAAAGGGATGCTAATAGTAGTTCTTATTATGGGCATGATCTCTTCCCTTATGCCATTGGTATTTTGCTTTATTTCGGCTTTTGCTCAAAGGATGATTCTGGAGCCGAGAAGGAGAACACCTCTGTCCTGCAGCAGAACCCCTCCTTGTCGGGAAGCCGGAACGGGGAGGAGAATGTCATCGATAACCCCTATCTGCGGCCTGTGAAGAAACCCAAGATTCGCAGGAAGAAGTGAGTTGGAAGCTGGGGTGCAGAGAGGCTTCTCTGGTCAACTGAGGTGGTCTTCTCTGCTCCCTGGCAGAAAAGAGAGACTCCCCAGTGGGTCTGAACCTTGGGAAAGGGAAATCTTTTCCCGTTTCCTCTCCTCATTCATCCCCCATGTGTACCTCTTGTTGCAAAGAGTTCGAGTGTCTGCAGCCCAGGGACCAGCCCTCACAGCCCTAGAGCTGTCCCCCTTAGAAGGAGAGCAGGTGGGGCCCCCACCAGGCAGGCCCCATGGATTCCTCTTCTTTCTAGGTCCCTCTCGTGGGCCGAGAAGGAAGCCTGCCTTGTACAGAGACGCGGACACCCTCTCCTGGAGTGGTTAAAGCCACTGAAGGGAAGAAGAGAGGGTGGCCTTGCAGTCAAGCCAAGGCGGCCGGTGTGACTGGACATGATTTTAGTAGCAAACTTAATATTAAGATTACCTGTTTTCACTGGGTATTTGGGTGGAGGAAGCCGTGATGGTGATGCTCAGACTTTCTTAACCTGACTGGACTGTGGGGCGCCGAAGCAGCCCCTGGTGACTTCAGTTGCTGTTACAGGACTTGATTCCTTTGAACCCTGGAAAACCAGACATGCGCAGATATGTTAAACACAGAGGAGTCAGAGTGATGCGTAAGGGCAGCACTGACTCTCTCGTTGGCACTTGCTGAATGCTCCCAAAAGCAGGGCAGCGCTCTCTCTCCTGAGGGATTTGTCATGGACTGTCCCTCCGGTGTGTGCTTGGGGACTACCAACTGAGTCCTGCTCCATCCCAGGAAAGAGGTTTTCTCTGATGAGCCCTATCAGTGGATATATTATACTGTGACTTGTAGAGGAATCACCGATTGTAAACAACAGGAAAAGGATTTGATGGTGGGGGGTGGGGAGGGTGAGATTTTGAGGGATGGGCCTGGCTGGTCTGCTGGAAGGCTGGCGTGGACCTAAGGCCGTGGTCCCACCTTATGGTGGAAGTGGGCTGAGAGGAGCCTGCAGGCCAAGCCGGGGTATTCTTCCAGAAGCAGGTCTGAATCTGATCAACCTCTTTTCCTCCTGGGGAGAGAAGACTTCGTCCTTGATGTACCCTACAAACCAAAAAAAAAGAAAAAAAAACCCCAAGTGTTAAGGAAGATGCTGGGCAAGCTGATACCCTTTGGCTGGTCTCCAAAGGAAGAGATTTAAAACCCAAGTCCAAAGAAGAAAAATGCTTGCAACACCTGGGAGTTAACACAGGATAAACAGGTTGTTCCCTGGGTTAGCGTCCTGAGGTCCATATCGAACTTTCCCGATTCTCTGCTTCCAGAGTCATTTCCTCACCTTCCAGGCTCTGGGTGAATTTGAAGACTTGAAAAACTTGACGGCAGGGTCCTCGTTCCTTTGGCCTCACTGTTGCTCCAGGGCCCTCTATCCCATTACTTGGAGGCAAAGAGCTGCTTGTCAGTCCCTGAAGAGGGCGTGCTGGGGAGATATTTGGGTTCCCCCACTCCGGACCAAATAAGCATTCTTCAGGTTGGTGGTGGCCTGAAATTCTTCAACTGAACAGCAGTCCGAGCAGGCCCTTGCTGAGTTTGTGATTCGGCTCATGGCGATTCTCGGCCGGTTGAGTTTACCGGCCGGGGTTTGAGCCCTGGCAGGTGCAGGGCTGAGACCTTGCGGGCTGGCTGTTCTCTGCTCTCGGGGCAGCCACCCCATCAGCATTTCTGTACTTCTTCTTTCACCATTACTGTCCAAAACCAGCACCTGCCCGATGCCGAAGGAGGAGGAGGTGGGTTTGGGAAAGAGTTGCCACTTCTGCTGTTGAGATTGGAGGCCCTAATTCTGTTCCGGATGAGAGGCCCCAGGGAGATGATTAGACAGCTTGAAACATTGACCCGACTGTTTTTGTGTAAAAACTGTGCATAATTCTCACTGTGTATTTATAAATTTCTATTTTTTATAACTTTGGGAGACTTCTTAAAGGGGAAAGGTAGTAAACAGAGCCAGATTAAGGACGTGATTTATGGGCTTTTAGTAAAAGGTCATAATAAAAACTTTGCAAATGAAAGAGAATGATATACTTTGAACTTAATTTGTATTCAGAAGTTACAGCAAGGAGTTAAGGCTGTAGACGGTTAAGGCTTAGTCCTTCTGTTGGACTAAGTACCCCTGGAAACTGTATAAAACTTTCTACTTTGGAAATTTTCAAACACAGTGAGGAAAGTGTATGTGCTTTCCCTGTATATCCGTCACCCAGCTTCAACACTAAGCAACGTCTTTTTCAGTTCTGTTTCATTGATGTCTCCCACCTTTTTTACTTTTTTTTTTTTTCTGGAGTTTTTTGTTTTTTGGGCTTTTTAAAAGATTTTATTTATTTAGTTATTTGAGAGAGAGCAAGAGCAGGGGGAGGGGCAGAAGGGGAGGCAAAGGGACAAACAGATTCCCCGCTGAGTGAGGAGCGGATGCGGGGGGGGGGGGGGGGGGGGGCGCAATCTCACTGAGATCACAACCTGATCTGAAATGGAGAGTCAGAAGATACTTAACCAACTGAGCCACCCACGCATGTGCCCCTCTTCCTGGGTTTTAAAGTAAACGCAAGACCTGTGTCATTTAATCTGTAACTAAGTCATCATGCTAATTTCACAGCATGTTGGAAAAAGAAAAAAGTCCCACGTACCCTTGGCCCAGTTCCCCCAGCGGTAGCATCTTGTGTAGCCGGTGCAGTATCAGACCCAGGAGACTGGCCTCAGTACAACCCACAGAGCTTATTCGGATTTCACCTGGTCCTCTGTGCAGTTTGCTTACATGTGGATTCATGTAACAACCCCCACAATCAAGATACAGAACATTTCCCTCACCGCCCCCACCTCCCTCGTGCAGTCTCTCCATAACCCCATCTCCCCATCCCTAACCCTGGTGGCTGCTCTTCTATTCTCCATCTTTATAACTGTATTTAAAGATTGTTGGGGCGTCTGGCTGGCTCAGTCGGTTAAGCACCTGCCTTCGGCTCAGGTCATGATCTCAGGGTCCTGGGATGGAGCCCCGTGTCAGGCTCCCTGCTCAGCGGGGAGTCTGCTTCTCCCTCTCCCTCTGCCCCTCCTCCTGCTCGTGTTTTCTCTCCATCTCAAATAAATAAAATCTTTAAAAAATAAATAAGTGAAGATTACTAATATAAATGGGGGCCCCTGGTTAGCTCGGTCCGTGGAGCATGCAACTCTTGATTGCAGGGTCCTGAGTTCGAGCCCCACATTAGGCATAGAATTTACAGTTAAAAAAAAGATTGTTAATATAAATGGAATCATAAAGGGATAACCTTTCAAGGTTGGCTTTTTTTCACTCAGCATGAGTAAGAGCCCTCGGGGTTGTAGGTCTGGATAGTTCCTTTGGGGGTTTTTGCTGAGTCATACTGCATGGTATGGATACACTACAGTGTGTGTAAGCATTCACGCTTCGAGGAACACCGAGGCTGTTCCCAGTTTTGCCCTATTACGAACAAAGTGGCTACGCACGTTTGTGTATAGGTTTTTATGTAAACTTAAGTTTCACTTCTCTGCAATTAATATCCAAGAATGTAATTGTTGGGCCCTGTGGTAATGGCACATTTACTGTTAAAAGGAACTGAGACTCCCCCAGAGTAGCTGGACCATGCGCATTCCCAGTAGCAGTGTGTGAGTGAACCAGTTTCTCCACATCCTCACCAGTATTTGGTGTTATTATTTTATGTTGCTTTAGCCATTCTGACAGGGCTGTGATATCTCGTTGTGACCTTAATTTGTATTTTTCTTGTGTTTAGATGTGCTTATTTGCTATCTGGTGGAATCCAGTTGAGTCTCTTGCCCATTTTCTCTTTGGGTTGTTCCTTTGTTTTGAGATTTCTTTATTCTAGATACAAGAACTGTGTCAGGTGTGTGGTTTGCAGACACTCTCCCACTCCACGTCTTGTCCTTGTGTCCTCCCCACAGGATCTTCCGCAGACCAAAAAGCTTTTAATTTTGAAGACCAATTTATCAATGTTTTGTTTTATGGGTATTTTTAGGGTTGGGTCTAAAAACTCTTCACCAAGCCCTAGCTCCTGAAAATCCTTTTTTTTTTTTTTTTGGTAACATTTTTATAAATTTATGTTTTACATTTTAGTCCTTGTTCTATGTTGCGTACATTTTTAGAGATGTGAGATTTAGGTTGAGTTCGTTATTTTGTCTGTAAATGTCCAGTTGATCCCGCACCATTTGTTGAAAAGCTACTCTTCCGTCATTGAATGACATTTGTACCTTTGTCAAGACTTAGTTTTTTTTGTGTGTGTGTTGGGGGGCTGGTTTGTGTGGGTTGATGTAGACTTTCTTTTTTTTTTTTAATATAATCACCATGTCAATATCATACTTAACAAATGAACAGAGATTTCGTTTTTAGTATCCAGTTCATATTCAGATTTCTCCAGTTGTCGCAACAATGTTTCTGTTTGTTTTTAATAGTTGCCTTGCTTGAGTCAAGATCAATATAAGATCCGCACACTGCACTTGGTTTTCACGTCTCCTAAGTGTACAAACAGTCCTTTTGCTATTTACTGATGAGCACGCCCCATCCTCAACGCCCCCTTCCTGGGTCAGCAGCCCCCCAGTCTGGCCTCTGGCGAGGACACTCAGCAGGCTCCTTTCCTTTGTTTCTTTCTTTTTTTTTTTTTTTTTTTAAGATTCTATTTATTTATTCGACAGAGATAGAGACAGCCAGCAAGAGAGGGAACACAAGCAGGGGGAGTGGGAGAGGAAGAAGCAGGCTCCTAGCGGAGGAGCCTGATGTGGGGCTCGATCCCAGAATGCCGGGATCACGCCCTGAGCCGAAGGCAGACGCTTAACCGTTGTGCCACCCAGGCGCCCCTTTTCCTTTGTTTCTAACCAGGGGGCAGTTAAATGGTGACCAGTGAAAACTGAGAAACCAGTAACAAAATGGCCTGGGCTTCTGGGGAAACAAGCGTAAAAGGAACTGAGGTTCTTGAGCTTTGTTTTTCTAGAATCCTGAAGTTGCTCTAAGAGGACATGTGATTCAGTGGCCCCACAACTGACCGGCTGTGAAATCGGGGGCAGAGCACCAAACCAGTTGCTATAAAATGGGATAATTATGATACCTTGTGAGGACGATTTACTGAGAAGTGTCTGCAACCGTGGCTTCTAAATGACAATATTATGCTAGTGCCAGACTTTTCGTGTTGCTTTAAAAATTACATATAAAAACTAATACTAATTGAGAACGTAACTAACTTGCCCATCACTGTTTTACATGTATTGGCTCACTCACTCCTCACAATCATCTCATGGTAGATTTTCTTACTGCTTCCATTTCCAACTGAGGACCGGGCAGCGCAGGGAGGTCAGTAGCTTCCCGCGGTCCACGCGGCTGCTGAGTCCCAGAGCTGTAGTCTGCACCTGGCATCCTGCTCCCGAGCTCATGCTTTTTACCTTCTTCTTCCTCAAATTCACTGAGCGCTGCTGTGTGCAAAGTGATTCCCGCCACACACTCATGCGGCCGTTGGCCCGCGGGTGGGAGGAGAAGGAGCTAGAGATGGAACCAGTGACACAGAGGGGGTGATGGGGAGGCAGGCTGAGGCTGCCATCACAGCTCTCCATTCCTTGAGGAAGTAGATGAAGGGACAAACAGATTTGTGAAGGGCTTTGATCAGTTTACGAATAACGCATCTGCAGCAGACTGTGAGGAGACTAAGGATTCTGGTACGAGGAGAGTGACGATCTTGTCAGGGGAAATGCCTGTGGCCCCTTTCCCTGCCCTGTGGAAACAGACACGGGCTGGAACACCTTTTGGTCTGACCTCGGGTGATATCTCCATTGGATTAAATGGCATGTGCCAATATGAGTTGGGCTGTAGAGTCTCCCCAAAGTCCCCAAAATCTAGTGGTTTCAGACCAAAATGTATGCCTTCTACGAAAGTCTGGGTAGGTGGTCCTGGCTGGCTTGGTGGCCTGGTGGTGTCAAGTGTCCTTCCCTTTCACGGCTCCTCCATCAGCTCAGGTGCTGCTCACACCCATGTGCTGGAAGGCAGCCGCCCCCTCTCCACTGGCTCCGCGTTCCAGCCTGGCGGAAGGAGGAGAGAGGTGGCGTCTGCACAGGAGAGCCCAAGCCCTGGAAGCTGCCCCCTCCTAGTCAGTGGCCCCATCAAACGGCAAGGGAAGTGAGGAAGTGTGGGTTTTAGCTGAGTGTCCGGGTAAAATTTGGGAGCTCTGTCTCCATGGAAAGAACAAGAGAATAGATCTGGAGGACAGCCAGCAATCTGCCACAAATGGGCGGGTACCCAGGAATGCCTTGATGGGACAGGGAGCAAACCCTTCCCGAACACGGAAGCCACCTGACTTGGCACCTTGGCTCTGCCAGCCGGGCCCCGAGGCCAGCAGTCAGGTGCTCCTCTAGGCTGGGGCCCTCAGTGAAGTCCAGCCCAGCTTTTGCCTCTTGTGTGTGACCTTGTTGGCTGCCCCTTCCTTCAGAGCTGTTCCTGCAGCTTCCTTTCCTTGTTATTCTACCTCTTGGCTTCCCTTTTCTTTGCTGGCTCTTCCCCCAACCCACCCAGCTATGGATCCGTCCGTCTGTAGCTCACTCGCCACATACTCTCCATGCAACGCAGTCAGATTGGATCTGATTCCATGTCTGCTGCCGGCTTTCCCACTTCAGAAGGAAGGTAGAAACAGGCCCACAGCAGCTGGCCCTTGAGTACTTGCCTCAGGCCTTGGTGGCAGGCTTTACAGCATTTTCTCATCCTCTCAGCCCCCCCCGCCCCCCAGGGCTAAACCCTCTGGAATCTTCCTTCTTCCTCTGCATCGGGTCAGTCACCACATTCTGCCCCCTCTGCCCTCCGTTCCAGTCTGAGGCCGCACGTCCCTGCTGTCCCCCAGCCTGCATCTCCTGCAGGCCCGCCTTCCTACAAGTCCTTTCCCTTCCTGCAGGACGACTCGCAGTTCTTCCCTACGGCTCCTCAGCCCAAGTCTAACCTGCCCAACCTGGCTTCCCAGGGCCTCTGCCAGTTCATTGTTTCTTTTGGATAACTCCTATCTCTTTCATTTAGTGAAAAAATGTGGATCTAGCACCTTCTGTGTATGCCAGGCACTATGCCAGGCTCTAAGGATACCACGGTGAACAAGGCAGACATGGCCCCTGCCCCCAGGGAATTCACTTCCAGTGGGAAGAAAACAAAACCAAAAGCATTAGATTGTGGAGAAATGCGAAGAAGGACATCAACGGGGGGTTTATGCCAATGGGGGAGAAGGCCATTCTCATCACTGCTGCAGCCCATGCCTTCTTTCATGCTCCTCCTGGCCACCGCCTCCTACAGTCCGGCCTGTCCTTCCAGCCTCCATACCCTGTCCGGATTATACTGATCCTTTCTTTCCTCATTCATTCATTCATTCAACAGACATTATCGGCTTAACTGACTGAGCCACCCAGGTGCCCCTGCTTTGGGTAATTTAAGGAAGATTTAATAAAGGGATTACCTCCAACGGTGGTGGAGGGGAGGGGGGAACACAAGGGTGGTGTAATACCTGGGTAACAGGGAGCGGGCAGTTACCAGAACCTGGAGAGAGGCCTGTGTGGGTGCCCTCTGCCAAGAGCTGAGGCCTTGGGTCATTGAGGCGCCCAGTCACACACGGCGACCCTGGAGGGAAGGAGCCAGCTGGGGAATTAATACCCTGGCCTCAGGCTCCTCCCTCCAGACTTTGGGTATCCTGCCTGTTGTCTGCTGAACAGAGAAGCGAAGCCAGAGGGCCGGCCTCCCAGGGCACAGTGCAGGGGAAAGGTAGGAGTGAGTGGGTTTGGAGGAGCAGCTGAGAGGAGCGAGGTGCCAAAGGGGGTGCTATTTTATTTTATTTTGTTTTATTTTTTAAAGATTTTATTTATTTATTTATTTATTTATTTATTTATTTATTTGAGAGAGCAAGAGCAGGGGGAGGGGGCAGGTGGAGAAGGAACAGGGAAGGGGCGGAGGGAGAGGGAGAAGCAGACTCCCCCTCTGAGCGTGGAGCTAGACAAGGGGCTTGATCCCAGGACCCTGAGATAATGACCTGAGCTGAAGTCAGACATTTAACTCGCTGAGCCACCCAGGTGCCCCAAAAGGGTCGCTATCTTAGAAAGGGTAGGGAAGGAAAGCTGTCTTTGAGCAGGGCTCTGAATGCATCGATGAGGCCAGCCGAGTGGAAAAGCACTCCAGGGAGAGGGGAAAGCAAGTGCTGTGTGCCTGGAGAGGGGTCAGGGGGGAGCAGGGGGTCACACCGTGCAAAGCCTCGGGGCCTGGGTAAGGGCTTTGGGTGTTACTCAGTGCTGGGTAGCAAGGAAATGCCAGGATCATTCTGGCCGCTGGGTGGTGTTCTGGCTGGAGGGGCGTGTGAGACTACGTGTCTCAGTTCCACGAAGTTTGGCATTTAGCAAACGTGATTCCAAAGGGGGACAACCAGCAACACCAAACTGGAGGCCCCAAGAGAGCCAACCAGGCCTCTGGGCGTCTCCCTGCAGTCTGAGTCCTGTAGGAACAGGGAGAGGGAGGAAACAAAACACACAGTTACTCTCTTCCCCCAGGCGCTCACTTGTAGTCAGGGAGACAAAAACACAAGCACCACGCATCTAGACAGAGGGGTAAGTGTCAGGAGAGGGTGGGACTTGAGGGCTGAAGACCGGCCTGAAGGGGGTGGTGTTGGCAAGCGAAGCTTCTGGAAGAGGTAAGGGACAGGGGAGAGCTGAGATGGCCTGCAGAAAGGCGGGAGGGCAGGTACCCTCCATCCCCAAGGCCCCACCAGGCCCCCGCACAGCCCCTGAGGCTCCTGTTGGCCCTCCTGTAGCATCTTCGTCTTCGGGGGCTGGTTTGGTGCCAGCCGGAGCCAGCCGGAGCCAGCCGGAGCCAGCCTTCTCCCCTGTAAATCCGGCATTGGCCGTTGGCCCGCAGGTTGCACCCCAGCTAGGCAGGCTGGGTTTGCGAACATCTCCTCCTGCTCCACACCAGTATCGCCCCAGGAAAGGGGTCGTTTTTTTTGTTTTTTAAGGATTTTATTTATTTATTTGAGAGACAGAGATATCATGAGCAGGGGGGAGGGGCAGAGGGAGAAGGAGAGCAGGGAGCCCGACGTGGGGCTCGATCCCAGGACCCTGAGATCACGACCTGAGTTAAAGACAGAGGCTTAACGGACTGAGCCACCCAGGCGCCCCGAAGTGGGCCCTTTGACCTGATGGCGTCTGGGGTTGGAATGGGCCCTGCGCCAGCTCATTGGCCCAGGTGAGTTCCTGATGATCTGCGAGGCTTTTAAATAGAAGGGTCGGGAGGCTCACAGGCCCTTAGCAGTAGCGCCCTGGGTGTAAGAGGAATGGCCTGAGCCTCGCCAGTTATCTGCCATCATGAAAGAGCCCCGGGGCCCCAAGTTCTAATTTGATTTCTTTAGGACTTTGTTAAGCATTCATTTATGAATTTTCCTCAACCACTGATGATGGGTCTACCATTCTTCTGTTTTACTCAGGCTCATACTGAAACAGGTTCTTAATTCTCTGCACGTCAGTCAGGCCGCAGTGCTCAGGTGCGAGTGGGGGGCAGTCGGCCTGAGGGTAAAGATTGCCCATGGACATTCTCGCTTCTGGAAACACATTCAAGGTATTTCTCCTCCTCTTGGAGCGAGCGGCTTACCCTCCTCTCCATTTTATTACTAGCTTTTCCTTTTTTACTAAAAAGTTGTTTAATTTAATTTTGAATAGATTATGTACATGGTAGAAAATTTCAAAGATAGAAAAAGAAGGGATGACTAAGCATCTCCTTCTTGCCCTGTTTCCCAGACTTCCAGGTCTCTTCCCTGGAGGCGACCAGTGTGTCCCTATCAATATAATCTTATGTATATACAATGCAAATGCTTGTATATACTCTCTCCTCTTTTTACACAATGGCAGATACTGTATAAACGATCCTTGCTTTCTCCCCCACTTCTCAGTGTACCATTCGGGAGTGGTTCCCTGTCAGTAATAAAAGTTGCTTCGTTCTGTCCCTCGGCTGCAATGGTGGTCCATAGTGCGGCTCCACCGTTATTCAACCAGGTGATGGGCGCGGAGGTGCTTTGCAGGCTTCTACTGCACACAGATGCCGTGAGCAGATTGGTGCGCCTGTCATTTCACCGTGAGTGCCCACTACACGTGGACAGGTGTCCCTGGATGTCTCACAAGTTGTGGCAACTTACACTCTCACCTCAGTGCCTGTCTCTTAAACTTCCGCCTCCTGTGTCCCCAAACCCGTGGGAGCTCGCCAGCCTTAGAGCTAGAAAATGGTCCCTCGCGTGGTTCTGTTGGAGTGGAGCGGGCTCTCTTCCCGTTCATTTTATCGTAGCAAGCAAGTGCGTGGGGGGAGGGTGTCACCGTGTGGTGTGATGATGCCCCCCAGGGGCACCCCAGGCTCCCCGCTGTCACAGGCTCCTTCTGGGCCGAGAGTTCGGAAAGAGCGTCCCAGGGATGGTGACTCGTGATCTGGCCCTTAAGGCTGAGCAATCAAGCAAAGGAAAGAAGGGACATTCCAGGCAGAGAGGACAGAGACCACAGCGGATGAAGGGAACACAAGGCTGAGTGTGGAAACGGAGGTTAAAGGTGACCCTAAGGGCCTCGTTGGCCTTGCCGGGAGGTTCTGTTTTGATCCTGTAAGGGTCAGGGTGCCCATGAGAAACCACGATGCGTCTGGGCACAAATCCATTGACAGACCTGTTACACGCCAGGCGCGGCGCTAAGCCCTTGCCGGGGATGAAGCGCGCGCATCCTCCCAGCAGCCTGGGGAGGCCGTGCGATTATCCTCCCCACTGACTGTTTATTTAGAGAAATTGAGGATATTTCCAACAAAAAATGCTGTGATGACATGATGTCATTTTGCTGGGCTATCTGTAGGCCAGCTTCCTGGGAGTGGAATTCCTTGCCCACGATATGTATTTCACATTTTGGTAGCTATTGCCCAATGCCTGCCACAGGGGTGGTACCATTTAAGCCTCTCCCTCCAGGGGAAAAGAGCCTATTTCCCTACACACTTGTCAAGATAATGTGTGATCAAGATTTTAATCTTTTGCCAACCTAAGTGAAAAATGGTATTTTAGAATAGCTTTAGTTTGCATTTCTGTTATGACTGAGGTAAACTTCTCCATAGTGGATTTTCAAATACAGTGTTCCCAGTGCGACATCCCTGCTGAGGAGGGACCCAAGATGTTCTCTGGAACCCAGCTTTCTCCACTGCCCCTGAGCTGCTGTGAGCACCTGCCCGTCCTTTCCGTTCACAAATTGTCCTGGTGGGCATGCACAGGAGCAGAGTGAGAATTCCTTCTGAAACTCGGCATTCTCAGAGGGGGGGTATACTCCATATGAAATCATCCTAGTAGCTGCCCCGTCTGCATTACCCCTTTCCAATGCCAGGAGCTGCCCCCTTCCTTGACCATCCTCTCCAGAAAATTCAAATAAGATTAGCCAAGCAGTGTTCCTTCCCCTTTCCCCCATGTTTCTTGGGCCAGGTACATTCTGGAGAATGATTAGACATTGTCCTAGGCTACCAAGTGCTCCCAAGTTGGCTAGTCTCCAGGAGAACAAAAAAGGTCAAAGAAGACATACATGTAAGCCAGCCCAAGTTTTGTACTCCTTCCAACCCTTCCTGTTGAGGGACAATGTTCCAACAAGCTTGTCAGAGACAGTGGTACCTGGGCCTGGGCCCTCTCTTGATCACCCAGGGGACAGGGCCAGCCGCAGCCTTCTAGAAGGTCATTCAGGCGTGGACCCTGTTCTCGAAGAGCCCAAGGCTAGTCCTGCCATGTCCCCTGAAGTACTTAGTTTCTTTTCTCAGAGGCCCGAATGTACCAGGTTTCATAGTCTCCCCTGAAGTCTTCTTCTGGCTTCATGGAAACTCTGGGATCTTGTCAGGGAGTGTGTCCCCAGCTTGTATGAGAGAGACCTGCATCCTTCCTGAGCTTTCAGAAGCACCCAGGAATGCTGTTCCCAGTAGCTGTCCTTTTGGGGCCATCTCCAACTCATCTACCTGGACTGGGGCAGACCCACTCCCACCCCATCAGCCCCAGCTCTGCTCTCCCTTCCTTCTCAAGTTATCTCTCCCTTAAAGTAATTTTCTATGATTTCTAAATAATAATGACAAAAGCACATACTTAAAAGTAAAAAGATTTATTTGAGAGAGGGAGAGAGCAGGGGGAGGGGTAGAGGGAGAGGGAGAGACAGTCTTTTTTTTTTTTTTTTTTTTTACTTATTTGTCAGAGCGAGAGCACAAGCAGGGGGAACGGCAGGCAGAGGGAGAGGGAGAAGCAGGCTCCCCACTTAGCAAGAGGCTCCATCCCAGGTCCCTGGGATCATGACCTGAGCCGAAGGCAGACGCTTCACCAACTGAGCCACCCAGGCGTCCCAGGGAGAGGGTCTTAAGCAGACTCCACACGGAGAATGGAGCCCGATTCGGGGCTCGATCTGGGGCTTGATCTCATGACCCCAAGATCACGACGCTGGGATCACGACCTGAGCCCAAACCAAGAGTCCGACGCTTCAACGACTGTGCCACCGAGGCGCCCCAGCACATGCTTCTGTGATACTTCCGTGCGCCAGGCACTATTTAAATATTTGTATTAAATGACAAATGGACACAGTACAAAATTCAAAAGGTGGAAAAAGATACACAGTAAAAGCTAAGCCTTCCTCCTCGTGCTGTTTCTTCTGCCACCCCATCCCCCGCCGCCGGTAGGGCGGGTCTCCTGTGTGTCCCTTCAGAGCTCTTCTATGGATGCGTAAGCACACGGGGATCTGTTCTTTCATCCCTGGCACGCAGGCAGTGGCAGATAAAACGCCACCTTTTGTGTCTTTGGCTTTTTTGGTTCATTTTCCCCGGTTTGCTTTTCACTGCCCATATGGAGGGAGTCTTACCCTCCTTCCCACCTCTAAATACCGAGCGCTGTGATGGGGCGGAGTGGTGACTGGCTTCGGGGCCAGCAGGTCTGCGGTCCGTCCCGGGTCCCTCTGCTCCGCTAGCTGCAAGTGACTGAGTCGCCTGCGTCTCACTTTTCCTCATCTCCAAAGTGGGCTAATACCTCAAAGGTATGACTGAGAGAGAGCGAGAATGGGAGAGAGGTGTGATAGGAGAGATGATAGCGCGACACTCGTGCTGGTACTGACATCATTCCCAGTTTCCTCCCCGCCTCCCGGCTGTGGTGAAGGTTGCCAGGGCCTGGGTTATGGACCAAGCGCACGTCCCAACGGAAGGTGACACACCAGAACAGGATCAGGGCCTGCCCCTTCACTGTGTTTCCCGGAGGCCTGAGCAGGGAGGGAGCGAGAAGAGGGGAAGTAGGAGGGCTGTGTTGGTGGCCTTTGTTTCAGATGTTGGCACTGGTGAGCTTGTAGCTCTGTCCTCTTCCGAAAGTTGGCATGAGCCCCCTCCCCATCCCCCAGCCAGCGCAGCCCCAGAAGCAGCCTGGGTCCCTTCCCTGCAGAGATCCCTACTGTGCGGGAGACAGTCAAGCATGAGCAGGCCTCAGCTCTGGGTGATGTATGAGCCATCAGTGTCCTTGAGGCCTCCCTCCCTCAACCGCTGTGAGCCCTGACAGGACCTCAGGAGCCCACGGCCTGTTGGAGTCCTCCCGCAGTCCGGCTCTCACCACCGTCTTATCTTCTCCACATCCTGGCTTCCTCCTTCCAAGCACATCCAGAAAGAAAGCCTGTTGTCACACTCAGCTTGGCGGGAACTAAGAGTTAACAAACTCTAGCCCTTCAGGAAACTGAGGCCAACTACACACAGAGCTGCGGAGTACCGTCTGCTGTGAGTCTCTTCCGGGGCAGGGGCGAGGTGGGGTGGCACAGGGGGCCCTGGGCCCCCAGATCAGCAACATGTTCGGCCCTCGCATTCCACATTGGGTTTTGTGGTGGTGGAATGATTTGTATTGAAAAACTTCTAAAAAACCTTTTCTAGGGACGCCTGGGTGGCTCAGTCGTTAAGCCTCTGCCTTCTGCTCAGGTCATGATCCGGGGTCCTGAGTTCCAGTCCCACATCATGCTCCCCGCTCAGCGGGAAGCCTGCTTCTCCCTCTCCCACTCCCCCTGCTTGTGCTCCCTCTCTGCTGTGTCTCTCTCTGTCAAATAAATAAATAAAATCTTAAAAAAAAAAATAAAGTGTTGAATTAAAAAATTTTTTTTCTAGTTGAATAAGTATAAATATTTTAGGAAATAAAGTGAAAAATGTCCATAAAAAGCAAAGCCTCAAAGAAATGTTGCTTTTTTTTTTTTTTTTTTTTTTTTTTAGTGGCAGCTTCAGGCTTCTCCCCTAAGGCTTGAGGAGGTGGGATGGCATGTTCCTTTGCTCCACTTTGTTGTTTGGAAATCTTGGTAGAAAACTATTAGGAGAACTAGTCTAACGAATGGTTCTGCCATTAACCGTGTAATCATGAGCTAGTTCCTTTTTGTATTTCTTTTTTTTTTCTTTCTTTTTTGTATTTCTTTTTATTCCACAATGGATTAGAGGCAGTTTGTAGCAGAAGCAATAAATGATAAAAACATTAAAATTAAAAAATTAGGACCAGTGGGAAAAGGATAGTGAGTAAATCAGTGTAGAGATGAGGGAGGAGAGGCCTAAGGATAAACAAATATATATATTGTACATCAGATGGTGCACATCTGTGCTGAGGAAGAAATAAAGCAAAGTAATGAGAATAGGGAGGGGGAAGGGTATTGCCCTTTTATGGAGTAGTTAGGGGAGGCCTGGCCTCTCCAAGAGGGTAACATTTAGAATGAGACCAGATATCTGGAAGAGACTATTCAGTGATGAAGGAACAGCAAGTGCAAAGGCCCTGGGGCAGGAGTGGCCTCAGCATGTTAAGCAGTACAGTGCGGCCAGCATGGAGAGTTAAGGGGCAAAGTGGCAAGAGGAAGGTCAGAGGTGAAGAATGAGTGGATCATGTGGGGCCTGGTATCTTTGTAATCTTTCCTTGAACCAAACTGGGCCTGCTGAGCTGACCTGTTGCTGACTTATGAAGGAAGGAAAGGGCGCATCTCCAGGGCCCTCAGCTTCCTTTCTTTTCACTACTCACATACCCACTTGATGCTCCAGTTTCCTCACCTGTCAACTGGGGATAATATTTGTGCTTCAAGGGTTTTGAAGTAGGAGGTTTACCCTCCAAACCCTCTCCAAACCGCAGGCTCAAGGACCTCTGACCACCTCCACCAGAGTCTACTCTCAAGTGGCCGTCACGCTGGGACTTCAGGGAGACCAGACTCCAACCTAGATGGCAGGGTTTCTCAAGCTGATGTTTTGGGCTGGATTGAGGGGGCTGGGTGGGCGGGGGGCTGCCCTGTGTGTTGTAAGACATGAGTAGCATCCCTGACTTCCATCTGCCAAGTGCCCATAGAGTCCCCCCAGGTCTGACAACCGAAAGTGTCCAGACATTGCTGAATGTCCCCTGGGGAGCCCCCAGATGAGAACAACGGAGCTAAAATTAAGCACCAAGGCTACGCATGTTCAGGCCCCAGCAAGAGCCTGGTGGAAAAGAATTGGGGGCCACAGAGATTTTTTTCCCTCTTAAATCAGAATGTCTTCAGCTGTTCTCTTTGTTTAATTTCCCTGAGGCTGGTTCCAGAAGACAGTGTTGTGTCATACTTCGGAGCTGGACCGCTTGCATAGGAATTGTGGTTCTGCCAGCTGGCTAGCTCTGTGACCTTGGGCAAGTTACTTAGCCTTTCTGTTCCTGTTTCTCATCCATACACTGAGGATAACAAAACACCTGCCTTCTGGGGCTGTTGGGAGGATCCCATGACCTAACACATGTAAATGCTTAGAACGGTACCCAACGAGTCCTTGCAGGACAGGTTCCCTGGGAGACAGAGATTTTGTGTGCAGGGAGTTTCTTGGGGGGGTGCCTTCAGGATGCACACCCAATGGGGGGAGGGGTGGGGCAGAGGAAGAAGCTGGACTGCCTGAGCTTGCCAGGACAGGGGCCATCAGAAGCCCTGGAGCTAAGATGACCCCCAGAGTTGTCCTGAGTTGGGGGGGTGGGGTGGGATGCCTCTATCAGTGAAAGGGGGCTGCCCCCAGGGAGCACGTGTGACCTTGGACAAAGGTGGCTCCAAGGTAGTAAGGACAGTTCTCAGGGAGGGACTCAGGAACTTCAGTCCTAAAAAGGGAAGGGGACGGGGTGGGAGGCGGGGTCAAGAGTGTTGGCCAATATTGTGAGATTAGATATCAATAGAAGCTAAAGTGCTTTTAAAACACTTTGGACGCGGGAGGAATTACTCCAGCGTAACAGTGCCCTATGCCCCTCTCCCAGTACCCTGCTTATCCCAGATCTGCTGTCTGTTATTGCCCTCCTGGAACAAGAGCGGCCAGGGTCCAGAATCCGGACAGGCGTGGCCACGCCCACCCGGCCACGCTGCCCCAGCACGGAGACCAAGGCGAGGTCACCTGGCCTGTCAGTACTTTAGACTCTTCTTTGGTGTGTTGGGAGTGGTACCACGTCCCCAGAGTGAGGAGAGAGGATTAAATGGGATACCACGTGGCAGCGGTTCACAAAGTGTGGTCCCCGGGCCTTCAGGACTAGCCGCCCCACCCGGGAACGTGTTGGAAATGTGAATTCTCAGGCCCCATCCCAAATCCACTGAATCAGGAGCTCTGGGAAAGAGTTCTAGGAATCGATGTTTTGACAAGTCCTCCAGTGCTATTGATGCACGCTCAAGTCTGAGAATGACTGGTGTACCGGACAGCGCTTAGCTCTGAGTCTGGATCCTGGAAGGAGCCATGTCAACCCCAGCTGAATGGGAGTCTGAACCCCGTCCCCCCGCCAGCCTTGAGGTCAGGTGCCTGGGAGCAGAGCGCCACCTGCTGGTGACATCTGGCCCGTGTGCACACAGAAGGATCTCTCTCTCTCCCTCTCTCCCTCTCTCGCTCTCTCCCTCTCTCCCTCTCCCTCCGCCTCCCCCTACACACACACACACACACACACACACACACACACACACACACACACATTCAAGGCTACACCCACAAACAAGGAAAGCAGCGCCGGACACAAGGACAAGTTACCCAGATGTCCTCTCCTCACTCCGCTCCACTCTCCCTGGAGGAATCAGGTTAAAGTGAAGGTCAAGAGCAGCTTTCAATGGCGAAGAGAAGTCACCAAAAGGCAGCAGCAGTGAGTGTGTTTGTGTCAGGGATGAGGGGCACTCTTTACCAAGGGTTTAAGTGTCAGACACACTTAAGGAAAACAAAGGGCAGCCCCCCTTCCTCTGCCCCCTTAGGCGCGGGCTGCCACTGGGGTCACGGAGCTGAGGACAGCCTTGATGACTGGTCACAGGCCAGCAAGAGGGGCCACCCACAGTGCTTGGCCAACAGTGTCCCATGTGCTCGCCTGCTCTATTGGGCTACCCAGCTCTCCTGGGTGGGAGAACTTTGTACGCTCCTGCTTTTTATTCCAGGTGTGTGTGTGTGTGTGTGTGTGTGTGTGTGTGTGTGTGTGTACGCATGCGTGCACACTCTCATGTCTTCTGGACTGCGAGCCTTTTGCCTGGCACTAAGTGGCACCCCCTAGTGGTGTTGAATGGAATTGATGGGGTGCTGTGCTAACCTTAGGTATTTGGAACAAATGCTGAAAAGTTTTGAGCCAAAACACGGGAAGATCCCAGACAGGATAGAGGAGAGAACGAGAACAAGCACAAGAGCCTACCAAGCCCTCTTTGAGTGGCTTACAAAATAAGCTAGGTACCAATGACAGGAAATGGCAGGAGATCCACCCCTGCTGTGAGGAAAGGTAAAAGCAATCCGGAGGCTCCGTCTGTGGAAAACACCGACTGAAGACACTGAATTTTCAAGGATGCGCAGGGAGCACCCGGCAGAGAGTGCTGGCTGTGCCCGGCTTCTGAGAGCAGCGCTGGGGTCACGATCCTAACGCTGAAGGGGACGACATTGAAAGCAGCAAGCCTGGTGATCCGGGCTCGGCGCTTAGATCTCTGCCAGCCCCCGAGAACCCCATGCAGGTAGCTCGCTGTTGAAGGAAAACAAGACAGCCAACCGTAAGGCTTTCCTCTTGGGGGATGCTCTGGGGGCGGGGGGGGGGGGGGAGAGCAGGAGCTGTTCCTTCTCGTTCTCTGGCCCACATTGGGCAGAGCCTTTCCCCTTGGTCCCCATTGCCCAGGTGGGAGAGGCCACGGCTCCGAATAACATTACTGGAGACTAAAGGACATCAAAAGAGGAGTTAAACAGAACAGGAATCCTTTGGATGGTTGGAGCTGGAAACTCCAGGAGGCTGGCTAACTCCCAGGGCACCTGATATGAAGGCTGCCTGCCACCCCTCGCCCTGGCCCTTTGTAAGCACGGGAACAGCCTCATCAGGTCGCATCACCTCCTAGCCCTTCCTGTCTCCCCTTAGAGGGTAGCGTGTCTCAGCCTTCCTGGCAAGAGCCACTCCAAGGCACCCCGACACCTTTGTGATGAAACCTAAGAGTCCCCATCTCTAAAACCATAATTTTGTGCCACCCAAGAACCTCAGCATTAGGTCAGGTGACACACCTCCAGAAACAAGAGAGTTACGTGGTCACTAATCCATAGGAGACACGATCTTTGCCCTCAAGGAACTTAAATAGTACTTGACAGTATTTGATTAAATACCAACATGGATTCATTCAACAAACATACGTTTAGTGCTCCTGCGAGTGCCAGGAGCCGCACGAGACGCTGGGGATACCGTGATGAACAAGACCGGCCATCCTTGAGTTCTGGAGCTCACCAGCTGCAGGGGGAGGGAGACGTGGAGCAAGTGACACCAATGTGAGCGGACCAGGGGGCGCTGGGAGCCTTTAGCAAGAGCTGATGTGGCCCAGGGGGTGAGGGGTGTCTGAGCAGAGCCTACAGGATGGGGAAGAGCCAAGCAAGGGAACTGGGTGTTGAAGGGTGGACGGAGGCGTTTCTGAGCAGCACAGGGCTGGGGAGGGCTTCCCGCAGGAGCTGATTTCAGCTGGGTCTTGAAGAATGAGTCAGCCCGAGGAAGCGGAGGGGACAGAAGCAGCGCGGCAGGAGTAGGGATAGATGGGCCTGGCTGCTCTGGTCTTGCAATTGTGTGAGAAGGAAGTAAGGGGAAAAAGTCCCTTTTGGAGAGGCTGAATTTGGGTGGCTGGCCAGGCATCCACCTGGAAATGTCCAGGGAGCACTTTCTCGTTAGAAATGTGGACCTCTGGGGGCACCTGGGTGGCTCAGTCAGTTGGGCATCTGCCTTCGGCTCAGGTCATGATCTTGGGGTCTTGGGATCGAGCCCCATGTCTAGTCCCATGTTGGGCTCCTTGCTCAGCGGGGAGTCGGCTTCTCCCCCTTCCTGTACAACTTCCCCTGCTTGTGTCCTCTCTCCCTCTCTCTCTCAAATGGATAAATAAAATCTTAAAAAAAGAAAGAAAGAAACGTGGACCTCTGGTGCGGAGGGGCTCAGTCTTCCGGAGAAGAAACTATACAGAAGGAAGACTGGAGGCCAAGGTCAGGGTGCTGTGACACCTGGGTGGGGAAAGGGAGCCAGCCTGGAAGACAAGAGAGCCCGTAAGAACACACTCTGTAGCTCAGACAATGGTTCCAATGGTTCTCCGGGAGGGAAAGGAGAGGCTCCTCTGGGCCAAATGTCAGTGAAGTTTTGGGGCCCCGGGAATTGGCGGGGAGCACAGGGTTATTCACGTACACGAGTGAGCATTCATGATGTGTTGTCTTGGTCTCTACCCTCTCCCAGCACTTCACCTTCTCTCACCTTCCTGCTAAAAATTTCCCGAGGCCTGAACCCCAGGTCTACAGCAGCTGGCCGTCCCTGGGGCTTCGGAGGAAGGAGGCCCAGGTCCTCTGCCTGCAGTGGCCACCCATCCTGGACAGCCAATGACGGGACGCCAGCATTGCCTTTGAGCAGGGGAGATGAAAGTGGCCGTGGCCTGCTGCGGGTAGGCAGGTGGGGTGAGCAGGCGGGGCAGGCCCGCCTGATAGCTCGGCACTCAGGTCGCCTCTCTCCCACACCTGCCAGTCCCAAGTCACCTGTATCCTCCAGCTTCCCACAGAAGGGAGGGTAAGGCTCACTGGGAGCAAGAGAAGCCTCCCCCCTTAAGTCAGGGGGGCCTGGGAAAAGCTGGGCTCCACTGGGGAGGATAGGGCTGTCGTGTACTCCCGACGGCAGGCCCCAGGCTTCCAGCACAGCCTGCCCTGGGACCTGCCTCAGTGCTGCCTTGCGCCCAGTGGGGCCTCACAGGAGGGGCTGGGTTCTGGCTGCTGGGGTTTGGGCCACACCCAGGGAGCTGCTGGGAGGTTCCAGAAACCAAGGTGCAGCCAACCTGATCCAGGAACACCCGTGGCACCCACGTCAATTAACGTTTTCCGGCCCCAGAGTACCTGTACCCCCGTTAGGCCCTCCTGACCCCTGCTCTGCTAGAAAGATAGAGAGTTTGGGAGGTGGCATGATGGGGCGAGGGCTGAATGGGTGAGTGGATACGGGGGAAGGGAGGCAGCTGTGAGGAGGGTCGCAGTTTGGAGGCAGGTGGGCTATTCTGAGCAACTCACTTGTCTTCTTAGAGCCTTGATTTTCTCACCAACAAAATGGAATCAGGAGTAGTACAAGGGCCAACACGTTTCAGAGGATTGTGAATAAACAGAGAACCAGTGAACTTTCCAAACGGCCAAGGGCACATGTTGCTGGTTTCCACGACCAACCAACGTTGCATTGGGAATTTTCAATGTGAAGTCCACGGAGCCCTAGTTGGAGGGAATCTATGAACTGCCTAAAATAATGTGTAAAAATGCATGTGGGAGGCGTCCCTTGGGCGGTGAGGATCCATGGTTCTCAGCAGCTTTTTATTTTATTTTTATTTTTTTCCTGTCCCCCATCAGCAGCCTTTTAAAGAGGTCTGGGACCCTACGAAGTCTAAGACCCACGCACGGCGCAAGTCTGTCCCTGTAGTGTTTCAGACGAATTAGCGGAGACCCGTGGTGGCACAGCTTGTCCGAGGCAGTGCCAGAGGTGCGGCCCTGGTCCCCGACCCTCCACTACACCCCTCTGCCCCTCCCAGGCCAGGTGAGGGGAGAGAAAAGTTAGGAAGGTCAGGGAGGGGTGAGCGGCCAGAGGCAGAGCCCTAAGTCCTATGGGATATGGCGCCCCTGCTCTCTGTGTTACCAGGATGAGGGCCTCACAGGGGGAAGACAGGAGAAGGATGAAGCCCCAGGCTAGGGGAGGCCCCGGGAGGCCCCTCCTGGAAGCAAGAGCCGCTGAATAAGTGAGTCATTCTCCTGGTCTCCCTTCCCCCCCAGCTCCAGCCCCACCCCCACTGGGGAGACTCAAAGAAGGAAACACAGCTCTCTCTCTGACACTGTCGTGAGATGAACACTCTGGTTCTCAGTTTCGTCTTCTGGAAAAGTTGAAGACACCACGTCAAAGCTTTATGGAAAACTGTGAAAGGCCCCACACAAATGTAAGGTAGTCATCAGCCAAAAA
Source organism: Ursus arctos (assembly GCF_023065955.2). Classification (NCBI taxonomy): domain Eukaryota; kingdom Metazoa; phylum Chordata; class Mammalia; order Carnivora; family Ursidae; genus Ursus; species Ursus arctos. The sequence continues at coordinate 3,665,520 of NW_026622974.1, forward strand.
TGCAATTTATTGAGCAACTACTGACTGCCAGACACTGGCCGGGTGGTTTGACGAAATTGGCATAAATGTCACCGCTTCAAGAGGCCCGCCCTGGCCACCCGGTTAAGGGAAATCCCCTCCTCGCCCCCACCCTCCAGTTATTCTCACACTCCCTGTGCCTTTCCGTCCCACCACTTATTATCATGCGTGATGTTTCTGGGTGTTCTTTTTACCCCCTCTCTCCTCCACTAGACTTGCCATGAGCAGGAGTCATGTCTATCCATGCTAAGCACGGTGCCCACCACCAGCAATCCCTCAAAGACTTGTTAATGAACACGTGACTATCTCTGATCTTCACAACAGCCTTATTAGGGAGGTGTTATTATCATGCCCATTACACAGAAGAAGAAACTGAGGTTCAGAGAGTCAAAGAGTCTTGCTTAAGGATGCAGATTGTTATCACCAGACCTTAGCTCTGCTTCTTCCCCTTTAAGGATTTCAAGAACGAGAGAACCTAAGGGTCAAAAGAGAAAGTGTGGGCCCAGCAAAATGGCTCACCGGCTCAGCCACCACCCCGTGCTCAGCCTTCCCCAGCTGAGCTCTTCCCACCTCTCATCACGCCGAGGAGCTCCGAGTCATCAGTCCACAGCCACAGAGCTGAGGCCAGTCCAAACGGGCCCGTTTATTTCTCAAGCCAAGCGACAGCCAGCCCTTCCCCTCCCTCCAGAGCAACAGACAGCTGAGTCCGCACACCACTCCTCAAGCCGACACAGCAGATAAATTAGCGAAGACTTTTATAAAACATTGTACAGGGAAAATACATACATATATATAGGGCCAGGGCTGGTGTTGGGGTGGGGTTTGCGTCTTGAACACAGGTGACCAGATCCTGCCCCATCAGGGTGCCTGCATTCTCCTTCCCTGAAATCGCTCATCTGCTGTCCCCACAACCTGGTACCTGGCTGGTTACCTCAAGTCATAAAGGTCCAACATCTTGCCCCCAAAGGGCACTGCTTCCTGGCTGCCCCTACCGGCCTCCTCCTGCCTCCTGGATGGGCCACTCCCTGCCCTTCCTCCTTACCGAGGCAGCCTGCCTTGGCCAGGTCCCAGGAATTCGGCCTAGGGAGGGGACAGGGCAGACAGACTGAGGAATACTGTTTTCCTGATATGTGTGGGGAACATATGTCATCCAAACCAGAACTTCTTTTGAAAGCGGATGGGGGTCTAATTCACTGGCAAACAGGCATAAGCCCGCATTGCCCAGGCCAAGGACAAATAGTCACCCTACTGATAGGTCTCCCCTGCTCCGAACTGGCCCAGTCCTACCACTCGAGACTTTCCAAAACACACTCCCATCAGCAGCAAAAGCCTCTCAGAGCCCAGCGCCCCTCTCTGCTACCTCGCATTCTGCATCTTCCAGCATCTTCACTATGCAATTTAAAGCCTCCATAATATTGGGGACCTGTAGTGTTGGGATTGGGAAGGAGGGGTGGGTAGGATGCCCCCACAAATTCCCAAATGGGTTCTGGCTGCATTATAGGCCTTTGGTGTCAAGCCCCCAGGCCTTCTGGCTCCTTGGGCCCAATCCCTCAAATCATGGCTGCCTGGGTCTGAGTAGGAAAACAAGACTTTATCCTCTGTCTCCCATCCCATACTTGCCAAGTCTTCTCTCCCTAGGCTTCCCGGCAGCCGAAGTAGCTAAGGGCCAGGGACAGGGAAACGGAACCATCAACCCTCCCTATCCCCACACTTGACCAGTGCAAAGAACTCTGTTCCCGTACCTTCTCCACGCGTTGTCCATGACTATTCCTGGTCCCACCTCAATGTGCCTTCTATGCTAGGCACCCCAGGAATCAGCTCTTGGGGTGGCAAATGGTGGACAGGCGGAGGCTAAAGAGATCAACCTGCAGTTATCTGCACCCCTACCCAGATGGAGCTGGGCCTCAGCCCTTCAGGAGCACCGGGCAGACAATCAGAGCCATCTAGATGGATTCAGAATTAGTGCCCCACCCCTCGCTTTTAGAACCCGCTCAGTAGGCCATGCTTGTAAAACTGCTTTAAGTAAGTCTTGCTAAAGCAAACAGTACCGGATAGGGCAAACTCAGGCTTCAGGCCCTTAGAAGTTCCTCCTCCCTTTCCTCCTTCCCCCTCCCCTCCCCACGTGCAGACAGTCCACAGCCACACCAGTGCTTTGGGAAACAGAAGCCCACTCTTCATCTTTCCACCTCTTCTCATTCGTCATCTGTCTGTGTTTAGGTAACAAAGACTCCTCCATGTGTGAGGCAGGACCCCTAACACCTGCCGCATCCCTCCCACCCCCACAAAAACAAGCACCCAGATCGGACTCCTTGGAGTAGAGCTGAGAACACCCGGGGCTCAAGACGGGGCCTTCCGGTGGTTCCCCGAGTAGGCATAGGAGATGGGATGGCGGGTCCCAGGCCTCACGGTGAATGTGTTGATGGGGCTTCCATAGTGGGGGGTGCTGTGGGGAGACCTGGGATAGGGGAGCAGGAGAGAGGTAGGTTAATATTTGCAGCCAGTTAACCAACAGCCCTCCCATCTCCCTCAGGGCACAAGCGGAAAAGATGTGTGGTTCAGCACTGTGGTTATCTGTCCACACAAGCCCGGGGGGGAGGGGGGGATAGGGTGGGTCCACCAGAACTGATTCAACAGACACAGGGCTCCTCCTCCCAGCTAGGCTTGGCTGGCCACAGAATAGTGCCTAATAGCCTTCTGTTCAGAACTCTTCACTCCTAGCCTGGGTCTGGATCCTTCTCTGTGTTGTTGGGAAATCCCCATATGCACGCAAGGGCCACACCACTCTTAGCCTGAAGACCTGAGTCTCTAGAGAGTGGGAAAGAGGAGACAGAAGAGGGGGAGCTGGTGGGGAAAGCAGGAGGGAAGGGAAAGAGAGAACAAGGGAGCTGGTGGGAAATAAGTGAGCAGGTCAGGCAACCCCCCCCCCCCCGCCCGACAGCGCTCTTTCCAGGTTAAGTGCACCTCGTGTCCCTTTCTCTGCCCAGAAAGCCAGAGGAGTGAAAACCCAATGTCCCCCCAACTGGCGGCCACGGCCGGGTGGGCTCCTCTGGGGCCCGAGGGCAGGGCCCGCATTCACCCGGCTTCCCACCCCGGGCTGCGCTCCTCGCCCCGCCCCCAGCTTACCTGCCCGCCGCTGGGGTGAAGCCGTAGTCGCCGCCGGGCGCCTTGAACTTGGCCTCCCCGCGGGCGGCGCCCTCCATGGACAGCCTCCGCGCGTGCAGGCCTCCAGGGAGCGCGCGGCCCGCCGAGTTGACGCGCCGCATTTCCGGGCCTCCGGGCGGCGGCCCGAAACAGTTGGGGGAGCTCAGGCTGCGGCCAGTGCCGCCGCGGGGCTGCCCGGGGCTGCGGTGGGGCTCCCCGACATACAGGCGCTTCTTGATGAGCGAGCGGCCCCCGCCGGAGAAGCGCTCCAGGCCCCCGGCCCCGGGGTGGCGCGCGCCGGCCGGAAAGCGCGAGAAGCTGCGAGGCGCTGAAGGCTGCCCCAAGTCTGAGAAGTTGGTCCGGGGAGGAGAGCCCCGGCGCCCCAGATACTGGAGGGCCAGGGCCGGGGCGGGGGGCTCAGGGTCGTTGCTGAACTCTGGCGGCGGGGGGATGACCTCAAAGTGGAACTCCCCCTCGTCGTCATCGTCATCGTCCCTCTTGCAGGAAGGGGAAGGAGGGGACGAGAAGGATTTGGGCAGCAGGCTGCCCTGGGGGAGTTTGGAGGATGCCGGCCTTTCCCAGGCTACAGGGGCCTGGGGCTCCGCCTTTGTCCCGTTGTGCCTGAGGCTTGGCTCCGTGCCCTCCGGGTCTCGGCGGGGCTGGGACTTCCACTGACTGGGTATGGTGGCCTGTGCCGACGAGGACAGCTGGGCGTCCTTCTCAGGCTCCTTGGGCAACTTGGGGACCACAGTGAAGGAGTTGGGCCGGCCCTCATTGTGGAAGATGCTGTCAGAGCCTGCTTGGGGCTGGCTGCTGTGGCCACGGAGGCTCCCTGACAGGGAGGACCGGCCCAGGGCCAGCCCTCCTGGCCTCCCCTTCTGGGCCCTCTGCCTGGCCGCAAGGAGCAGAGCCATCGGGGAGCCCGGCTGCACCAGCTCCCCGGTCACCGGATGCCTGAGTTCATCGGCAGGCTGGGCTGAGGTGGAGGGCTTGGCTGGCTGCCCCTGGGGCTCCTTCACCTCCGAAGGTTCCCCTGGCCCTACAGCTGAACCTATGGCCAGCGGTGCTGTCCCCACAGGGACCTCTTGGCTGGGGCTTTTCTGGCTGTGATGGAGCTTGTAGAGAAACGTCACCTCTTCTCCTTGGGGAGATCTCTTTGGTGAGAGGGCTGGAGATGAGAGGGCTCCCAGTATAGGAGGCTTACTGGCCTCTGTGGGGGGCCCTTCTGCTTCTATCTGGCAGGTCGGTGTCGGTTCTTGAGGTCTGGGCTTCTCCCACTGCCCAGCTGGGACCAGGCTCTTCTCTATCAGACGGGATGATGTGGTGGGCACGCTTGTGGCTGCAGATGGTGTGGCAGGCCCGGGCACAGCCTTGGGTGGTGTGACTGGCCCAGGCGTGGCCTTGGGTGGTGTGGCTGGCACAGGAGTGGCCTTGCGTGGTGTGGCTGGCCCAGGCGTGGCCTTGGGTGGTGTGGCTGGCCCAGGCGTGGCCTTGGGTGGTGTGGCTGGCCCAGGCGTGGCCTTGGGTGGTGTGGCTGGCCCAGGAGTGGCCTTGGACTGAAGTGGTGTGGTTGGCAGAGGGGTGGTGGATAGCGGTGGCAGATTCTTGGCCACAGGCTTAGAGAAGTTGCCATTATCCCCCCTGTTTTCCAAGATTCTTGCCCCTTCTAGCTGAGGTTTGGGAGGCAGAGACCCGATGCAGGGCTTGGCTTCCTTCTCTGCTGACGAGGAGAACCGGGCCTCCAGCTCACTGCGGATCTGCCACACACTGGGAGTTGGGGAGTCTTGGGGGATGTAGTCCACAGGAGGGAGGGTTGGGCTGGTGGCAGCCCCCTTGTTGGGCAGGCTGCAGGGACTCTTCTCAGGAACACCTGGGAGGCTCTCCTTCTCTGGCTGGCCTGCGGGAGCCTCTTTCTCTGGCAGGCGGGGGCCCTGCTTGCCCTCCTTTTCCTGAGGGGCCACCGGGGGGCCTGCCCTGTGACTGAGGAGTCGGTCCTCCCTCCTGGAGCCACAGAGATAGGCTGCCAGCTCACTCCGCAGCTTTTCCATCTGGCTGGGTTCCCTCCAGTCCACGGGCGCTGAAGAGGCTGTGTCCTCTGGGCTGGGGGGGTTAGGGTTGGGCTTGGGAGCAGCAGGGCTGGATCTGCAGTTTTTTGTAAACCCAGAAGGTGAAGGAGCTGCCTTCTCGTTAGAAGGTAAAGAAGGGGCAGCTGGGGGGAGTGGCGGTGCAGGGGGAGGTTGTGGGGGTGCAGGAGGGGGAAGGGGAGGGGCTGGAGGGGGCGTCTCAGCGTGTTCCTTAATCCAGGACTGGGACTGGCCCAGCCTCGGGCTGGCTGGTGCTGTAGCCCTGAGCTCCCCTGGGTGGTCTGGCTTAGGGGCCCTATCTGGGTAGACCTGGGATGCGGGCCGGATGTGGAAGCTGGGAGGCACTGGGAGTCGACTGGGGGCTTTTTTGGTGGCTCCTTCTTCCTCTAGAGGAGTCCCCTGTGCTTCCTGAGCTGGGATGGATGAAGTCCTGATTGGGGTTGGGGGAGGCACCTTGAATGAGCGTGGGAAAGTGAGGTGGGGGTCTGGCTTAGGTCCCAGGAGACTCTCCTTTGGCTCAGCTGGGCTCTGGGGGGGGCTGGTTCTGGGGGTTTCTGGCTGCCTGCCATTCAGTGCTGCCTCCGATTTCCACTTGGTGACACCCCCAGAGGGAAAGAGGCGAGTCCCTGTTGTATGAGGAGATGCTGAGGGTGCTGAGGCTGGCAGAGGGGGTGGTGGTGGGGCTAGAGAGGCCAAGGGTGGGGCAGGAGGAATGAAGTCAGGAGGGGTTGGTGTGGATGGGGAGGAAAGGGAGGAGAGGGTGGCAGGGGGCCCCAATGCTGGGGGCGGAGGTGGGGCCATGCTGGGTGGGGGTGGGGGTTCCATCAGCAGGGGAGGCGGTGGAGGAGCCATGGAAGGTGGAGGTGGTGGGGACTCCTCTCGAGGTTGCGAAGTGTCTGGGGGTGGCCCCGGGGCTGGGCCTGGGGGAGGTGGGGGGATGAGTGGGTCCTGCCCATAATGCCCAGGCCTCAGGTCACCCACAGAGCTGTAGAGTCGGAGGTTGCCGTTCACTAGTGAGCTGGTACCTAAAAAAAAGGGGAGAAGCAAAAAGAAAAGTGGGGGCAATGAAGCCAACCAGCCTTGCCCATCTATGCGGGGCAGCACCCAAGAGAGTAACTGGCCAGCTTCAAGTCTTTCCTCCTGAACACCAGGTGGGGGAGCAGCACTGTCTCCCGTCTCCTGAGCTGTCCTGGGAGTGAGGCTTTCCCTTCTAGGGAGGGGCCCCTGCCTATCGGGCACAGCCCCTGGAGCCTGGACTGAATATTCTCTGCTTCACTCTTCTCTGCCCTGCTGTGTGCGGGGACTCCCTTATCCTCTGGCTACGGGGGGGTTGAGCCGATGGGAGCTGCCGGCAGATCAGAGGGTGGGGGCAGAGAGGCCAGGGCATTGACAACACCCCCACCCTGGCTCCCTTCTTGATGGGCCACAGTCACCAAGGGCTGCTTTTCTGTCCCACAGCTCAGAGATAGGAGTAGCTCCCCACTGCTCCTTCGGCCTCTGGGGCATCACCATCCACTTCGTCCCCAAACCCTGCTCACATCCTCGTATGTCACCCCTTTACTGAACACTTTGGTTACCCCCTTTGAGTTGCCATCTGTTTCTCACGGGGGCCTTGACTGATGCAAAGCCAGAAGGGCCGGGGCGCAAATCCCAGCTCTACCACTTACTCAGATGTGTGACCTCGGACACTCTAGGTAACCTTGCTGAGCCTGTTTCATCATCATTTTAATGGGCGGAACGCCAATGCTTTACCACATAAAGCTGTTGAGAAGATTCGTGAGGGAATTCACGTAAAACACCTAAAGGGCTGATCGCGGCGCTAGGCCCACAGTAGGCACTTAATGAGCAGTGACCGCTTTGATTGCTACCACCTGCACTTAGCTTTGCAGACTGTAAGACAGCAGAAGTGGGAGAAACGCAGGAAGTGTTGGGACCAGGGGCAGGGGCCTGGAGACCTTCTCAGTAGGAAGTTCGAGTGAAAGACCCGTAGGAGGGAGCAGGACGCACAAGCAACTCCTGCTTTCCAAAGACCCTGAATCGACCAAGAACCCAGCTTCACACCTCACAGAGAGCTTCTGGAAGAGACTCGGGACTGCAGGATAGAATCGGGGGAGGGGATGTGTAGAGAAAAGGTGACCTGAATACCCAGGTGCTAAGAGATGCCAAGCACCTGTGGCCCCAGCAGCTCACACCTCTCCCTTCTTGGACCTGGACCCCAGTCCCCCACCCCACAGGGTCTGCAGACCGCCAGGATGCCCTGTTATTTCTCTCTTAGAGGCACCTGTCCTCTGCTTCCCCTCCTCTGAGTTTCTAGTCGTGCGAGCACAGAGCATAGCAAACCTGGGGAATGGGAGCTCTGAAGGCTCCTCCCAGCTGTCTGACTTCAAGACAAAAAACACACTGGGGGTGAGAAGGAGAAAAGACTCACATTCATTTAGCTCCCAAGTGTTGGGGCATCTGGGTGGCTCAGTGGGTAGAGCATCTGCTTTTGGCTCAGGTCATGATCCCGGGGTCCTGAGATCGAGGCCCACGTCGGGCTCCCTGCTCAGCAGGAAGTCTGCTTCTCCCTCTCCCTCTGCCTCTCCTCGCCCTTGTGCTCCCTCTCATGCTTTCTCTCTCTCAAATAAATAAAATATCTTTAAACAGAAAAAAGCACCCAAGAGCTGTGATACAGCCGTGAAAACTAAACAAAAAAAGTCAACATGCTGGCCTTCCTGGAGCTTATATTTTAATGGGGCAATGAGCAAAGCAACGATACCATACCTGTGAACCAGAGCCGTATTAGCTGATAAGCAATATGTGGAAAACAGCCAGGAGGGGTGCTGGGGGTACAATTTGAGTAGGGTGGTGATAGAAGACCTCACCGAGAAGGTGACAGCTGAGCAACAGGGGAGTGAGGGAGGGAGACAGCAGTACGTATGTACAGGGGAAGAGCAGCCGAGGCAGGGTGAACGGCAGTGCAAAGACCTGGGGTGGAAATGTGCCTGGTATTGAAGGGCAGCAGGGATACCAGAACGGTCGGGGCACTGTGAGATGGGGAGAGAAAGCAGGAGGGGAGCCTGGGTGAGGCCAGATTCTGGCAGTCCTGGCAAGAACCTTTGCTTTGAGTGACCTGGGAAGTCACTGGCACCTTTCGAGCAGAAGTATGACAAGAAGTGACTAACGTCCCATCCCGGATTTCATTTGCTCCTCCAGAACTGGACTTGTGTTGGCCCCGGCTCATTTGCAGAGACAGAAGTGCAAAGGGTTCAGTGATTTGCCCAAGGAGCAAAGCCACTCCGTAGGGGAGCTGGGACTGAGAGCCAGGTCTGTCTGACTCCAGGATTCTTTCCACCGCTTCATGCTGCCCTTGCCCCTGTCTGGCCTTGGCCCTCACCACCCTTCCCCCACTGGAAGTGAGCCTTAGCCAGCCTTGGCTCTCTTCAACTCCCACCCACTGCAGCCCGTAGCCAAGAGGCCTGGGGACTCCGGCTTTATCGCCAGCTGGGGCGGTGGGCCGGATGCTTGGGCCGAAGGAGGAAAAGAAGATGGACAAGCCCCAGGCCCAGGGCCCTCTTACCTGTCACTTCTTTGTCCGCAAAGTCTGCTGGGACCGAGGGGGTGGGCACAGCCAGTCCGTGGTTCTCCTGGGCATTCTGAAAGATGGCAGAGAGAGCAGGGATCAAGGAAAGAGAGACGATTCTTAGGCTGCTGTTCTAGAAGGTTATTTTACTTCTCAAAAGTCAGCAGTGACCTCGTGAATACACTAAAACACAAAAGGGCGAATTTGGGGCGCCTGCCTGGCTCAGTTGGTTGAGTGTCCAACTCTTGATTTCGCCTCAGCTCATGATCTCAGGGTCATGGAATCAAGCCCTGTGTTGGCGTGGAGCCTGCTTGGGATCCCCTTTCTCCCTGTCCCTCTGGCCCTCCCCACCATAAATAAATAAAACCTTAAAAGGGTGAATTTTATGTACAGGTGAGTCTTGTTATTTGCAGTAGTTACGGTCTGTAAAGTCACTTCGAACACTGCATTAGAAAACGCGGAATCCACGCCCCAAAGGGAAATACAGGATTGGGTTCCTGCAAACCTCAGTCAAAGCATTTTCACCAACCGGTCGATACAGAACTTTATTTTATGTGTGTTTCTGTCCAAAGACACCTTATTTAATATATACCTGACACGTTGACATTGAACTCACGGCCAACAGCGCTGTAACTCAAGCCCGAACAAAGCTTATCTAACATACACACTTTTTCTGTAAGGCGCATCACAGCCTTCTTGCACTCTTGCACTTAGCACATCAGCACTAGGCTTGAGGGCCATTTTAAACAGTGAAACCAATGACAAAAAGCAAAGACATACAAAAAACACGGCACCAAAGAGCACAGGACCTTTATCTACAGTATGAGAGCTGAAGCAAGAGGGCAAAGTGTCTTGTTTGCTCTCAGCTGCGACCATATGCATCAGGTGACTCAAATTTTTCACAGCTCCGCCCATGTCCACGGTGCCTGGAGTATTGCTTTAGGGGGTTACAAATAAATTTCAGCGAGTAGGCGAATTTGCAAATACAAAATCCGCAAATAATGAGAGTCGACTGTCGATGAATGATATCTCAATTCAAACAGAACAAAACAAATCTGCCTTGCTCCCCCGTGCATGTCCACAAGTTAAAAGCCAAATCCATCAGCCTGGCCTCCTGTTCAGTCTTGGTTTTCATTAGGTATCTCCAGAGAGATAAATAAATTAGAAGCGGTGAACTGGAATATTTCTAGCACGGCAGATGCCCTTCTGATCTTAAGCCTCACAGACCATAATGTGTTTACACAGCTGTGGGTGTGTACATACTATTTTGCATTCTATTTTTTTTTCCAAATACACATTTCCATACATCAACAAAGTCCACACACCTGTGTTTTGAAGCGCTGTGGAGCGCTTTATGGTAGCTTCCAAGGTCCTCGACACCCTGGCCTCATACCTCCCAGCCCGCTTTTATTTCCCACTCACCCTGATAGACCCATCCCGCATCCTAGCTTGGCCGCCCCCCTCTCCGCTACCCTTCCAACCCATACATGGAGTTCATGTACATCCCTGAGGCTGCGTGTAGGTCAGGCTGTGCCCCTCCTCCCACCCTCTCTTTCCACCAATAATACCCCTTGCTCTGTGCTCTACACACATGATCTCCACCACAGCACTCCATGAAGAAGATGCTATCCCCATTTATCAGATGACATACTGAGGCTCAGAAATAGTTGGTAAGTTGTCTATAGTCACAGAATCAGTACGACCGCCCCCAGGTCTGCGGTGCTCACGTTCCTCGGTATTTTGCTTCTCTGAAATCTCTCATCCTTCCAGGGTGAGCGGAGCCCCTCCAGGAGGATGGTGGAGGCGACGGGGCTAAGGGCACTGGCTTTGGAGCCAGACCGCCTGGATTTGAATTCCGGATCTGCCACCTGCTACCTGTGGACTAGCAGCTGGTGTAGCTGGTTGCTCAGGCTCTCTGTGTTTCAGTTTCCCTGCCTATGAGGTGGTGATAAAAATAGAATTTACGTATTCTAGGGCAATCGTGAGGACAAATGACACAATACACAGAAAGCACTTCATTCCTAGTGTGTGGTGAATGCCCGTTAAGTGTGAGCCCACTAAGCGCTATTAGCAGGAGCCCTCACTGACCTGATGCTCTTCTTTTTAAAATTTTTAAAAAATTTATTTGACAGAGAGAGAGAGAGCACAAGTAGGCAGAGCGGCAGGCAGAGGGAGAGGGAGAAGCAGGCTCCCCGCTGAGCAGGGAGCCCAATCTGGGGCTCGACCCCAGAACCCTGGGATCATGACCTGAGCCGAAGGCAGACGCTTAACCAACTGAGCCACCCAGACACCCCTGACCTGATGCCCATCAGAGCAACACATTGCAAACAAGGGCCTCAAAGGAAGATGTTTGTTTGCTTGCTCGGTATTCCCCTAGTTCCTCCAATGAGATGCGGTTGACCTTGGAGCTCAGGGACTATGTCCTATGCGAATCCCCCAAAGCCGGACACACAGTAAGCCATGTTGTTACTCACTCATGGGCTGATGGCGCTAACTCTCAGGCTTCATGGCCTCGTGGCTTCATGTACAAGATGGGGGATTTGAGACAGGCGTTTCGAAAATATCCATGAGACTGGATTACCAAGGGCAGCCTCGGGAATTCTTCTTTGGCCAGTTGAGGGCAACAAACTACTCATCTGCTCGTTCTCGGAGAATTCTGACACTGGACTAGCCATGAGACATCGTCTTTCTCCTGCCTCTCAGTAATTTTTTCCTGCCCCTCCCTACTGGATTCACACGGCCAACACACACCTGTTCTTCACAGCTCTCAAACCCAGCGATCTGGACCAGGGGAAGGGACAGGGGCCAGCCAGTCCGAGGAGGGTCTCCCAAGACATTCTGAGATGCAACACACACACACACACACACACACACACACACACGCACACCCCACTGACTGTCTAATAAACCTTCATCAAGTGTACACCCGCTTTTGATGAGGTGGAGGCCAGACCTTCAAAAGCCATGGCTGAGACTTCTGCTTACTCTTTTGAACATAACTGGAAATTTAAAAGACATGGGGCCTCAGCATAGAAAGTCTTGGATTCCATTCGTGCTCTGAATTTTGCCAGGGGTATGACCTTGGAGGAGCAGTGGTGGCAGTGATATGAAACCATCACTTACATACCTACTGTGTGCCAGCACTAAGAGCTTCCCCTATGTGACCTCAAATCCCTTAACAGAGCCAAGCTGCTAACATAGGCCTCCTGACTCACCTTTTCTACCAATCACCCATTTTCTTCACTTACAAAATATTTCCTACTTGGCATTATGAGGATGAAATGAGATAATATTCCTAACCCAGAAAACCAGTGTTAGCTGAAGGCTTATGTCTTCCAGTCCTCTCTTCCACAAAGTTGAAAAAATTATGGACAATCAAAGCTAAGCTGCCTGGAATCCTAGAAGCATCTTCTGGGTCACCCTGGCTGCTTCAGTATAATTATGCGTGGAAGAGAGAGATGGACAGATTTTATGGGCCGCGGGTACAACTGCCCATCCCACCCTTTGATCTTCAAGAACTCTGGAACACATCAGACTCCCCAGACCACAGGATGGAAGTCTGTCTCACGAGCGGCCTTGGAGTGGGAGTGCAGGCAGAGGTCAGGCTTCTTAGGTTCTCCCCACAGACATGGGGGTCCCAGAACACGCCTGCCACCTCCCTGCAGTGGGATGCTGTGGTTCTCCACTGTTCACCACCCTTGGGGCATGGCCCGAAGTCCAGCCTCATCTGTTCAGGAGCTCCCAGTACGGAAGAGAACTAACCTTGTGTCCCAAGCCCCAGCTGGCCCTGCCCCTGCCTGCTCATGCCCACAAGTCCCAGCGTGTTCACTTAGCTGTCCTTTCCACAGCCATGTGTCCAGGCAAGGCAAATACAAACTCGTTTTCACATTAGTCCTAGAAAAACAGACCCAGAAGGTGAGCTCCTTTCACTCATCAGGGAGACCCAGGGAGCTGGCTTGGATGATGCCGTGTTTCAGTGGGCAAATGCACCAGTGTAGACGGCACCTGCCTCCATGAGTGTTGAATTCCCTGACCTGCCTCCTTGAGCCTCAGAGAACTGAGGAAAAGCCTCCTTAAGAAGAGGGCTTGCACGTGACCCCTAAATGCAACGTGTGATCCTGAATGGGATCCTGGGACACGTGCCATGAAGAACGTTAACTGGGGCAATTGGCAATGACAACATAAACGTGCATTAGCTAAAAGTATCATATAATATTAAATTCCTGAATTTGCTAGTTGTGCAGACAATGTCTCTGTTCTTAGGTTACACACACTGAAGTCTTTAGGGGTTGAGGGACTCAAGGTCTCCATGGTTCAGGAAGACACACTGTGTATATATCAAGGACAGAGGAAGCAAATAAAGCCAAATGTGCTGAATGTGGGTGAAGGCTCTAGAGAGTTCTTTGTACTAGTCTTGTAACTTTTCTGCATATTAGCATTGGTTGAAAGAAAAAGTTACTTAATGCCACTGAATTATACATTTTAAAATGGTTGCAATGATTACTTTTATGTTATGTGTATCTTACAATTAAAAAAAAAGTCAAAAGATAAGACCTTCGAAAGAGAAGGCACGAGAAAGCCTCAGAGCTTCTTCATTCGCTGGATGTCAGCGCCTCACACCATCTTTCTCCCACCGTCTCCAGTACTCCCAGTCTCAGCAGTAATGTTGGCAGTTGCTGATTTCCTAGCACTTACTCTGTATCAGGTGATCTTTCTGTGTTTTCTCTTAACTCATTTACTTTCCACAACAACCTGATGAGATTGGTGCTGTTACCTTTTACAGAAAAGGGCGCTGAAGCACAGAGAGGTTAAGTAACTTGCCCAAGGATCCACAACTAGTTATATATCCGTGTCTTTCCAGACACGCAGTCATCATCCGCACGCCCAGCTTGTCACCGGATTCTGCCAGGCGCTTCCCAGGTCCCTCTCTTCTTGCCACCCCTCAGGCTCACCCCTTCTTCAGTCCTCGCTGTCTTTTACCCAGACAGACAGATAGACCAACTACTGTCATTGTCTCCAGATACTTCCCTGGCCTCTGCCTCATTCCATTCTTTAAACCCTATGCCAGGATGTTCTTTCTGAAATGCATCTCAAAGCGGTTCACTTCCCTGCTCAGAAACCTTCCACTGGTCCAGAGGCCGAAATTCAAGTACCTTCACATGGCATTTGAGACCTTTCATAAGTTGTCCCTTCGGCAGTTCCTGCCATCTTCTCCCCACCTTCTCCACAAACCCTGGGCTCCAACTAGTGGTTCTCATCTTTTTCCCACTCCAGTGTCCGTGGGGACCGGATTCACTCACAAGCAAGTGGGCTCCTTGCAGCAGGGACCCCCAGTAAGCCAGAGACACCACCCTTCGAAGAGACTCTCTGGAGGTTCTGCGGGTGGGTGAACTGGCACAGAATGGACAACGCTACAAGTTTGTTAAGTGAATGAACTCCTGGATGAGGGAAAGAGGGGAAGAAAGAATACAGGAGAGATGGAAACCCTGTCTGTGTTCTGGAACCAGCCCTACCACCAACAAACTCAGAGCAAAGTCACTTGTCTCTCTGGGCCTCCCTGCCTCTTCTGTAACCGCTTGCCCAGGGTGACTTCACCCATCGTGCTCTGTGATTCCAGGCCCATAAGGTGTCCTGCCAGTGACTCTGCTCACCCTGTGCCTCGTGCGGTGGCCTGGGCACTCGGGGCCAAGCCTCCATGGCAGGGGTTTAGGACAGACGTAGGCCGTCGTCTCCAGATCGGTCTCTGTCTCCCAGGAGGGGAAGAAGCAAGTGGGGTAAAGGAGGAGTTCCTGAAGCTGCTTTTCCAGGAGCCACAGGGTGAGGCCCAGCTGACCTCAGACAAGGGCCTTTGCCGCGGTCGGTGGAGGAGCTGGCGGTGTGCCTCCCTGGGCGCGCTGAGAAAATGACAGAGCCCCGTGCCCTGGGGCGCTGCCGACAGGGGCTGTCGGGCGCCTCAGACAGGCTCAGGGGAGAGGGGTGTGTGGCCCTTCGAAGATGGCAGCCCACATCAACAGAGGGCCACACCTACCCGTGCGCGGAGAAGCCAACCGAGAACAAACGAGCCTGTGAGCACCGCCCCCTCCCAGCCCCGGGCCCGCGGGCGGCAGGCCATGGCCACGCCCCTCCCGGCTGACCACGCCCCCGGCCATGGCCACGCCCCTCCCTGCTCAGCAGCCTCAGAGCCTTGCCTGCTTGGAAGCCTGGGGCAGAGTCCAGCCCGGGCCCTGCAGGGTGGGGCCCTCCACCTGAAACTGGGCCTCTGCCCCTCCCTGTCCCAACACCGCGACAACGCCTAGAAGCTCTAAGATCATTGATCACCTCACTCACCCTGTTCACACAGGGTGCAAGCAGGCTCCCAGCTTTATACAAACCATCACAGCCTGATATATTGGAAAGTTATCAGCAATGATTATTTGCTGGGGAGGATGGGGGTGGAGGCAATTCCAAGAATATTTATATTTATTTTCTTCCTTATACGTGTCTTTAGTTCTCAGTTCTTAACAATGAACCTCTGTGTCCTTCATTAAAAAAAAAAAAACAATACAATAGTTTTTTGGTTTTTTTTTTAAATATGAAGTTGGGGCACCTGGCTGGCTCAGTTGGTAGAGCATGCGACTCTTGATCTCAGGGTCGTGAGTTCAAGCCCCATGTTGAGCCTACTTAAAACAAAACAAGACAAAATAACATGAACTTTGGAGTCAGACAAACCAGACGGGCTCCGTCGTCTCAAAGGAATCAAAGACCATATCTGACACATGGTCAGTACTCAAGAAGTGTGCCCCTCTCTTGCCTTCGGAGGCTCAGTTTTCTCATTTGTAAAATGGGGATGATCTCACTTCCCTTAGGTTTGTTAGGACCCCAGAGGCCACCACACACCTAAAGAGATCCTGCAGAGTTAGCACTCCAGAAAGGTAATTTCCCACGGGCTTTCCTCCCTCAGGTCCTAACACCGCAGTGGTCGGCAGTGTCTCCAAGTCTCCAAGCCTCTAGCTTGCTTGTAGCTGCAGAGAGATGCTTCCCTGTGGTCAGGCTAAGTCACTGAAAATGCCTGCCCTTTGACTACAAACATTTCAGAGTTGAGGAGAAGAGGAATGGTGGAACACACTCACTGTTCGAGGGTAGGTTACCTTCCCCTTAGAGTTTTATGGGGTCAGAGTCCCACCAAGGGCTCGGGGGGACAGGACTCACTCCACTGATGGCTCCAGTCCTACCCTCTTGGCTTCCTCCTGCCTGGGACACACACATCCTCATGCCTGGGATTCCTCAAAGTCCAGCCAAACCCCAAGGGTGGGTCACCAGGGGCTGGGCCAACGGGCACCATATGGTTGACCTTGGGCATGGGCCAACTCTGAGTCTTAGCCGCACAGTGTGGAATGCGAGCCTCCTCACCAGGTTGCTCCTGGAGTGTGGCTGGGGCACCTTGGGATGGGGTGTGGAGCTGCAGAGGGTAAAGGAAATGACCCTGAGTCAGATTGAGAGCTGGCCATGGTTGGGGGAGACCACTGTGGACTGGGGGAGCAGGGGGATGGAACTCTAGAGTGAGAGCCACAAGGGAACCCTCCTCCAAAGCCCCAGCTGGGTGAAGGCCAGCTCGGTGTTGCCTGGCCTTGAAGGGCACTGTGAGGGTAGGGGTGCCGGGCAGGGGCAGGAGGCAGAGGGTCAAGAAAGACAACCGTGTGTTCTCCACAGAGCAGCTTCGCGGGAGTGGGCAGCCGGTGAGCGTTTTATTTCGGCCTCCACTCTGGCCTCTACCCTTCGTCGCAGCTCCAATTCCCCCCTGGGGGTCAGAGAAGAATCTCCACTAATGAGGCCGTCTTCCTCTGACCTACCTGCTATGCCAACCTGCTCATGAACGCAGGGCCCTCCCCCCGGCTCTGAGCCATGAGGGCCCTGCTTTGGCTCCCTACGGGGTGAAGAGTCTATGGGATCAAGGGGACATGCCCTTAGAACCCAACCCGCCCCCTTCTTGACCTTGCTCCAGGCACCAAGGCCCCTAGAACCCCCTGCTTCCCTGAGCCCACTTCTAGAGCTTCTTCCCCAGTTAGTCCTCCTGCGTGTAGCCCAAGCTGGGGTGTGCATATCCCTGAGCCCATAGTGGGGCCACGGGGGTGTTGTCTGTGGGTAGGACGAGGGTGCAGAGGTTCACGGTGAGGGAAGGGGCCAGGTGGGTAGAGGAGGCAGTGGGCTGCCATGGGGTTGGGAGGCTCCATGTGCACTCCATTCTGTTACGGGCCTCTGACCCCCTCCCCCACACAAACACACAGGGCTCCCTCACCCCGCAACCCTTCCAGCTAATGTCAGCCACATGAGTCAGTCAGAAGCCAACACTGGCTGCCCTGCTTGGCTCATCCTAAGGAGCTTGAACCCCAGCCCCAAAGGGAGCGTGGACTTTGAGTACAGAGATGAGCTGAAAGGGGGTCCAGTGGAAAGCAGAAATCAGGCGGACTTTGAGCTTCCAGGCGAAGAGGAATGGGGGAAGGATCCAGAAGGAGCTTCCTGCCCCCAGACCAGCCTGACACCTCCCCAGGCACAGCCAGGCCTGCCTGACTCATAGGGTGGGGTGACCCAGGGAGCTCTCACCGCCTGCGGCACCCTGAGGGACCTGTCCAGCCAGTTTCCCTATATTTGCCACATTGGCATTTAATTGTTAATTCCTCACATGCGTCACCCTGGATATGGTTTGATTCAGACCAGGGGAGGGCAAGAGGGAGCCCCAGAGAGAAATACAAGCTTCCCACTACTGGCTGTTCTGTCAGCTCAGTCCTGGAAATCTGCGGCAAGCTCTGGCTTGAGTCCTGGGCCCGGCTTCCCCTCAGGGGTAGCGGTAAGTGGAGAAAAAGGATCCTTCCTCTACTCAGCCCAGGCCCCTGGTGGTGTGGACAGGACCGGATTGGGAGGAAACCTGGTCTCGGGTCCCATCTCTGCCTCTACTGTGCTGTGTAACCTGGATCCTCCCCTCCCCAGGCCTGGGTTTTCTCATCCTGATGAGCGCCAAGGTCCTCCCCAGTTCTGAAGTTGGGTGATTCCGATCCAGTTCTTCTGAGCTCTTGGAGCAGGAAGTAGGGTGGCTGCAGGGCCGCCCTTTGCAGCAGTGGAAACAGAGCTCAAGCAGTGAGTGATCTAGGTGTTGGGAGGGGCCTGGCTGCTTGTGGGGCCGCCTGCCTCTCCATTAGGAGTTATTTAACACAGAAAGTTACAGCTGGGGAGACCCCGAAGGACCATCTGGTGTAACCCCCATGGATGGGTGAGGAGCCAGGGACCGGAGGAGAGGAAGGGCTTGGCCCTCAGCCACCCCGCAGCCCAGGTGCAGAGCCCAGACTGGTGCCAGCTGCTCGAGCGTCACTTGGGCCCCATCCCAGTCACTGAGGGATCCAGAGGCACTTTTCATCGCTGGTCTTTGGCTGCGGCTGCCTGAGGAAGTATCTCTTAGTTCTCTGCCCTTCCACCTCAGATCAGAAGCATCTGCCCTGGCCTTGCCCTGCCTCCTCCCGCCCTCCCCTCTCGCACCCATCCCCTTGCAGGTCCGTGTGAAGGGCTGGCCGTGAGGGTGCGTCCAGAAGGCAGCTCAGGTGCATGCAAAGCTCGAGGAAGAGCGTGGGCCTGGCCGGGCCTGTCACCTGGTTTCTTGGGCGCTGCTGCCTTGCGCCTCCCCTGCCCCAGGGAAGCCTGGCCTAGGAGGTGTGCTCTGAGTATGGGAAGGGAGGACAGGGAGGGGCGAGGCCTGCCCGGCCAGGACAATGTCAGGCAGGGAGGGCTTGGGCACTGGCCCGGCTCCCCATCCACCCGAACTTGGCAGGGCTGTGGGGGCGGGCTGTGCACAAGTGTGTGTCTATGTGTGACCCCACACCCACGTGGAGCTTCTGTCCTCCCACTTATTCTCCCAGCCTCCTGCCCCAGCTGGAAGAAAGCAAATGCCCTGGCCTGGAGCCCGAGGGAGAGGAATCGGATTCCCCTCAATCCAGGAGCAGCTGATGAAGGATATTGGGGCTACTGTGTATCTGGTGACCTGAATCAGGAGCACAGGGATGTCCCCAAGGTACGAGCCATCAGGCCAAGGATTCCTGATCTGAAGATGCATCATAGGTGGGCTTCTGGGGGCCTGAGAGGGGCCTCTGCCGAAATTGTAAGCAAAATTGTATAGATGTGGTCTATGACCCCAAAGAGGCAAGAGACTCTGGTTCAGAGAGGCAGACAAGAGAGATGCAGGGAGTTCCACAGGTTGGTGCTGGGAGGGAAGAAAAAGGCTTCTAGATTGTAGGTGGAGGGGAGCACAGGATGGCCTGCATAGAACTTGGACCCTGGAGCCTGGCTGTGGGGCTCCAAACCCCAGCTCTGCCACTTATGAGCTGTGTGACCTTAAGCAGTTTACTTTCCCATTCTGTGCTCTAATTTCTCCATCTGTAAAATGGATAGTGGCTAATGACGGTGTGGCTCTGTTAATGCACTGGAGGCACTTGGAATGGCGCCCAACACACAGTAAGTGCTCCGTATGTGTGAGCCACGATACCATGGCCGTGCCACCGCAGGGGACCTTGCAAGCCGCAAGGATTTGCTGGGGAGAAGCCCCCATCTCCTGACTGGCTCACAGGCTGGCCTGGAAGACTGGCCCCCGGAAGGCAGTCTTGGATCTCCAGGCCGGATCGGCCAGCCAAGCCCACTCCAGTGTCCTCCCCCCACCCTCCGCCACCCCCACCCTCCAGCCTGTGCTCTGCTGGAGGGTCCAAACCAGAAGGGGTAGGGCAGAAAGGCTGGGACAGGCCCTAACTACTGCAGGGACCCAAGGAGGTGGGTCAGGTGGAGCATTTGGGCCCATCAGAATGAACTCGGCTGCACCTCAGTAACTAACCCTTCAGTGGCTGGAGCCGCTCCAGGGGCAGCAGCCCTTTATTTCAATATTCTAACAACCAGAACAGGCATGGCTGGGGCAGCCTGGGCCCACGCCACCGTAACTCTGAGTATGTGTCTTGGGGGTAGGTGAGGGGAGAGAATCTAATTCACCTTCCACAATAGAAAATCTCAACATTACTTCATCTGCATTTATGGGGGCAATGACGCCTGTAACACGTTTATGCATCTCTGGAAATAAAGTTAGGGCCTGGCTCATTTGCTTTACACCTTTTTGTGGGTGGTCTCGTACTTTCCATATTTGTCTGTAATTTCCACAAGTTGCTTTTGTTTATTTACTTTTATTTTATTTTTTTAAAGATTTTATTTATTTATTTGAGAGAGAGTGAGAACTAGAGAGAGAGAGAGAAAGAGAGCACACACAGAGGGAGAGGGAGAGAGAGAGAGAGAAGCAGACTCCCCGCTGAGCAGGGAGCCCCATGCAGGGCTCCATCCCAGGACGCTGAGATCATGACTTGAGCTGAAGGCAGACGCTTAACCAACTGAGCCCCCCAGGCGCCCCTTATTTTATTTTTATTTTTTGAGAAAGAGAGAGTGTAAGGGGGGAGGGAAGGGGCAGAGAGAGAGGGAAGGAGAGAATCTTTAGCAGGCTTCATGCCCAGCACGGAGCCCGACGTGGGGCTCCATCTCAGGACCCTGAGATCATGACCTGAGCCAAAATCAAGAGTCCGACGCTTAATCGACTGAGCCACCACAAGTCGCTTTTGTAAGCAGAAAACAAATTAAAGTTGTATTCCCAGAGCTCTGTGTGCTCAGCCCTCCACATACGGGCCTTGGGGATGCAGCAAGGAGAATATGACTCAGTGTCTCCCATCCAGAATCTCGGGGGTCTGGTTGGTGAAGTTGGACAACCCCCCCCAAAAAAAATCAGGTGACGAGAGAGAGGTGGTTGTGGCAGGCAGTGGAGCGACCAGATGCCTCCACAGTCTATGTGGCACAAATGCTCATGGCCACCAGTCATAACATTGTCCCAGCCAGGAGCCAGGCCTGACAGACAGGGCTGGACCTAGAATTTAGGCTCTAGACCTGGGCCGTGCAGTCCAGTAGCCATTGGTCACAGTGAAATGTCACTCATCGGAAGTGGGATGCATGTGTAAGTACAGTACCTCAGATTTCAAAGACTTAGCACGAAAAAAAAATGTTAAACCTCTCAGTAGTATTTTTTTGTTTTGTTTTTTGTTTTTATTTGACAGAGAAAGAGAGAGCACAAACGGGGAGCAGCAGGCAGAGGGAGAGGGAGAAGCAGGCTTTCCGCCGAGCGGGGAGCCCAATGTGGCGCTTGATCCTAGGACCCTGGGATCATGACCTGAATGGAAGGCAGACGCTTAACTGACTGAGCCACACAGGTGACCCTCAGTAGTATTTTTAAACATATATTTAATGTTGAAATGATAATCTTATAAATATATGGGATTAAGTAACATATATTATTAAAATTAATCCTGCCTATTTCTATTTACTTCCAGTGTAGCTACTAGAAAATTTCAAATGACATATGAGGTTAGGGTTAGGGTTAGGGTTAGCGCTGGTCTACATACAGTGTCCCAGAAAACCCAGGAACTCGTCTCACAATCAACAGAACTCACCAGAGAGCAGTTATTCTGAGTCTGTCTCCCTTGCCTACAAACAAAAGCCCAGCCACGGCTCCAGAAGGGAGTTTTTGGTTCCCTGCACTTTCAGACCCTCGAACAATTCTGTCCCAAATGCTCTTCTCCCAGCGGTCACTGCTATTTGTCCTTTGAGACAGGTCAGGTGTTACCCTCTTCCAGGAAGCCCTCCTGACCACCCCTGTGGGTGGACTGGCTGCTGGTGCTCTGGGCTATGTTCCAGTCTGTTTATTCACTCCTACCCTCCCTTGAGAGCAGCAGTGCGGGATCCAACGCAAGGCCTGGCACGGAGCAGGCAGGGGTGAGTGCTTGCAGAGCATGGACACGAATCCCGCTTAGCTAGAGGTACCCATTGCTGCATTGCCTCTGCACCCAAGTTCCCCATAACCTCTCGTAGGGTTTCAACGTGGGGGAGCTGACACCCCTAATCTCAGCCTTCCTGCTGTGCGTCTCAGCCGTGCCTCCTCCCAGGAGCCACCCTGGGTTGGCATCAGGAAGGAAGGGAATGAACAGAGGGTGAGGCTGATGTCCACCTGGGCTAGAGCTGGAGGGGCTGCCTCCTTTATGGCAGCCGAGGTGGCCCACCCAGAGCAGACCCTCAGACCCCAGCACAGAATGGTACTCACCAGTGGAAGGAAGGTCAGTAGGGGCCGGACTCTTGGCCGAGCTTTCAGTGTGGCTGTTCCTGACTCGCTCACAGAGTCAAACCGACTGTCTCCATGATAGATGCCACCTGGGCAAGACAAGTGCAGGAGACCATGAGCTGGAGATTGAAGGCCTGTGGGACGCCGGAGCTAGTCTGCCCTGCAGTTCTGAGGGAGGAGAGCCAGGCCCTGTGGTTGGCCCACCTTACTCAGCTCAGCGTCCCTTCCACAATAAGATCCTGTCAACGGGGTGGGTGCTCATGGGGCCGCTGCAGTGCGGTTGGGAGGCACTCCAGGGGGCTGTTTCTTGGGGCCTCCTACAGCGTTCCCCGCTTGCCACGGCAGGATGTTCCTCCCGACCCCCCTCCCTGTACAGCTCCTGAGTCTACACTTGGACAAGTCGTCCCTCCTTTAGGGGCTCTGAGAGTGTGGCCAATGTCCCAGGTAAAGCTTATCTCTGAGTGAGGGAGGAACGCAAGGTGGCTTTTCTCTCAAGTGTTTGAATTTCTAATCTGGAACAAGCAGAGCAGATGAGGTCACCTGCTGCCCCCAGTGGCCCAGCACCCACCTTCTGGACTCTTCTAAGTCAAGGTTTCCTTAGTCCCCCAAACCATCAATGGTTGTGACCATGGCTCCCTTCATTGCCCCCTTGAGGGCACAGCAGAAAGAGTAGGACAGTAGGGTCTATCTGACCCAGTAGAAATACCAGCTTGGCTACTTACTGGCAGTGTCATGTAACCTCTCTGGGCCTCAGTTTTCCTATCTGTACAATGGGAGCGATGTTAGTGCTGACCTTATCGGACTGTTATGAGGAGCTCATGTGGCCTACACATAGTAAGTGCTCAACAAATGTGGTCCCTTCCCCTGTAGGAAGATGATACAAAGAACTTTCTCTTCCTCTAGTTACCGGGTCTGTGCTCTAGGTTGTTTCTACAGTAGTGGGGAGGGTGTGAGAAGCCATTCATACTTCCTCAATTTTCCTCATGACCCTTAACGCTCATTGATAAGGATGTTATAGTCCATCCCAGGTTCACACTATCACCTCCTAGAAGCAGGGATCACTGTGGACCTCCTGCTATGTTGGTCATGAGCAAAAAGGGCTTTCATCCGTTTTTGTTCCTCTAGAGCCAAAGGGGAAAGAGAAAAAAGGTCAAAATCCCAGTGAACCAGAATCCTATAACTGGAACATTGAACAAATCATGATTACTCTTCCCTCTGCATGTAACTTCAGGAGCAAATTGCGAGAAAGCCAGAAGATTTATTCAAGAGAGACTGGGCTTGTCCGGGAAGTCCTGAGATCAGAATGCATTCATCCCAGATTCCCACGCCTACAGACACAGCGCCCTCTCTGTGTGAGAATCTGGGTTTTGGATGTGACGTAAAGACCCTTGAGAACCTCACAGCAATCGGAGGCAGAGCCCATTGCGTGCTGCCCCACCAGGCAGAGAGGGGCTGGTACCTTCAAGATCCTCCACCTCCGAAAAGGGGCCAAAATGACGAGTTCTCTGTGCGCGCCACAGTCCCCAGGAACTCCAGTTCCCAGCAGTGCCCTGCCCAGCTCCCTCCGGGAAACCATGGCCACCCAGTCCCTACCAGGCTCCACACCCGAGCCTGGAGATCAAGGTGCCAGGGGGCAGGTGGGGGAGGAGAGAGGAAGCATAAGAGTGCAGATTTGGCCCAATCAGAAACCACAAAAGTAGAGACAATGGGAAAGCTTGACGACGCTACCGCTAAGGTCCACCTGATTCTCTGTGGCCTCTAAGAGTTTGCATGTTGACACCAGAATCTCCCAGGACATTCCCCAGATAGTGCTGTGTGGACACCAAAGTCCTAAATCTGACATGCATGATATGGCTGCTGGGCCCTTACTAGGATTGGGGGTGGGGTGGGATTCACACAGAGATAGCGAGGGAGGCGCGCTCCCGGGCTGAGCTTTTCTCTAATCATCTCGTCTCTGCACTAGTGTTGAGGTCTGCGGAGCCTCCTTTCTAGAGCTGAATTGTCATGGCGTTGATGGCTGGTGTTGCTGTGTGTCTAGGAGTTCTGGAAGGGAGCACCCGGCAAGGGGATCCCTGTCACAGTAGTAATACATCATAATAGGTAAAACGTACTGAGCAACTGTAATGGGCCAGGCGCTGTTCTAGGCATCTTGCACATTATTAACTTACTTAATTTTTTAAACAGTTCCATGCAATTGGTACAGTCATCATTCCCATTTTACAGATGAGGAAATGGGGGCACAGAGAGGTCTAAGAATTTGCTCAAAGCCTCAGCGTAAGTGATGAAGCCAGGGTTTCTGCTCCAGGGCTAACCTCTGAACCATTACATGCCCTGCTTCCAGAGTAAGGGAATCCTAACCCCGCCAAGCACAGGGTGTGGATGGGAGGATGGGGTGCAAGGGGCGGGGGGGTGCTATTTGGGGGTAAGACAGTCTTGGCTATAACACCGGAGCAGCTCTGGGGAGTGAAGCTTGCCCCTGGGCACTCCCAGGCTGGGGCAGAGCCGAACCCGACCCCCACGCAGGTGCAAGGGCTCTAACCACCTCACAGATTCCATGGTTCTACCTACCTCATAGATTCCATGACTCAGCCCTGACTGGGAGGCACTGTCGGCTTGGTTTGTGGTTGTTTTCAGCAGGGGAACCCTTTCTAAAAATACAGTCGTTCTCTGGGAAACCGATCCGGGGCGAGAGGCTGTGCTTGAGGCAGGGGCAGAAGGCCCTGGTGCCTCCCTCCCGATGGCTCCCTCCCGACGAGGGCGCTTCTTGGAAATCCAGTTTGGTTCCCCAGTTCTAAGAGGTGTGCCTGGGGGTCAGGGCAGGAAGTGTAGTGACAGAGTCGGGGTGGTGGGATGTGAGAAATGCTCCACCGGCCACTGCTGGCCCTGAAGATGGAAGGGGCCATGAGCCAAGGAATGTAGGTGGCTTCTAGAAGCTGGAAAAGCTGAGAAAACAGACTCTCCTCTACAACCTCCAGGAAGGAACAGTCTGACAGACACGGTCATGTTCGCCCCCTGAGACCGGTGTCAGACTTCTGACCTACAGAATTTCAGATAATAAATGTATGTCGCTTTAAGAAAAAAACCAAAACAAAAAAGACGTGTGACTGGAACCTGCCAGACTTTCCCTGGGCCCCTCATGCCTGGGCTCAGTTCCTGACTGGTAAAGGCACACCAGCAGGCGAGGCAAGAGGGGCCACCACCATGAGCTGGGTCCTCCATGGGTTCAAGGTCAGGGCCAGGGCTTTCTAAGCCTCAAGATCAAGGTCCAAAATAAACAGAAAGACGACAGTGTCCAACTTGGGGATTTTCCCATGGAAGTAAATGAACTCGGCTCCAATCACAGTCTCAGGGATGCTAGAATGGGCCTTCCTGAGAAGCAGCCCCTCCTCAGCTGACGAGGTAAAGGAGGGCCAGGCCACCTGTTGAGGCGGGAAGGGGAAGTGAGGAGGTGGAGGGAGTGACAAAGAGGAGGCTGGACAACTTGCCCTCTGAGGACACAGTGAGCTCCATAGAAAAGATGCCATCCTAGTATCTTGTCCCCGTCCCCCTGCCCCCCCACCCCCCGCTGAAACCCAGAAACTTCCTCTGCGTCTATCCTTTTACTCTGTCCCTTGCCCACCAGGAGAGCCCTTGGGGATCTCGGAGGTCGTCGGGAGCTTGCCACACGGCCCAGAGGGACACCTGAGGGACATCCCAGAGGGATTCAGAAGGCAGGGAAGCGCAGAGAGCCACCATGGACCCAGAGGCTTCCAGAGAAAGGGGGCATCTTCAGGAAACCCCTGGGGCAATTCCAGCAGCCAGGAAGCCTTGGGAGGCCCTGGGAGCAGGGTCTGAGCAGAGCCCGAGTTCCAGGTGGACCACAGCCCGGTCCAGATACAAACAAGCCTCTCTGCCCAGCAGACGCACCTCAAACGAGCGCAGCGAGAAACAAGGAGGACATTCGGCTCTGCCTCCATGTACCCAAACCTGATCATTGACACAGTCCCAGCTTCCGCCAGATGAAATCCTCTTTCTGACAGGATTGTGCCCAGGATCCCTTTGCGTTTGGTTACATTTCTCTCTCACAGATGGACAGGAAACAAAGGCAGCTTTTCATTTACACTTCCTCAAGGATCTGAGCTCACATAAATACCATCTAATATCCAGAAACCTGGTTCCGAAATAACTCTTGTTGGCCACACGTATTTCAGCAGGGAGGCATCCCCTCAGACCTCCCCCTGGGGATGGCAGCCCCCCTCCTCCATGGCCTTTTCGGGGAGAACCCCACCCTGCCGTTGGCTTGAGGGTATTGACGTCGAGGCTGAGGCTCCGTGGGCTCTGAGGAGGCCAAAGCAAGGCAAGGAGCTGGGAGGGGAGGCAGACCGGTGTGGGAAGGGGGGAGGCGCGGGTTTAGGGCCCCCCTGAGCGTGGTTCGTCCCTGCTCCTTGGCTTTTTCACTGAGGGGCCTTGGGCGTGTTTCTAGGTCTCTTGGAGGTTGTTCCTCATCTTTATAACTGTGAGCGATGATCCCGACTGGGGGTCTCGGTGAGGCTGCGTGGCGACACAGTGTACAACCGGGGACCACAGCGCCCAGCAGATACTTCCTGCTCAATAACTGGGGGGGCCGCTTATCATCATCATCATCCCCAATCTCATCATTGCACTCCCTCTGCCCCTCCCCTTAGCTTGCTCTGGCAAGGCTGTGGCTCTGAGCTTGAATCACAGCAAATGAAGGGTAAACAGCTGTATCCCCGGGGTGAGCCATGGGGAGGCGGGGGGGGGGGGGGGGCTTTGTTCTCTTGTCAGGGAGAACTCCGAATCCGGACATTTGGGACCGCTCTTGGCAGATGGGAAGACAGAGGAGCACAGTGGGTGGGGCTGGTTCAAGGTCGCAAAGCAGCCGAGTGCCAGGACCCAAACAAGGTGCCTGAGTCGGAGTGCTGGGCTCCGGGCACAAATGAGGCCTTACATATGGCACCTGGCTCACTGCCTCTCCCCAAACTGGTTCTCTTGGGGTGTGTGTGTGTGTGTGTGTGTGTGTGTGTGTGTGTGGAGTGCCGTGGGGTGGGTGGGGTGGCCTGCTCTGGGGAAGCTGAGGGCTGGGCACGGCTGCTGCCTCCCTCCCAGCCTCCCCTTTCTCCCCTTCTTGCCAAAAGGAGCAGCGTCTCACTGGGTCTTTGGCATGTCTTTCCTCCCAAGTTCAGGGTCGAAAGCCTGGTAAAATGCTCTTCCTCACCCAGCTCCAAAGTGGCCACAAGTCTCTGTGGAGACTTTCCCCAAATCCTAGACAGGTCTGAACTAGAGAGAAAATTAATAAAGAAATGCGAATGTCTAGCATCTATTAAGCGTGTATTATGAGCTTGGCGCCATTTGAAGCACTCTGTACATTCCCATTCACAAACCTTGGGGGAGGCACTCTTATTATTCCCATTTTGCAGACGAAGAAACCGAGGTTCAGAAAGGTTAGGTCCCCTGCCCGAGGTCCTACAGCTGGTGAGCGGAAGGGGCCAGGATTCGAGCCCAGGCAACCTGATTCTAGACCGCCTCTGGCCACAGCCAGCACAGCAGGGAAATAATGCGGAGATCTGGGATCTCTTCCCTCCGTCTCCTGTTTTTCCAGTCACTCAACATGGGGTGCAGTCTAGAGGAAACAAGTGGGCCTAGGAATCAGATCTGGGGTCACACAGCGGCTCCTCGATGTGTCGTCCGGGGATTTCTGAGCACTTTCTCAAGCTTTGTTTCCCTACCTGTCCAATGCAGATCATTACTCCTACGTCGCAGGAAGCTTACCAAAATCAGAGGAGGGAAAGGAGCTGGCAGGGACAAGAGGAGGGCTGGGGTGATGGTGTGGGGCCCCAAATTTCCAGAAGCCCCCAAATGGTCCCAAGAGCACTGGCCCCGGGTCTAATCCCAGGGGCTTAGGAGGGGTGGGGCTGTACCCAAGGGAGTTTGTTGCCTTGACACAGAATAACCCAGAACCCCCAAACAGACCCACCTCCACCCCACAGAGATGGAGCACCCAATCCTTGGTCGCTAAGGAGCCCCAGCCTTTCAGAGAAGCAGCAGGTGGGCCCCACAAATGTAACCTACAAATGACATTAATGAGGGCCTTCCTTGCTAATTAACAGGTCCACATGACAGGAACCTGAAAAGGCCAGTCTGTCCCAGCAAGCCCCAGCAGGCCTGACCCAGGCACCAGAGAGAGGCCTTTGTCCAAGGGCAGAGGGGACGCTGAAGGTTGGGCTGGGCCTGAGCAGGAAGCCACAGGTAGAGGAGAGGGGACAGAGGGGCGGGGCCCTGGGGGTGGGGCCTGGAGGGGCTGCTCCGCAGACCAGGCCCTCCGCTTCCTAGTTAGGACCCACCGTAGACCCGATCCGCCCAAGGACTCCACCTGGGTACCCTGGAAGTGCAGTCTCCCCCCACCCGAACCTACCGCATCAGAATCTGATCTTCACAAGGCCCCAGGCAGGTTAACATTTGAGCTGCCCTGAGCTGAAATGACTGAGGCTTTTCACCTACCTGAGCCTTTTGACTGTTTCCTCATTTGAGAAAACGTATGTAGTTCTTAGCATGGTGCCTGGGTCAGTAAATAACTGATAATAATGATGATATTATTGTTAATGTTACGAATGTACTGGCTGGGAGAGAAGGGGCACCCGTAGCTGGTCTGCTGTGGTCAAGGGAGAGCCTTCTGGAGTTGAACCACAGGGACGAGGGGAGCTTGGACAATGGGCGTATATGTGTGCACTGACCGGCCAGCAAACTGCAGCGCACCTCCAGGAGACAGGAGTAAACAACAGTCTCCTTCACACCCCTGCAAGGCCCAGGTCAGCCTTCGGGAGGCTGGTGCCAGCCTGGCCCAGGCAGGAAATACACGCTCAGCTCCAGGGGTTCACAGCTTCCTACCTTTCAGTCTGGCCTGAGACACAAGGTCAGGGGCCCCCAGGAGCAGGGTTGCTAGAACCAGCAGCCAACCCTGGGGACCACTGGGGTTCTCCGGCCAGGAGCTGGCTCCGGTCCCTGCACATTTATTTAGGCCTGCAGGAAGTCCTAGGAGGAAAGAGAATAGCCATACCCCATCTAGGGAAGGAAACCCCACAAATCTCCAGTCTCCCCCTACAACAGAATCACCCAAGAGCTGGTGAAAAATCCAGACCCCGGGCCCTGGCCCAGTGATTCTGACACTGTGTGCCTGAGTGGGACCGCAAGAATCTGCATCTGTAATAAGCGTCCTATGTCGTTGTAACAAGAGCAATTTACATTTGGAGGAACAAGGCAAGAAATAGAGGACGACCCATTGCTGGGGTGGGGGGGCATGGCGGGGGAATAAAGAAGGTGGGCTAATTCATCCAAGGCGCAAGGGAGGAGTCCAGAAGAACAGTCACCCTTGTTTCTGGCTGCCGCAGCTTGTCCCTAGTCAAGGATTCGCAAAGATCCACATCTCTGCTTTCTTAAGCATTTCGAAAACAATCGTGCGGCCTTTTAAGACCCCTCCGTGGACTGGGGGCAGGCAGGAGGCTTCATTAGGATTGCATTTGTATTAAGTGAAGCTCTCCTAATAGTTATTAGAATATATGTCAAGGAAATTGTTTAAAGAAAAACATAGCCATCACCACCTTCACGTGACTGTTTGCATTTTAGCCACGGCGCCCAGCCTACCCTTATGCAAACAGATTTTTATGTGGCTGTAGCCACAGAGTTACCAGTTACCCCTTAATTCCCGTACACACTTCTGCATAGATTTCCCCCTCCGTTCCACCACCTGTTCTCTGGGGCCAAATAGCACCAGCATCTCAGAGAATGTTACAGACTCGGGGACACTACGGAATACTAATCCTAACCCTTAAGATGGCCTCAGTTTCCTCCAGTCTCTGGCTGTGTCAGGGGGAGATGCTGTAGCAGGTAAGGTCAAGAAGCGCTCAGAGTCGAAATGACCTGAACATAATAAATCATACAGTAGTCATCCTTTTTTATCTGTAAAGGCCCAGCTAGTAAATATTTTGGGCTTTGTGAGCCATACGGTCTCTATGGCAGCGACAATGCCACTGTAGCATGAAAGCAGCCACAAACGATATGTAAATCATGCGCATGACTGGCTGTTTTAATAAAACTTTATTTGTGGAAACAGGCCAGGGGCCAGACTTGAGCCAGGGCTATAATTGGCCAATTCTTGCTTTTCGGTCTTTTCTTTTTAAGGTCTTCAAACCACTGCCATGTACAAACCTCAAGCACCCATTCTGTAGACCATCTGGACACCATCCCCATTTCACAGAAGAAAAAACTGAGGCCCAGGGAGTGGCTAGCCTTCACTTTATAGACAAAGGCAGGTCTGGTATCTCCATGCCATCACAGAATCTCCAACATTGGCCCCTTCTGTTCCAACCCCAAGCACATGTCCTGTTCAGCAGGGAAGAGGCCCTGGGCCATACCCACTGACATCCTGGGGAACACCCCGGAAACACTGGGAGCCATCCCCCTGGGTGCACGTTGTTTTCCACCCCTCCATGTGCAGGGTGCAACCAGGCTGAGTCAGCTGGAGGCCCAGCCCTGCCCTGGGAATGGGAGGAACTGCCCCCTGGGCTTCAGCCCTGCCCAGGCTGGTGAAGGCTGCAGCTGGCCCTAGGTGACAGGGCATGATGCCTCCGCTTCCCTCACCAGAGGGACTGATCCCCACCAGCAGCCTGATTAGTGCAGGCAAAAATACAGAGAAGGGTCTAAAGCATTTCTGAAGTCTCCACTTAGGAAAGGTGTGTGTGTGCGTGTGTGTGTGTTGGGGGAGGGGTGGCGGGAAACGTGTTCTCAGGCAGGTGCCTCTTAAGTCAAATTCACCCTTGAATCACCTCCCGCTAAGTTAATTCAGCAAGCTGGCTAAGAGTGTGGTCTCTGGAGCCCGGCTGTGGGGTTCAAATATAGGCTCTGCCTCATGAGGGAAGTTTTGGGGTAACGGAAGGGTTCTCGAACCGAATTGTGGTGATGGTCGCACAACTCAGTAAGTCTCCTAATAATCATTGAATTGTATACAAGGAAATCCTGGCACGGCCTTGTAAAGCTGTGTGATGTTGGGCGTGTTACTTAACCTCCCTGTGCCTCAGTTTCCATCTGACGAACAGTACCTGCCTCACTGACTCCATGGGGATTGTTGGGTGAGGGTCCAACAAGTCAACAACATACGGACTTTAGAATGGTACCTTGCACCTAACAAGGGGTCTGTAAGTGCTGCACAGGCGAGGAGGGGTGTTCGGGCCCCACAGAGTTACTACGCTTGGCAGCACACACGTATTAGTAAGCTCCTAAACTGCGCCTCCAAACTGCTCTGCCCCTCCCAGCCTTTGCTCCGCTGTTCGCTCTGCAAAATGCTGATGCCCTTCCCTCTCAGCTCAAACCCTTGCTCCAAGCAGAGGTCGTGTCTCCTCTCTGCTCCTTACGCACTTCGTGTTTTACAGCAAAGGCTCAGAATGGTCAAAAAGATGTATGGGAGCTCTGTTCACCCCCTGGTCTGAGATCCTTGGGACAGGAAGAGGTGGTATCTTGTTTGTCCTCTCCTGTCCAGGTGACTTGTGTCCCCACTGTGACAACCCGGGTGCTGAACTGAACCCAATGGCAGGGCTCAGGCTGTGACATCCTCTTGTGGGTCATGGTACCGTGGCCACGAAGATCAGGGAGGACACTGGGGTGACAATGAAGGCAGGGGAGCGAAAGCAGTGACGGGTGATGGTCTTTGGGCCCCAGGCTTCAGCTCATACACAGGAAGTGAGTTCCTGTCCCCATCGCACTGGTTTGCCCTCAGTTATAGAGGGTACAAACTGCAAAAAGATGCGGTGACCAGGTGACCCACAGCCAGAGTGCCAGGGCTGGGCCACGCACCTGCAGAGGTATACCACCCTAACTCTAGGGGCGAGGTGGCTGCCAGTCAGGAGGGCCTCCCTGGCCTCCGCTGTCCCATCTTGGGCTCCTGGGTCTGAGCCCATAGACAACCCAGGCCCCAGGCCGAGCTGGCAAGAGCCTGTGACCCCAGGAAGGGACTCTGGTGTCTCACACCCACTGGTCATCTTGCCAGCAGGGGCTCCTGTTGAGTGTTCCTGGGCCGCCCGCCCCCCCGTGCAGAGAGCCAAGCGTGTCAGCACCCCAGATAGCAGCCCCTCTCTCTGCCTGTGACCTGGGCCAGGGGAGGAACAGAGCGCGGCAGAAAGGGCGAGGGCTGAAGGGATCCCCCTAACCCCGGTCCTCGGCTGGGGGGAATAAACCCCAGGAAGCCCTTCTGACAACAGTAACTCAGAAGTTTCCCTGAGGAGGGAACATCATCACCTCGGGCGGCGGCCAGGGTCAGCGGCGAGCGGCAGGGGCCTCCCTCCTTCCCCGCACCTCTGCCCCCTCGGCCCTTTCCCGGGACCCCAGCCGGGCCGCCTCCCCTTCCCGGCAGCGCCTCGGCGGCCGGTGCGCAGGTTGCAACGTGTTCCTTCCCGGCCTCGCCTCCCGCCTCCCGCCTCCCCCGGGGCCCGGGGCCCGCCACCCCGCGCGCGCTTACCGAAGTCCCGGCTTCCTTCCTCCGGGGCCTCCTGGGTGAAAATCCAGGGGGGGTTGGTGGCGTAGAGGGAGGTGCTGGGGGGGTTGGCGTGCTTCTTGCCGAAGAGTTTGCTGAAGGTGCCCTGTACCGTCTGGTTCTTTTTCATGCTGCCGCCGGCCGCGCGGCCCCCGGGGAAGGACCTTCCCTCCCCCGGCCTCGCCCTGCCCCGGACCCCACTCCGCACCGGCTCCCCAGGGGCCTCTAGCAGCCCATGCCCCCCGCCCGGCTCCCCGCCCGCGCGCACCGGCGACAGGTGCTGCGGGCGCCGCCGCTCGCCTGGAAATGCGAGCTACCTGGACAGGTAAGTGGCTGCCGCCGAGCCCCGGCCCCGCCCCGCCGCCGCGGCCGCCCCGCCGCCCGACTCCCCCGGCCGCATTCCTGCCCGCCTCCTTCCACAACAGGCCATTGTTGGCACGGCCCGGTGGGCTGGGGACCTCGCCGGGCCCACGCCCAGCCTGGAAGACGAGCCGCCGGCCTCCCCCAGGTCCCCTGCGGGCCCTCCTCCTCCACCCCTTCTCTCCCCGGGCGGAGGAGGAGGCGGGCTCGTTCCCTACTTCGAAGGAGGTTCATGACCAGGTCAATACGGGCGCTGCGGCAAGGACCCTTGTCCGGCACTGGGGCACTGGCTGCCGAAGCGGGCCGGCGGCAGGGGTCTGCGGGCCCTCGAAACTGTGGGCCATGAGCCTGCAGTGGATTATAAGGAAATGGCCATCAGGAAAAAAAAAAAAAAAAAAAAAAAGATAAAGGAGGAAAAACAATAAAGGAGTATCCCTATCCGTTGACAAAGGTGGAAAATAGCCACAGTGACTGAGCTCCAAAGAGAATGTGGGGCGACTAAATCTGGGCGTTTCTTGGTACATCAAATTCTCTTTTCTGTAAAGTGAAGTGAATATAATTTTTAGAAACTCAAGGTGGGTTAAGTAAACATAATTTTTAAAAACTCAGGGTGTGTCGAGCCCACTTAGGGTTCAGTTCCCTCCCCCAGGGAGAGGAGCCCTGGCCCTTTAAGGTGCTGGGGGGAACAGTCCTAGCTGGGGTGCCTGGTGGCCGCAGCCCTAGGTGGGGTCCTGGGAGTTGATGACTGGGAGACTGTGCAAGTTGCTGAGAGTAGAGGATGAGCCCAGCCAAGGGATTGGATTTCCACACTTCCTGGTAGCAGGGAGTGGACAGCTGGTGGGGGTGACCAGTCACAGACAGTCCCTATATTTCCCCCTGAGTGCCCCCAGATAGTTGCAATCGTCCAGCTCTTTGTATCAAAGGTGGTTCCCCTTCAACTTTTCATTCTGAAAATTTTGGAAGACTCATTAAATGACCACCTGTACACCTTTCTCCTGGATTGTCAACATGTTACCGCATTTGCACGCATGCCCTCTCTCTCTCTCTCTACACACACACACCTTTATGTTTTCATTTTCATTTTGCTGAAGGTGGAAACGTGTAGATATCCTGGCCCATCTCCCCATGCATGCCAATACTTCAATATCCATTGCCTAAGAATCAGGACATTCATGGGGCGCCTGGGTGGCACAGCGGTTAAGCGTCTGCCTTCCGCTCAGGGCGTGATCCCGGCGTGATGGGATCGAGCTCCACATCAGGCTCCTCTGCTGTGAGCCTGCTTCTTCCTCTCCCACTCCCCCTGCTTGTGTTCCCTCTCTCGCTGGCTGTCTCTATCTCTGTCGAATAAAAAAAAAAAAAAAAAAAAAAAAGAATCAGGACATTCTTCTAAGTGACCATAAGAGTTATCACACTGAAGTATTAAAAATTTCTCAATTACCCCCCAAATGTCATTTTTATTTAGTTTTTTTCCAATCCACAGTCCAATCAAGAGTCACACGTTGCATTTGCTTGTCGTGTGCCTTTAAGCTCTGATTTAGTACCACCCCTTGCTTTTGTTTTCCATGACAGTGACATTTTTTTAAAGTCCCCTTTACTTGCTCCAGGTTAAGGGACAGGATGAGTTGAGCTTTTGGGGCTTGTGGCTGTGAGGTCATTGTTTTCCAGCAAGAGGGAAGAGGAACAGATGGGCTGGGGTAGGGGAAACAGGAGCATCTTTAGAAACCCTTGTATTCCCCAAATATTATTGGTTGGAGACACGCCTGTGGTCAGCCCTGTCTCACCCCACCAACTACCACGGCAATCCTGAGACCCACTGCTATTCATTCCAGGAGCAGTTATGGAGGCTCTCCCAGCTGCCTGGTTCTGGGTTGAGGGTTTGGGGGTACCTGGGAATATAGGAAAATTAGAGAAGCTTTATTTCTACCTTGAAGGATCTTGAGGTCTCATCAGGGAGATGAGGTGTACGTGACCCAAGGTGGTAGACCATGACGACTGAGCTCAGAACAGTGATTGGTGTCACCTATACGCACAGCAGGAATTCAGAGGACGGGAAGTCGGCATGGGCTGGAGAAGTCCAGGAACGCTTCTTGGAAGATTTGAGACTTGAGCTGGCCCGTGAAAGATGACAAGGATGTTAATAGGGAAGGGAAGGACACACATACGCATACCACCCATCCCTCCACCCTCCAATCTCCGCACCATGCTTCCTCCCACCGTCCACACGGGGAGGGCACAAGGGAAACCCAGATGTCCTATCCTGCCCTGGACATTATCATAAACTGCCCAAGTGCTCTAGACAGTCAGGCATGAGGTGGAGACTTTCTTGGAGACCTCGGAGCCATGAAGTTTTCCCACCTAGGGTAGCTCCTGGGCTCTTCTACCTTGAACCAGCCCCAGCAGAGCCACCAGGGAGCGGCTCCATTCATTTGCAATCCTCCACCATTCTAGAGAACTTCTCTGTGCCAGCTGTGGGCCGTGAAGGATCCAGAGAAATCAAAGACATGGCATCAACATTCTAGTTGCTGTAATCTATTGGGGAGACAAGAGAGAGACACGTGGAGAAATGAAGGGGGGGGCCCTGCGTGGCTCAGTCGTTAAGTGTCTGCCTTCAGCTCAGGGCGTGATCCCGGCGTTCTGGGATCGAGCCCCACATCAGGCTCTTCTGCTATGAGCCTGCTTCTTCCTCTCCCACTCCCCCTGCTTGTGTTCCCTCTTGCTGGCTGTCTCTGTCAAATAAATAAATAAAATCTTAAAAAAAAAAAAAAAAGAAATGAAGAGGGGAAGTAAATGAGAAGGAGGAGACTGGGGGACAGAGGTTCAGAGCAGCAGCAGTCAGGGTGGGCTGGAGCATCGGGGGAGGACGTGCAGGGGGCGTGAAGGACATTGCAGGAGCTCAGTGTGGCGGAAGCTGGGAACTGGGGGGTGAGAGGGAGGTCACGGCAAGTTTGGCCAGGGTATCATGGACTGAAAAAGACCAGTTGGTAAGATTGGAAACAACCTAAATTGTCCATCTGGAGATGACTGGTTAAGGAACTTATGGCACGTCCACACAATGGAATAATAACGCCACTCCGAAGACTGAGTCAGCCGACTGGGTCGTTATGTCCGAGATACATTGATACCTGCGACAAAACAGTGTGTGTAGTTTGCCACTCTCTGGGGCAAGATAAGTGTGATCTTATGTGTGTACTGGCACAGAAGAACTGTGGAGAGATACATAAGAAACTACTAGAAGTGGTTACTGGGGGTGGATATGGGGGGAACTGGGCAGATGGGGGTAGAAGTGGGAGGGAGAATTTCGACTGAGGGCCTTTTTATACTTTTTCATTTTCCGGCCGTGTAAATGTGTTTGCCATTCAAAACTAAAGAGAAAAGTGTGTCAACTACACTTCAATTAAAAATAAAGAAGATGGGCCCCCTGCGTGGCTCAGTCGGTTAAGCGTCTGCCTTCAGCTCGGGTCATGATCCCGGTGTCTTGGATCGAGCCCCTCATCAGGCTCCCCACTCAAAGTCTGCTTCTCCCTTCCCTTTGCCCCTTCCTGCTGCCCCTCCTCTGGCTTGTGCTTTCAATCACTCACTCTCTGTCTCAAATAAATAAATAAAATCTTAAAAAAAAATAAAGAATAAAAAAATTAAAGAAAAATAAGTAGGCAGGAGAGCCTGCAAGTATGGTCCATGAATCAGCAGCCTCTGTATCACCTGGGATCTTACTAGAAGTGTAGAATCGACTAGCACTGTAGAAACCCCATCCCAGACACGGGGCAACCTCTCTGGGCCTCCGTCTGTCTGTCAAACAGGTTATTGGTTTAAGCTTGTTATGAGATGCAGCGAGCTGATGGACCAAGGCGCCCAGCAGAGGGTCTAGGTTTGAACAAGGTCCGCAGGTGACTCAGGAGCACGTTAAGGTTTGAGCAGCTCTGGTCTAGAAGCAGTGCTTACCCGGAGCAGGCGCTGGTGACCGGTAACAACTGTAGGGTTTTGTTTGTTTGTTTGTTTTTTCAGTAATCTCTACACCCCACATGGGGCTCGAACTCATGACCCCGAGATCAAGAGTCACATACTCCACTGACTGAGCCAGCTGGGCGCCCCGACGGTTGTGCTTTGAGGACACTCATGTGGCACAGGCTGAAGGATGCAGGAAGAGGAGAGGCGGGCTGAGGGGCTAAGGGAGGCTGCTCGGCTGCTCGGCTGCTCGGTGAATCGGCTACTTACTTCGTTACTACAAGTAGGAGAGGAGTGGGGGCAGGACTTGTGCGCCGGTGGTAGAAACAGAGCAAAGTTTTTAGTCTGTGGGACATTTCTCTGGAAGAAAGGGAGGTCTTGATGGACACTTTGCATATAGGAAAGTAAAAAATGCTCTAGCCGGTTTCCTCATCTTTTTAAAAAAGATTTTATTTATTTGAGATGGAGAGAGAGCGTGCGTGAGCACGAGCAGGGGGAAGGGCAGAAGGAGAGGGAGAAGCAGGTCTGTAGGGAGCCCAATGCAGGGCTCCATCCAGGACCCTGGGATCGTGATCTGAGCCGAAGGCAGACGCTTCACCAACTGAGCCCCCCAGGCGCCCCCGGTGTCCTCATCTGTAGTGTGGGAGGCCTAGTGCCCCTCAGAGGGTTGTCAGGAAGATTCAATAAGATCGTGGGTGTGACATGCCAGCACAGGGCCTGGTGCCCACGTTTTTTTGTTCATTTCTTCGCCTTGCTGCCCCCCCCCCGCCCGCTTTCTGGGTGCATTTCGGCCGAGAATGGAGGAAGAGGGGGAATCCGTGTGATCGTGAACACCCGAAGGCCGGCAGGCTGCAGAGTCTGAATGTCAGGTTCTTTTTGCCCTTTCCCCACCCATTTCACCCGGATTTCAGTCCCCGTTGGTGGGGGCTGGTGGGGGGGCAGTCTGTGGAAGGCCTGGGTTCAACGATGGGCACTCCCTCTCTGCCAGTTCTGCCCCGGCGGCCGGGGCAGCTTTGGAGGCTGAGTCCCCTGGGGCAGGGTCAAGCCCTGTGCCCTTTGCTGCTGTGGCGGGGCCCCTCCTCCAGCTCATAACAACATCTCATCCTGCTCCCCCAGTAAAAGAAACAGCCAAATAACATGCTCCCCTCGAAACAGCCAAAACCCAATCCTGTAATTAAGTCGCGGCTCCTCAGTGACTTAGGAACCTCCAAGAGCCGACTTTCCTGGCCACTTCTGGACTATGGGGTGAGGGGCCCAGAAGCCGTGGTCTTCCCAGAGACCCAGCCAGAGCTCTGTCCGTTTTGTGACTTTCCCTACATCCAACAAAGCCAAGCACTCTTGGCTGGGAGAATGCACTCCGTGCGGGGGAGGTGCCGAGGTCCCCTGCACCCCTAGCCAGGCATCTGCGGGGGCGAAGGTCAGCACCCCCAGCTCCCACACGCTCCTGAGCTACAGACCCTCTGGTCCAGCCTCTTGTTCCAGGCTGGAGACACCTTATGCCAGACCAGCTCCTGAAACTGTTTCCTTCCACCTGCAGGGGAGGGTGGGCTCCGATCCCCTGACCTTGGCATTCCTCTGGGCTGGGCAGGTGCCAGGAGATGAGGTCAGGCTCAGATGACGTCCAGTGGGGGTGGACTCCCACATCCTGAGAGGGGTGCTCAGAGAAAGTCATTACCCGGTTCCCCGAGAGTGTGGAGATCCAAGTCCAGCCCTGGGTGGGGGGTGGTATGTTGCGGGGTGCTGGGAAGAGACTCATTTCCCTTGGTCACCGTGGGCTCTGCTGAGAGAGGACCGTGTCATAGTGGGAAGGATCCCGGCTGGGGAATAGGTTTGAATCCTGACTCTGCTGTTTAGCCAGGGTGTGGCCACGACTGAGCTCCCATCTGTCTGAGTGACATTAACAGGGGCTGTGAATGTCAGGTTATTACGAGATTCAACAAGATAGTGGCTTCAGGTAGCTGCACGCTCCCGCCCCCGTCCCTACCCTGACTCTGGGCAGAGGGGCTAAGCAGAGAACAGCAAAGACAGAACAGAGGACCTACCAGGCTGCAAGAGGGCAATGACAATTCAACAAAAGAACCTCAAGAAGGAAAATTCCACTGGGGCCCGGGAGACAGGGTGGGGCAGGTGTCTGCAAGATCACCTTGAGAGCCCAGCAAAAACATCCCATTGTAACACACACCCCACCATCTGAAATAACGTGTGTGTGTGTGCACGTGTTTAAAAAAAAAAAAAAAAGGTTGCTGAGTGCAAAAAACAAAACTTCCATGTAGATTGCACTATACATGTGGAAAGTGGATTTGTAAGTGGCCGGGGACTGGTAGGGAGCAGAACCATGGAGAAGATTCAGCTGGGATGCCGGGACTACATGTGGGTTTTCTGTTTTTTTGCTTTTTCACTTGTTAGTAATGTGCTCTGCTGGTAGGTCATTTGTTTTAACTGAAAAGTCCATAGATAATAACATAATTTAATATGGAAAACATTTTCTTTTGAAGAGTCCGAGAGGGGAGAGACTAGATGCCTAGTCTAGAGCCACTTCCTCCCCAACCTCCTGTGAGACCATGGAGCTATCCGGAGCCTCAGTCTCTCTGTCTGTAGCCAGTACGCAGCTGTGGTTTCACATCCGGTGAAAATGCTCGTTGGCTGGCAGAGTGGGGGCAGAACAAATACGGCTGTCTGGCGTCTCCCGTGTGAGGAGCTTACTCTGGCCCCCAGGACAGAGTGAGAAATGGGATGTAGTAAGCCCTTCCCCGGGCACACCAGGACCTGCACCCAGGCCATGGGAGCTTCAAACATTCCAGATGAGTCCGTACCTCTAGCAATCAGCGCAGCCGCACACACTTCTCACGGGCTCTGCAGGCCAACCTTTGAGCTGGGACTTTGAGCTCTGGTTGCATTTCTCGGGGAGCCCACCCAGGGCTGGCCTACCTCCAGCTCTGCCTGAGGTCTGGAGGGAACAGCCACGGAGCATCTCTCCTGTGTCAGCCATGGGGCCGGGGGGCCGCATGTGTTAACCCACTACCGTCATCGGCGCCACGGGGACGGGAGGATGCACTCACGGATGGAGAAAAGAAGACTTGAAGTGATGTTTACTCCTAATCTATGACCAATCAATTCTGTTCTTAGGAATATGCCCCAAAGAAACCACCCCAAAGAGGGCCAAGGGTGTGATATCATTGCGGTGTTGTCTGTGGGGATGGGGAGTGGGAGGCCCCGGGAGTCCTGGCGGGGGCGCAGAGACATAAAACACGCTAGGTGCTCTGTGTGGGCTACATGGCGATGGAAAGCGGGGAGCCAGGTGCTGGATCTTAAAAACAGTAGGGAGCCATCAAAGTAAACAGAATGAGATCTAAAACACACCATGCCGCTAATGTAATGGAGACGACCTGCGCGCAAAACAACAATACATATATTTTATAAGGAAGGATATGGGACAGGAAGATACTCATTAAGTACTTTAGGGCGGTCGCCTCTGGCTGGGGCAGGCAGCGACATGGTTGGGGACTGGAGATGAAGGCAGACAATGAGTGCGAGAGAGGCGGCCTCCAGAGACCAGGGCTGATAACACACCATGAACAAGGGGTACGAACAACTCATCCCTCTGTACTTGAAGTCCAACAGAGGAAAAACAAAGAAGGATCAGAGAGGTTAGGTCATTTGTCCAAATCACACAGCAGGCAAGGAGGGCTGGAAAGACTGTCCAAATAACCAGACCTACGTAGAGCAAGGCGGTGGGAGGGCACTTTGGCAGCAGGGAGGTGGGGGGGGGGGCTGTGTGTGGCAAGCTGTGTGGGTGCCGGGTGAGTTTCCTGTGCTCCAGGTGGGCTGTGGACTTCACCAGCTCTCTCCATCCTTCTCAAGTGCCCACTGAAGAGTACAGGTCAGTCCTTACCCTGAAGCCACTTTGATGATGAATAAAATGAGATGGTGCTTGGAGTATGACAGAGAAGTCAGAGGAACGTGGTCTTCCAGGAGGCAGGACTGAGTCGGTGTGGTCTGGAGTTCAGAAATAATAACAAGAGAGCTGCCCGCAGCTACCTGGAAGCAGGTACTGCTCGAAGCTCACGGCGAGGAGGCGGCCCTCCAGGTCGATTCTATTAACAGCCTCACTTTGCAGACTAGGGACTGAGGCAGAGACAGGTTAAGTGATTTAGGCAAGTCACATAGCTGAGAAGTAGCGGTGCTGGGATTTGAACCCAGGCACAGTAGGCGCAGAGGCCGTGATCTTCTTCTTCTTCTTCCTTTTTTTTTTTTTTTAAGATTTATTTGTTTATTTGAGAGGCAGAGGGAGAGAAGCACACTCCCCGCTGAGCACGGATCCCAATGCGGGGCTTGATCTCACCCCTCTGAGATCATGACCTGAGCAGAAACCAAGAATCGGATGCGTAACTGACCACGTCACCCGGGCTCTCCATGATCTTAACCATTCCGTGATTGACAACTGAAACAAGACAGCTATGGCTTGACTGGCCAGGCCTTCCTAAAGGAGGTCTCCCCCACCATGCCCCGTCTTGAGGTTCCCACCAAGAGGGTGGCACAGCCCGGGCTGGGGACACTCCTGGCAGGGTCCAGGCCTATGGTCAGTCCTGGGGAGGGGTCCTGTCAGAAGTCCTCAGGATGAGATTCGGTTCCCCTTCCTTCAAATGTCCAAGATGGAGAGACCGGACGTCCTCATTGTGCACATATAGAAACTGAGGCCCAGAGAGCCCATGGGATTCGTTTCAGGTCACCTGGCACCTAGCCCAGCACCTCCCCCTTGGGCTGAGACAAGGTGTAGAGTGGGCTACGTTGTAGTGCCCTGCTCCCCTGAACCCCTGCCTGCCTCCTGGGCTCCTTCTTGACAGGTGCCTCAGGCCCTGGGCCAAGAGGCAGGCTGCTTTCCCCAGAGCCAGTGATGCCGGCCACACCATCCAGAATGCCCTGTTCCCACCTTCCTTCCCTCTCTCAAGCAAGCCGTCATCGCCCCAGAGCCGTGGAAATCCCTGTCAGGGGTTCCGAGAGGGTAAGCCCTGATTACCACTCTTCCCCCTCCCTCTTCTCCTCCAGCCTCCCCTCCTGGGCCCTCCCAACCTCTCAGAAATTAAGGGTCATTACCATCAGGGTGTGAGATCTGAGCAGTGCACATGTCGTCAACACCCAGCTCCCGGTCTGCCATAGGGCCCCAAAGTCCGCCCCGTAACCAACAGTCAGTGCTGACGCAGTACCAGAAAGGAAACCAGTCCCGGGCCCAGCCCAAGCCAGTGTGGCAGGAGGCAGGAGGTCACTGGCTTGTTCTGCCTCCGTCCCCTCTGGCCCCAGGGAGAAACCAGGTCCCTTCCTACCTGTGGGATTTCTGACACATTCCTGGAAGGTTCCCACCGAGTCTGGTGTTGGGAGGGTCTGGTTTTCGAAGACGGGGACAGGATGGCCCATTCAGCCACCTACCCATCAATCCAGTTACCTGCCCACCCATAATAACAGCTCATAGTTCCTGAGTGCTTACTCTGCAGGGCACCGTCCTGAGCTCTCTGCCCACCCCTAGGTAGACACCTGTAGTCTGCCCATTTTCCACATGAACGAACAGAACTACAGAGAAGCCAACTACTTGCCCAAGGTCATACAACTAGTAAAACGGTAGAGCCAGATTCAAGCTCAAGGAGTCCGACTCTTGGGCCTGCCATCCCATCTTCTACAGCATAACTATCCACCCATCTAGCCATTTACTGACCGCCTGTCTATCCTTCACCCACGGCCACACCACCCAGCCACCCATCCGTGGAATGGCATATGCAAAGGCTTGGAGTGGGGAGAGCGGGGCACGTTTAGGAAATTAGCTACTGCATAGAGCGAGGGGAACCTAGCAAGAGATGAGGCTCAAAAGGTGAGCAGGGCTCAGATCGGGGGCATCTGCCCGTCCCCGTCTAGCTACCTCCCAACACTTATCCTGCCCATACACTCTCCCACTCCTTCGTCTGTCCATGCATCCATCCACCCCTTCCTCCCTCCCTGCAGCCATCACCTCTGTAACTTGGGGGAGACAGAAAGAGAAGGGAGAGTTGGTTGGATACATTCCCTCCCGCCAGTAATTTCTGATGACTCGATGGGGGGTCATTAAGATTTTTGGAGGTACCTGAATAACCAGGATAATTTCCTCCTCTCTCTACTCACCCCACTACCTACAGGTCACAGGTCCTGAGAGATTGTGGGAAGAGGGCACTGCAGAGTGGATCAGTGTCAAGGTGAAAAGACCCTTCCAGGCCTTGACACTTCAGCCCCCAGCCCTGCCCCTGTGTCTCCTTAGGAAGACAGAAGGAATTGTGCTGTCGAAGAGGCGTCACAATGCCCCTGCCTACGCAAATTCCCCCCCAACGCCTGGGCACTCCCAGTATTTCCCAAGAGGTCCTGGGAGACTCTGGAGCCCCCGACCACCAGAAATTCCATCTCATCGACAAGAAAGGCCCTGGTCAAGGATGTACCAGGTGGGATGACATCACAGGGTTGCCCAAGGGCATTAAGAAGTCTGATTGACCGGAAAGCATTTGAAGGCCCCAGCCTGGCCCACCCGTGTGGCTGGGAGCTGGGGGCCTCCGTTGTAACAAGTAGCAACGATAGCTAAAGTTTATTAAGTAGTTCGAGAGGTCTAGGCACTTTATGTTGGATGTCTCATGAAATCCTCATGGTAACCCTATGAGGTAGATACTTTAGTTGTTCCCACTTTATAGGTAGGAAAACTGAGGTACTGAGGATTAGAAATTCCCAAAAGATCGGCCACCAAGTGCGAGTGGTGGAGCTGGAATTTGAACTCCAAGCCGCCATGCTAGACAGTCTCACGAGGAAGCTAAGGCCCCGGCTTGGCCTCCTCATCCGCTCCCTTCCCAGCCCCTCTGCCCCCAGTGCACACCACCACGCTCTCGCAAAGCCAAGTGTGTTCAAAACCTACCTACGGGTACCCGCGGGAAGAGGTTAATCATAATTACTATTTGCATTATGCTCCCACAGTTCCCACACTCACTGCTCCCCCACGGCACACTGGTGAGGGAGAGAGCCTTATTATCCTCATTTTGCCGACAAGAAGCTCAAGGAGGATCTGAGACTTGCCCAAGGTTGCCTGACCTGTAAGGGCAGAGTGAGGCCCTGAGCTCAGACCGTCACACTCCAGAGCCCAGGGAAAATTCCACAGGACCAGGTGCCCTGGGAGGCTTCACCAGCTGCCTCACCCAATGCCATTTGCATTTCAAGAGGGCGCCAGGCCTTCCCTCCAAGAGTGAGGCGCTAATGGTGGACCGTCCGGCTCCTGCTGGGCTAGTGATGTGTTGGTGGGC
The DNA here is from genome assembly GCF_023065955.2 of Ursus arctos. NCBI lineage: Eukaryota > Metazoa > Chordata > Mammalia > Carnivora > Ursidae > Ursus > Ursus arctos. Next base: position 3,709,603 of record NW_026622974.1, read on the forward strand.
CTGAAGTTCTGGAGAGGACAGTGTCTCCCCGGACCTGCAGAAATACTCCATACGAGGTCTTCCGGCCCTACTCGGAAAGCCCCACCCTTGATTCACCCTCTTCCCCCTTGTAAATCCTGGTAGAAGGGACAAACATGTAGATGTGTGTGTCTGGAAGGCCTTGGCAGGGTCTGCCTGCGGGCCGGGGCTCAGAGAGGGAGAGGTCTATTCAACTTCCTTGTTTTGACCCGAGCTGGCAGTGCAAATAAAAATAGGGTACTGGGAGGGCAGGGGCTGGCGACACCCTCTACTTGACTTCTAAGCTTCCTTGCCCCCTGGAGTGGGAGGCTTAAGCGCGGGAGTCAGGAGGCAGGTGGGGAGTCAGGGCTTGTCCTCAAAGCTCTGGGGCAGGCCCCTCGGCCTTGGCACTGCTGAGATTGTGCGCTGATAACTACTGGGGGGCTGTCCTGGCTCAGTAGGAAGTTTAGCGGCATCCCTGGCCTCTCCCCACTGGATGCCAGGAGCATCCCCACTGTGATGAGCAAAAATGTCTCTGGGCATTGCCAAATGTTTTTCCCAGGAGAGAAAAAGAGCCCTGGTTGTGAACCACTTCCCTAAAGTCATACCCATAATGCCTCCTCCCCGCACCCCCCCACAGCCCCCCACCCAGTGCACTTGACAGGAGAACCCGAGAGGGGAGGAGATGGTTACATGAAACCAGATGTTAACCTGGAAAGCATGCATTCAGGCCCCACCCTCCCCTCAGAGCTGGCCAGTGCTGGGCCCTGGGCTGGTGATGGGGTGTTCTCAGCCCTCTGAGGTTAGTCACCTGGAGCCTGGCTGGGCTCTTGGAAAGGGCAGGGCAAGGCTGGGCTGCCCAGGCTTCCCTTCCCTCCTCCCCTCTCCTTCTCTTCCTCCTCCTCCCCCTCCTCCCCCTGTGTCTTCTCTTCCTCTTCCCTTTCCTCTTCTTCCTCCTCCTGGGACTGTCCCTCTGCCCCCGTTTCTGTGATGGCCTCATCCTGGATGTGCTGAAGGCGCTGGGTGCCCCCCGCCCAGGCCCCAAATGTTGCAGTAGCAGCCACTGGGGCATCGCCGACAGGTGGACCAGGGCAGGAGGGCTCCCGAGGCAGGGCCCGGGCTGGGCTGAGGACGGGGGGAGTGTTCCAGCCCTGGTTCCGGCACTAACTAGTCTCAGCAGGGTCTTTCTATGCCACCTCCCCAACGTCGTGAACTTAGACAAATGCCTCCATGCCTTCCAGGCTCATTTTCCACATCTCAGAAATGGGAGGGACATCTCCAACGGCTCTTAAAAAACGAACTTTTGCGGATCTGAGTGGCTAGGGCCTGGCGCTTGGTAGATACTCAGTCCCAATGCGCAAAGCTGTCGCCCTTCCTTCTGTGGGTCTCTGGTCAGAACCCCACCCCCCAGCCATTCTGAAAGCACTCCTGACACCGGCCTCCCAGGCCTGAGGTGCAGGGCCCAGGTGGCCAAGACCGAAGGCGGGGGGCTCAGCAGGTCCTCATGTCCACAGCCATGGGCTGAGAACCCCCACGTCCTCAGAAGCAGACTTAATACGCCGAACTTCCAGCAATGTCCGGCACTGCCCCACAACAAAGAATTCTCAGCCCCCAGTGTCCGTGGTGCTGAGGGCAGGAGGCCCCGCTCTACAGGGCTTCAGATGTTTCTATTTGTGTTATTTGCACACTCAGAGCCTGACCTATAAGAGGAATCGTTTTGAATGAATGAGTGACTGCATGAAGCCAGTAATGCCATACCCTCAGCTCTGCTAAGGGAGGGGAATGCCAAAATCCAGCATTCAAAGCCCCGCGGCATTCCTGGCGAACTGGGAGGTCTGGCTGCCCTTGCCTTCAGCAGCTCCCCTGCAGCTCAGAACGCCCGGCAGGAGCTCGGCCCCTTGACGAAAGGTGGGCAGAGATGACCTGGAAGCCCCCCCCCTCCAGCACAGTGGGCATAGTAAGCATCGTGGAGTATGGCGTGTGGGCCTCGGGGTCAGCCAGGCCTGGGTCAGGCCCAGCCTGGTTCCTTACCGGCCGCCTGCCCCTAAAGGGGCGACTACCCTCCTTACTCCAGTTGCTGCACTACAAATAGCACTAATAATAATATCGTCCTTAAAGGGTAATGTGAGGATTAGAAGAGAGAATCCATGTAAAGAGTTTGGTGCTGTGCTCACAGAGCGACTATTGATTACTGCTGTCAGAGCCCATTTCCGGTGTGCCTCTCTGCTTGTACCCCCCCACCCCCTCCCCGCTGAGCCCAGAAGAGCCTGGCAAGGCTGCTGAACACTCGTTTGCCCCTCTGTCCAGCTCGGCTGTGTGCCAGCCCTGGGGTAAGCCCCAGGGTCACAAAGGTGACTAGGATGTGCCCTTGAACACTGGGAGCGGTTTACAGGCCATTGGAACATTGGCAGGAGCCTGGAAGGACCGGGATTTGGGATTGGGATGAGGCCAGCACAGCAGCCAGGGCAGCGAGAGGCACCGAAGCGTTCAGGGTCCTTGTAGACTCAGAGTTCGTGCCTCCTTAAAATGCGCACTTGCCTCGCCCTTGTCCCAGCCTCACAAAGGACCACATCCCATGAGGAGGGCCTGGAGGAGGCGTCAAGAGGGCTGCTGGCTTGGAAGGAGAGGAAGGATTTTGAAAGGCAAAGCTGACAACACACACATTCCTGGGTAGGAACTTTCAGCACCAAAGCCTGCTTGGGAGGAAAGCCGTGGGCAGGTGTGAGTTGGGCAAGTAGTTTGTAAATTAAATGCGAAAGAGGGTACATTATCTCTCGAGTACCAGGGATTTCCTCTGTAAGATGGCAGGGCTTCAGCTTTCAGGGGCTCTGTAGCTAGGGGTTCCCTCCCAGGTCCCCAGGGGGTTGGAGGGCTGTGAGGCCGGGCTGAGCTGACGTGGGTTCCCCGCACAGCTGTGGCCTGGAGGGGCAGGATGGAGCCAGCCCGACACACAGGCACCTCATCCTCTGGGTTGTGCTGTCATGTCTGTGAAGGTCCCTGGTAAAATGGGCATCCGGTACCTAGGACATGGTGTGGGGGTCACAGGTGAACCAAACACTGGGAGCATGGGGCAGTCACGAGCGTAGCAACGGAGGAGTAAAGAAATGTCACTAGACATGGTCGTGACCAGTGTGACGCTGGGGGCCTCCTCGAGGCGTAGACCTCCATGCCCCATCACCCAAGAGTGGTAATTATGAAGAGCCGGCATTGTCACCTCATAACGATGAGAGACTTTCTAAAATAGAACGGGCTGGCTGGTTGGAGGGGGCTACCCCTCACTGGAATCCAGTTCAACTGAACCAACATTTATTGCGTGCTCACTAAATGCCTTGTTCTGGACTAAAACAAGGAATAGGATTTGGGAGGCTGTTATGTCAAGGGTAAGGGTGAGAGAGCACAGCCCTTAAGGAGCTCAGGGCCAGAAGGGAAAGAGAATCTCCATGCTGGATGGCGGGGGGGGGGGGGGGAGGGCATGCTGGGCTGGGGGAAGCGTCTGAGCAAGGGCCCAGAGGTCTGGAAGGATCAGGTACCACCAGGGGTGATGGGCAGGTGGTCTGGCTAGAGCACAAGGTGATGGGAGCCCCATCCTTCACGTTCTTGCCTTCCAGGCTGGGGGCCTTGAGACTTTGGGCAGGAGAGAGCAAAAGATGCTTTGGGGGGGGGGAGCTGTACGATCTGGCAGTTGATATGGAAAGATTCATTTGGTGTGAGTGTGAAGCGCTGAGAGGCCCGAGCCGGGCAGGCAGGAGGACTTGGGGGAAGCTGGAGTAACCCTGCAGGAGACACGCTGGAGGCCAGGCGGGAGCAGTGGCAGAGGAGGGCCTGATGGGAGCCACGTGGAGGACACTGACAGACGGCTGGACGTGGGGGAGGGGGCGGGTAGCCCTGGCTCCTAGCCTCTGAGCTGGCAGAGAACTCTGAGAAGAGGCTGGGGTCTGCATAAGCGGGGGGTGGGGCAGGGGGCCCTCAAGGCCACCCCCTTACCTGGAGCTGTCTGGCTCCTTGACCAGAAGAGGTGTCTCCGGGGTGGCTCTGGAAGTTTCTGACTGGTGGCACCTTCCCCCCTCCTACCCTTGGCCTTAGCCGTGAGAGCCCCGGTGTCTGACGCCTCAGCTCTCCCCTTCTCTCCTTCCCCCCAGGACTCAAAGAAACCTTCCATACGTAACCAGGAGCCGAACACACCATCAGGCAAAAAGGTGAAGTCTCCACACCCTCCCCTGTCCCGGTCGTGGAAGCGGGACCGCAAGCAGACGCTGGCGGCTGCCTACGTGCCGGTGGTGGTAGAGCCGAGGGGGCGGAACCTGGACAAGCTCAGGTTCAACTTCTGCACCTCCCAGCACTCCAACTCCCTGAACCCCTTCTACACCTTGCAGAAGCCTACCTGCGGCTACCTGTACCGAAGGGACACTGACCACACCCGCAAGCGCTTTGACGTGCCTCCTGCCGCCCCGGTCCTGTGGCGCTCTTAGGCCCCTGCCAGGCAGAAGCCCCCGCCTGCCTCCTGCCCACCTCCCCCACTCCCAGGTCCCAGGCAGGGTTACCTCCGGGAGGAGCCGACCGAGCCTGGGCTGAGACAGCTGTGCCTGCCCAGTGTCAACGACGGCACAGAGAAGTCTCTGCTCTTGGCAGCAATTAAAGTTTGTCCTTCCTTTCCCCAGCATCTGAATGGGTGGCTGTGGGTGGGTAAACTGAGGCCACAGAGGTGTTGTATAATGGGTCAAGTCCAGACGTGCCTGAAGACTTGGGAGCTCTTGATTCTCAGCCCCCTCGCCCCAAGAGTGACCTCAGCACCCCTCCAGAGCCCGGGTCCCAAGCAAAGCCGGTGCTGGCCACGCCCTCGCCATGGTCCAAGCTTGGTAACCCCTCCAAAGTCCACAAAGAGAAAAGTCAGCTGACTGCGACCCCGGATTGGAGCAGCCCCCGGAAAATGGGGAAACGATGCAGGGGGAAACCCAATCTTGGGGGGCCCCCTCTGTAGCCCTAGGTTTATATCAAACCGCCCCTTCTGACTCGTCATTGGTTGCTAGGCGGATGGATTTGCCATCTTGTCTCTCCTCTGGTCCAGAAGAGCTGACCCCGAGCTGAGTCAGGCTCACGGGCCCTCGTGTTTCCTGAAGAACGATGAAGGCGGAGGGCGCTTGACCGAGCCTGGTGGCCTGAGGGAGTCCCTGGCAGCCACGGGACCCCTCGTGGGCTGGAACCAGCTCAGATGGGCCTGAGGGGGCGGACTGCGGGCCTTTCCTCCCGACTCCGCGGCCGCCGGCTTCGTGTCGGCCACCCCTGAAAGCAGCCGACGCCTGCAGCCTGGGGTTCCTTCTTTCCAGAGCCGGTTGCCGCTGTCCGCCAGCCCACGCTGGGTGAATCCCGCAGGCCTGGTTTCGAGGAGGCGCCGCTCCCGGCCGGCGGGGCGTACGTTCGACGGAGCATCCTCTCGGAGCAGAGTCTGGGGCGGGCGTGGGATGGACGGACAGAGCCCCAGCCAAGCAGCCGAGGCATCGGCCAGGCCTCCCCGGACGCCTGCTCTGGAAGGAAGGTGGTGGGCGCCAGCCTTCCTAAGGGTACCTCGCAGGGCAGGGTCCGGGTTTCTGTCTGGCTGTGGCAGGCTCTCGCCCCGAAGCCAGAGGCTTTCCTCCAGCGCCTGGTGATCCTCGGCCGGAAGCGGGCCATTCGGCCTCTGTACCGGGTCGCTCCTGCCCGACTGTCCGTGTTCGAGGCGCCAGCATGAGAAGGAGCTGGGGGTCTCTCTGTATGCAGACTTTCCCTTAACTCCCAGTTTCTGGAGCGGCCCTTCTCTCTTCTCCAGCCTCGCAGGGCCAAAGCTCTAGATTACCCTACGGCCAGGGGCGGGGATGGATGTCTAGAGATGTCCATCCTGCTGCCTTGCGGAGGGCATCTGGGGAGCTTCCCACCAGTCCTCCTATCTCTGCCCCCACCCCGTCCTGCACCCCAGCTTCCAGGGCACCTTCTGCACCTCTTAGCCGGCAGAGGTCGGTGGCGGGCCTGGGCACCGCGTCTATACCCTCGTCCGCGCCCTCCTGCATTGTCACGTGTTGGTTTTGACTTCTGTGCTCTGACACGGTTACTCCTGGTCCATCTGCCGCCCGTTGTCCAAAATTTTATTCGAACCTCTCACCTGCTTTTCTCTTGGTTTCTGTGAGTTGGTAGGTTTAAAAATGTTATCGCCATTTTTGTTGGATTTTGAAAAGCAGAGATACATTCAAGTTTTCAGTCTAGGTGTCAGTAAAAGTTATACACCCACCCAATCATCCAACAGACCCTTGCTGAACCCCCGAAGCTTGTGTCCATAGGCTGCAAAAATGTCTGAGAACCATCTCTGCCCCTCCCCCCAAACCTGAGAACAAGCTGGGGTGAAGTGGGGATGGGGGTGGGGGCCCAGCATTTTCACTCCTCCAACCATTGCCTTTTCCTCTCGCCTGGAGAATGGTCTCCCCCTTGAGGTTCATCTTGGTAGAGCAGCCTTGATGGAAGCTTCCGGGGGACTTCTTAAGCTGGCGCAGGTCCCACATGGGTGTGGGCGGGGTAGTTCCAGAACGCAAAGACGGGGTGCTCAGAGCTCTGATCTGTTTCCGTGGAGGTGGAGGGCGGGGGACGGGCAGCCTCGGAGGGGGATCAGTCAGGCCTGGGATTGCTGCCCCTCCCGTCTCTTCCCAGCCCGCCTCCGCCTCCGCACACCTGCCCCACACGCTCCTTCCCCTTGGCACCGTCCCGCCAGGCGGATCCTCTCACGCTGCTCTGGCATCTGTCCCGGGAGGGATTCCTGCAGACAAAGCAGCCGGGGAAGCCGCAGGCCTCTCTCTGTCGTGTCCACCACACCAGCTGCCCGCTGCCCCTCCATACCTCTCTCGTGTGTTCTCCTCTTCTCGGAGGCCTCAGTGTGGACCCCAGCCCTCCGGACTTGGCACCCGTATCTGGGAGAAGAATGGAGAGCGGGACTGAGAGAAGCCACAGAAGGCTCTGGGATTGGGAAGCTGGAGGGTGTCGTTCCCACCCTGGGTCTGAGAAAAGGGATGGGGAGCCCCACCCCCAAACGTACTGAGACCCTGTCACTAGAATTGTCCATGCAGAGTGGCCACGGGGAAGCTGCTGGCGTCAGGGCTGGAGGGCCTCTCCACCTCCACCCAGGCCTTCCTCAGACATTTGAAGGCTCAGGCTAAAAGCATGGTATTGAGGTGTAAAACTTTGGTGTCACCACTTTGAATTTCAGTGAACCTCAGAATGATTTTTCTGTCCCCAGTTCCTCTTGTGTCACGTGGAAATAATCCCACCCCACAGGGCCGTTGGAAGCCTCTTCCGCAAGCGTAGCACGGTGCCCTGAGCCCAGGAGAGGCTGGGTGGGAGCTCAATCCTACTCTCGCCTCCTTCAGTCCCTCCTCCAGTCAAGCACACGCGCTCACTCAATGTGTTACAGCTCTCAAGCCCCTGTCAGTCAGGTGTGTTGCCCTCAGAAAGGTAACGGAGGAGTGTTTATGGAGGGGAGTGTTTGCAGAGAAGCGGCCTAGCCGAGGGACTGGTGACATGCCCAGAGAGTGGCCACAGAGGGCAGCCCGTCTTACTTCCAAGCCCGAGCGGTAAAGGGAGGGGGCTTTGCCACAGGAGCCCAGGGGAGTTTTCCTAGGAGCTGTGGTTGAAAGTAGAGTAAACCAGCCGGGGCCCCAACTGTGACCCAGCAGGGAGGGCAGGGAACAAATACCCAGCCTTCTCTCTCCCACTACCCGCCAGTCTCCTTCTACTGCTTCCCAGTGGACGAACCGCTGGGAGCCAGAGGGCAGGGGAGGCCGAGTGACCCAGTCGACAGGGGTCAGCCTCCTGGAGCTCAGCGCACAGAGAAAACTGGAAAATGAGTGGGGAGGGGGCCAACAGGATAACCAGCAACACAACCTTGTGGAATCCATGGTACTAGGTATCGGGAGGGTGCAAGAGATGTAGTATTCATCTGACGATACACAGCTGCTTATGATTCAAGAAATAAATGAACATTACGTGTGTTATTGTGGAAGTGTGAACGTTGTCATAGCTGTGGAGGTGACCCCCAGGACTTCCATCTCCTGCTGGTCTGCCTTGGCACAATCCTCCTCCTCGGAGTTTGGGGAGACCTGTGACTCGTGGCTCACCCACAGAACTTGACAAAGGAATGGGATGGCATCACCTTGTTTACTTATATAACTTTCCGTGTAGCAGATTGGAGAGAGGTTCTCCTTGCTGGCTTGATGAAATAAGCAGCCGCATCGAGGAGCCCATGTAACAAGGAACTTTGGACAGCTTCTAGAAATGGCAGGCAGCCTCTAGGACCCGAGAGTGACCTCCAGACAACATCTAGCAAGAAGCCAGGGCCCTCAGTCTGATAGCCAGGAAATGAATTCTGCCAACCACACGAATGAGGTAGAAGTGGATTCTTCCCCAGTCAAGCCTCCAGATGCAAACACGGCCCACACGACACCTTGCTCACAGCCCTTTGAGATGCGGGGCAGGGGACCCAGGGAAGCTACGCCCAGACTCCTGGCCCACAGCCACCGTGGGATAATCGATGTGTAGACTTGGCAGTTATTGACTCTGTGGTAATGTCAAAGCAGCGTGGAAAGCTAACATAACACGTAAGCAAACAGTGTGCTGAGGCAAGAAAAATGAATTCGGCAGAGGTTCGAGGGGCTCATGGAGGACAGGGGATATAAATAGGCAGCGATGGAAAAATGAGCTGTCACCTCATCCTCGAGCCCTTCAGCCCAAAGCCCGAACGTGACAGGACTCCAAGGACAAGGATGCCAGCCTGGGCCCCGGGTTCACTGGAGGAGTGTCCCCCATCCCATATCCAAGACGCTCGCCAGACAGCTCGGCGGAAGCAGGCGGGCCCCAGCGCCCCCGCCCAGTGCGCCCTGCGTTCACCACTTTAGGCAGAGAAGAGGCAAAGCAGTCCTGTTCGGTTTCTTTTTCAAAAATAGCTGTCCTCTGTTCTTGTGAGCAATATGTGTTCATTATAAACCACTTAAAAATACAAATAATTTTTGGGGGCGCCTGGGTGGCGCAGCGGTTAAGCGTCTGCCTTCGGCTCAGGGCGTGATTCCGGCGTTACGGGATCAAGTCCCACATCAGGCTCTTCCGCTATGAGCCTGCTTCTTCCTCTCCCTCTCCCCCTGCTTGTGTTCCCTCTCTCGCTGGCTGTCTCTATCTCTGTCGAATAAATAAATAAAATCTTTAAAAAAAATACAAATAATTTTTAAAAAGCCAAAATTAAAATTTCACTGGTGATGTCATGACCCAGAGAGGAGCCCTGTTAATGTGTTGGCTGCTTCCTTCTAGTTACAGGTATCATGAACACAACAGTGTTACGTGACAGGGACAACTGTCATCCTAGATGGGCCCCTAGGCTTGGCCTGGGAACTTTCCAGGACGAGCAGTAGCAGCTCACCATGCACCTGTGTGCTGGCGCCCTCTTTCTCTCTCTCTCTCTCTCTTTCACACACACACACACACACACACACACACACACACACACACACACACGTTCCCCAGGCCACTAGGCACACACTCAATGTCCCCCATCCCCATGCCCCGGGGAGGGGATGGTATCACGTGTGGATCAAATGCAAGGTTGAATTCAGGCCTCCTGGGACGAGAAAGATACAGTCTCTGGGAATGTAAGAGTGGTCAGAAGAAGACTAGAGAGTGTGTGTGTACATGGCCATGTGTACTTGTATGTGTTATGTAGGAGGGGGTTCCCCCTAGCTGCTCGGGACTCATCTTGGAAGCCCACAAACTCAGCATCACTCAGGTGCTCTATATATTAACGATCTGTGGTGTGACTGGAACCCCTTAGTTGTGACGGCCAAGTGCAGTGCACAGCCTGGATAACTGTACACAGCAGCCCTGTCAGGAGCCCACAGTTGGCCCAGCCGGGGAAAAGGAACCAGCTCTATCTCCTATGGACCCCAATTCCATGTCTGAAGGGAGGAACCAAAAACACTGAGAACCCACTCAAAGCAGGATAAGGGAATGGAGGTAACAGGATCAGAACAGCCACGGGCTGGCCACCCATTCTGTCCTGGTAAGAAGGGATAAGGAGATTGCAAAATGGGTAAGAAAATCCTCTCACCAGCAGCTCAAGGCTGTAATCCTGGGCCTCTGCTTCCCTAAGCTCTGTTCTATTTTCACTCCTCTTTCCTAGGGGCAGTCCCCATTGGCTGCAAGGGTTTAGCAGGGACTTAACACCGGGTCTCCGGTATCTCCTGGATTTGGTAGTGGGGTTGCACAGCCCCCCATTACCTTCATCCCTCTGCTCACCTCCTCCCGACATTTCCCTGCTCTGTCGGATTCATCAGACCCTCTTTGCTCAGCTCGGGACAACTCTGGCTGTGAGCAAGGAGGGCCCAGGGTTAGAAAGCCTAGCCACCCCTGCCTCCACCGTGGGTGCCAGCCCCCACAGGCCTGGGAGATGGGCAATGTGATGGACGGGAAGTCGGTGGAGGAGCTGAGCAGCACCGAGTGCCACCAGTGGTACAAGAAGTTCATGACCGAGTGCCCCTCGGGTCAGCTCACCCTCTATGAGTTCCGCCAGTTCTTCGGCCTCAAGAACCTGAGCCCGTCCGCCAGCCAGTATGTGGAGCAGATGTTTGAGACCTTTGACTTCAACAAAGTGAGCAGAGGTCTGGGTGGGGGGCGCTGGAGGCCCGGCCAGTGAGGGGCTGGGAGGGCGCAGGTGCCGGAACCTGGCCTCTGCCGGAGGAGGGGGCGTGCTTCTCTGTGTGTCTGGGGCTACGTTAGGGAGTCAGCTGATCTCATGTTCACTGAGCACCTGCTGGGACTCAGGCACTGGGGGTTCAAAAAGGAACCAGACCCCATCTGCGCCCTCACCTTCCAGGGGAAGACAGAGGGGCCCACAGGTTAGTGTACCCAGAGACCCAGCCTCATGGCTTCCTCCGCCTCGTCCACACACACGTCTCGGTTTACTCCAGAGCAAGTGCAAACCCTTACAAGACAGTCGTCGAGCACCTATTAAGCGCTGGGTGCTATACCTGGCGCTTTTGCCCAGGCCTTTGGAGGCTCACAGGTGCAGGAGGAGGGGGAGCGGAGAGGAGAGAGCAGGGTGATACGCCTCCAGCCCCGGCTGGCCTGGCCCAGGCAGGCCCGTGTTACGTGGGTCGTCCCTGATGCTCTGGGGACAAGTCAGGCTGCCTGGTCGCTGGGACGTCCAGGTGCTCCCGACTCCAAGGTGCCCAATGACCTCAGCTCACCTTCTCTCAAGTGGGTATGAAGTTCTGCACGATGGTCAAAGGGTACTCTCCCTGAGTCATCACCGGGACACGGGTGAGGACTTCCTGATCGGCTAGAGGGAGCATGGGGGGGCTGGGCACAGTGAGTTAGGGCCCTTAGTTTTCATCAGCTGGGTGGCCGTGCGCCCAACATCTCCCCATCAATCCTCCGCTCAGTACCCGCGTCTGCCATGATGTTGAGAGCACGAGTTAAGATGTTTGTTGGTTTCAAGAGCAAATCTTCCATTTATTTGGAGCAATTTGGTCAAGACGCAGTGGTAGAAGGACCCAAATCGACAAACCTGTCTCCCCACCCCACTGGGCTCCACCCAGGATGTGATGATGCCCTACCATGGGTCCACTTCAAGCTGGGGACAGGCTGCCCAGCTTTCTCGGTCCCCCTCCCTGCCCAGAAGGTCCAAACACCATTGTGGGCGGGGCTTCTAAGGACAGCTGGGGCTCAGAGGCTATTTAAAACTCAGTAATATTTAGGGTCAAGGGGCCAAAGCAGATTATGGACTTTGAGTCCCAACCTCAAGGGCAGCATCCTGGTGCCCAGTGGCTTTCCTAGAGGGGGTGCTGGGGAGCAGGGTACTGGAGCCCATGGCATGGAGACCAGAAGGGATGGCATCAGCATGCTGGGCCCCCCAGGTGCTCCAGAAGAAGGAATAATTCCTGAACAGGAGGGAGGAAAGTCAGTGGTGGAGCCTCAAAACTTTATGCCCAAAATACCGAAACATCTCAGCTTCTCACCTGCTAAGGAAACCCTTTCTCCAGAAGGACCCCCTAAAATCACATGTATGACACCAGCGAGGGACAACCCGCCAACCCTGTACTTGCAAGCATCACCTCCACTGTCCCACACCTGACTTCCTTGATTACGCCACGCACACCTTCACCTTGGGGCCTTTGTGATGCCTGCGACCCTCTTCCTACAGAATTCTGCTTGGCTCACACCTTCCCCCGCTACAAGTCTCTGCCCCAAATGTCTCCTTCCACTGACACCTGCCCTGATCTCTGGGTTGAAACCCTGTTTAACTGGGGTAGCCCCTACCCCTGCATTTCCTATCCCACTGCCCCCCTCACCCCACCGCAGAGCACATCTCATCTTCTAAGATGTGTTGAATAACATTTAGCTACTGTGTTTGTTGTCTGTCTCCCCGCTGGAATGTGAGCTCCAGGAGGACAGAGATTTTTGTCTGTCTGGTTCAATAGTGTATCCCCAGCACCTAGAACAGTGCCTGGACCACGGTAGGTGCTTAACAAGTATTTGTTATATGAGTGAATGAATATAGGAGAAATCATGAGTTCTATGGGCACATTTGCGTTTTATAATACACATTAATTTACATACATAATTATTAAAACAAAGAGTATCTTCGTAACATCTAAAGGGCCTCACAAAGACCAACGGTGTAAATCCCACCTGGGGCAGTATTGCCTTCTACCCACTGTCATGAGCGCAGAGCAGTGTAGATCGCGACGTGATGGGACACCAGAGCGGGAAGTTAAACGGGGCTGTGCAAACGATGGCCTGTGGGCCCATTTTTATAAATGAAGCTTCTGAGAACACACCGGGCTCACTTGTTTGCACGTCCCCCAAACTGAAATATTTGCTCTCTGGCCCTTCACAGCAAGCGTTGGCCAGCCCGTTCCTGAGTTAGCAGGCAGTCGCATCCTGGGGGACTGTGCTGGGAGGGCAGGGTTGGGGGTGCAGCAGTGTGAGTGGGGAGTGTGCCCGGGGGATAAGCAAGTACTTTGCTTACTTCGGATTTTGCCTGGGCTTGGCCGTGCCGGCGCTCACACAGGTGCGCACAGATCCATGGAAAGCTTCACCCCGCCGCGTCTGAGCCCCGGGTAGGATTTAGGCCATGCCTTTCCAGCCAAGGCTCGCTCGTTCACTGGTTGTGGGGTCTAACTCCTCTCCACTGCGGTTTCCATCTGAAAATGGGGACGAACATCCCACCTCCCAGGGGGGGTCGTGAGATTAAATGACGGAAGCAAATAAAACACCGGCAGGAAAGAAGTTAGTATCCTGCGGTATCATCGCTCAATCTCACCCAACCACAGCCTCGAAAAGCGGGCCCTGTCGTTCCCTACGTCCAGCTGAGGAACCGAGACTCAGAGAGGCCCTTCACTTGTCCAAGGCCACACCTCCCCTAAGACGTCAGTTAGCTCTTTCTGGCACGAGAGCCCCTAGTGTTCCATTGACCCTTTTTAGCCATTTTTTGAAAAAATTATGAAAGTAATTTTGTACAGCTCGCTGTAAACATTTCCCACAATAGAGAGAAAAAAACCCAAAAGTAAGGTGTCCTCGCCCCGTGTCCTCTTGCCCAGGGGAAACTCCTTGGCCGTTTTTCTTGCTTCTCTGAGCATTGTGGCATGGGGGGGGGGCTTGCTCTGTTCTGAGGACAACGCCGGGGGTGGTGGGACAAGGATGGAATGAGCTAAGGCGCACGTGAAAGCTTACGAACACCGCACAAATGTTCACTATGATCACGACACCCGCTGTGGCCTCACCTGAGGACCAGGGTGGGCACAGAGCCAGGAGATCTCAGAGGCCATCCTGCCTAGCCTCTGCTTGCATGCTTTCAGTGACAGGGAGCTCATTACTGCGTGAGGCTGGCCCGTCCGCCAGGGCAAATCTGCCGATTAGAGGTCTTCCTTCTGACCCCAAATATGCCTCTGGGTAACTTCCCAGTTCCAGAGCCGGGGTTGTGAGTAAGTGGAGGAACAGGGGCTGGACTCCAAGTTCACACGCTCTGAATCCTGTGCTCCTTACCTTAGAGTGCTCGGCCTTCCTGCAAAACACAGGCTTCCTCTCCCAGCCTCCCTGAGATGGGCAGAGGCAGGCCTACGTTGCCCGCTTCCCTGACGCCACTGGTGGGGCTGGCGGGGGGGGCAGAGGGTCAGCCTGTGAAATTTGGGGGGCCCTGGAGAAACACCTCACAGGCATGTCCTGTGCTACTCTCTTGCATGGTCAACCCCTCCCAGACTCCAGGGCATCACCTCTCCCAGGAAGCCTCCCTGAGCCTCTCCTCCGCCCCTGTCCTGGCAGAGTCCTGTGATCTTGTCCTGTGATTCCATAAAGTCCAGTCCAGACATGCTGTCACTGCATTACAGCATGATGGCACAGTGATCTCTCTCTTTTTTTTAAAGACGTTTATTTATTTGACAGAGAGAGACAGAGCACAGGCAGGGAGAGCAGCAGGCAGAGAGAGAGGGAGAGGCAGGCTCCCCACTGGGCAGGGAGTCCGATGCGGGACTCTATCCCAGGATGCTGGGATCATGACTCAAGCTGAGGGCAGATGCTTAGCTGACTGAGCCCCCCCCCGCCCCCGCGCCCTAGTGACGGCTCGTAGAAGCGACCCTACTGAGTGCAGTAGCAGTAAGAGCTACCATTTCCTGAGCACCTGCTATGTGCCAGCCAGTGTTGAGGGCTGCAGGTCCACGTAATCCCGCCACAATCCCACGGAGGGAGGTGCTATTATAACTATTACAGATGAGGAAATCGAGGGCCAGAGACATTGAGTTCTTTGTCCAGATCCCACAGCTCTGAGAGCGTGAAGGCAGGATTCAAACCTGCACCCCAACATGGCACTCCCTCAGGGCGGGTTCATATCTTACTGAGTTCTGAAGCCTCTGTCACCGAGGGTAGGACGTGCTCAGTAAAGGGAGAAGAATGAAGGGAAGAGGAAGAGAGGGGTTCCTTGCCTCCCTATCTACCCCTGCCCACTCCCCCCCTCAGAAAACTACTCCTTTCCCTGGGGGTTCTGTTCCCCCTCCCCCACCTCCACACACCTTCTTGCAGCCCGAAGGGCTCAAGTGGGAGAGTCACATGGGAGCAGCCAGTGACCGCTGGCACCAAAATGCCAGTGAAGAGAGAGCACCACCGTTCACACCCCGGGTGGGCGGGGGGCGGGGGTTGGTTCACCAGAGCTGCTGGCAGCCTCTGGGGCAGGCCGGGTGGGCTGCCTGGAGGCAGGGACAGAATTGGTGGGGCCACGCAGGAAGAGTCCTGGGGCCTCTCTGGGGCTCGGGCTCAAGGCGGCCGCGCCTCTCGCCCAGGACGGCTACATCGACTTCATGGAGTACGTGGCCGCGCTCAGCCTGGTCCTCAAGGGGAAGGTGGAACAGAAGCTGCGCTGGTACTTCAAGCTCTACGACGTCGATGGCAACGGCTGCATTGACCGCGACGAGCTGCTCACCATCATCCGGGTAACTCCAGGTGCAGAGGGCCCGGCCGGGCCGGGGGCAGCGGCCCGAGTGGACCCGGAGCTGCCAGCCAGCCTGAGGGCGGGTGTGGTGGGTCTTCAGCCGGCAGAACTGTAATCTCAGAAGGGGACACATTGGGACTGAGGATCCGGCAGGGGCGGGGGGAGGGTGCACGCTGCGTGACCCGGGCCACGGGCCGTCCACTCCCTGGGCCTCTGTTTTTCCATCTGTACCGAGACAAGCTCCTAAACCCCAGCGCTGCCTCTAGTGCCCACTCGGGCGCCACTGAGGCCGAGCGAGGATGGGGCCTCTCACTCTTTCTCCCCAGGCCATCCGAGCCATTAACCCCTGCAGCGACTCGACCATGACCGCCGAGGAGTTCACCAACACAGTGTTCTCCAAGATTGATGTCAATGGGGATGGTGAGGGGCCGGGATGCGGGCCTGGGGGGAGGGGCGGGGCCTCTGCGGGCCACACCCTCCGTCCGCACCTAGCCACAAGAGCTGGATTTAGGGACCCCTGGGCCAATCTTTGGGCTCTGGCCCCTTTACCTGCTCCCCTCACAGCCTCACTTCCCCTAGCGTTGGCTCTGTCCTGCTTGCAAGCTTCGGCTCTGGGCCCCCATACAATGCTACCGGGGAGACTGGGGAGACGGGAGCGCCCTCCTCCCCTGACTCCCTTTCTCTCTGCCCCAGGGGAACTGTCCCTGGAGGAGTTCATCGAGGGCGTCCAGAAGGACCAGATGCTCCTGGACACGCTGACACGGAGCCTGGACCTCACCCGCATCGTGCGCAGGCTCCAGAACGGCGAGCAGGAGGAGGGCGGGGAGGGGGCCGGCGGCGGCGAGACTGAGGCAGCCGGCTGAGCTCACCACCAGGCTGCTACTGTATTGGGGAGGGGACGTGTGTTGGTGCCTGGGTCGTCATTGTAATACTAGATGCAGTCTACTGAACTCAAGGGCTCGGCTCACCTCTTTGGGGTGCAGGGCAGCGGCAGAAGGGCAGGGGTGGGGGTCCAGAAGGATGGTGTCTGAGCCCTGTGCGTGACTCAGCTGGTGGTGACTGCCCCTGTTGGGGGGCCCTCAGGGCCCTTCCCCAGCTTTTCCCACTGACCTGCTCCAGCCCCCTCTTTCCGAGTCCGGGCAGCTCCGCTGCAGAGCTGGGCTTTCACGGACTCCGATGGAATCCTTGGAATCCTACAGATCGGGTGCTGGGATCACACCCCCGACCTGCACCGCCGCTCCCGAGCCCACTTGAGTGGTCTGTTGGTTTGTTCCTCCCTTCCACAAGCATCTATTGGACACCTCCTTTGTACGAACGCTAGACACTGGACGCACCAAGAAGAACTAGTTCTCATCCCTAAGGAACTAACAGGCTAAGCATCATTATAATAAAATACAGGAAGGGAAGCTATGATACTGTAGAAAGTCCTCATTCATCCAGAGGAAATCCGTCTTTATTCAGAAGTGACGGCACAGCATCCCCACTTTCCCTGCTGGCCCTGCAGTGGCCTGTGGCGCCCCGGGGTTTCCCACAGCCCTGCGACTCATTGCCCATGGCAAGTGTCCCAACCGTTCCTGGTCTAACCGAAATCCCTCTTGCTGCAGTGACACCTGACATCAGTTGGGAAGTGGGCCTGGCTGTTACAGGTGGGCCCCATTCCCATTCTTTGCACACCCCAACTTTAGGAATACCTGTCCAAGCACTTGGGGAAAGACACAGGCTGGAGCAGTTGTGATCATTTTTGCAAAGATGCTCCTTCTTCTGGCCTTTGAGTCTTCACTTCAGCTGGGTGTGGGGGAAGTAAAAGGAGGGAATAAAAATCCAAGGATAGGAGAGAGAAAACCAGGGGCAAGAGGAATAAAGCTCCCAGCTTGGCGAGAGCCCCCCCCCCCGTGGGCGGGGCGAGGAAGAGAGGGTCCTACGGATCACCCCAGACTGGGAAGTCAGCCAGGGCCTGCCTGAGCACAGACCTGGCGGGAAGGTGGAGATCAATGCCAGGGGCAGCCTGGGAAAAATGGGAGTTGGTATTTCTGCTCCTTCTCTTGGTGGCTGCCTCTTGGGAAATCCTGAAGGTGGGAGGTGGGAGGGTATTTGAACAGAATTAGGCCATTTCCCCAATGTCCGGCCCAGACCACCTCTTGACTGGCCGATCTGTGTCCCACCTGGATTACTACTCTTTTTTAATCGACCGTTTTTTATTTTGTTTATTTTTTATTCTAATCGACCTAAAATGTATTTCTAAAGGAAACTTTAGGACTATCACGCCTGCGAAACTGCAGTTCAGTAGGTGGTTTTATTGGTCCGTCAACATAAAGACGTATCTCTTTGAACGAGTTCCTGTTCTGAGTTCCTCACACACACCCCTCCCCCATTCAACCAGAACGACTCCCTTTATTTAAATCTGGTTTGTACACTGGGGCTGCACATAGAGTTTGTATGACAAAATAATTCCACATCTTAAAAAATTATAATCAGAAAACCCCCTGTTTTGTCCAACTTGCTCACTGAGCAGAGAAGATAATTGAGGTCAGGGAGAGAGAAAGGGCCATCTTGGGTCACACAGCTGCTGGAGGCAAAGCCGGGCCTCGAACCAGGTCTCCCCAGAGACAGAAAGAGGTTTCCCCATCCTTCAAGGAGTCTCCTCTGGCTTGTGGCTGGGAATCGGTGCAGGTCCGTGTGGGGGTTGGAGAGGCCGGTGTGGGATGAGGGGTAGGCAGGGGGAGAGCAGGGGTGTGTGGGGGTGTGGGTTGGCAGCAGGGGCTGGGGGACAGCACCAGGGCAGAGCTGAAGCAGCTCCTTTAAGCACAGCCGACCCCTCCGAGGCCGGAAGACCACAGCATTACTGGCTGCAATCTTCCCTTGCGGACACCCCTGGTGAAGACGAGTTGGGGAGGGGGAGGCAAGAACCCTCCCCATGAACTCCTCAGGATCCTGGGAGGATGTAATTACGATCACACACACACCCCAACTGCTAGTTTTTCTTCGGGCTCAACACCTTCCAGCCCCTGCCTTCACACCATGTGAGCAGTCTCATGGCTAACTTGGTCTATGGGACCCCCCCCATCCCTCAGTATTCCCCTGCTTCCAGCTAAGAACTAGGTAGGAAATTGTCGACGCCCCACAACCACCCAGACGAAGCATACATTTCCCAGAAGCAGCCGAAAGGAGAGAGGAAGCTGGTTCCCTTTGCCACCCCAGTAAATCCTCCCAGTGGACTGTGTCCTGTTGGCCACTTGAGACCGACAGCCCCTATCCACCCCCCTCAGCCCCAGTCCCTTCCATAGAGGACGCCAGATAAGACTGGGCACAAGCAGGCTGAGCCAGGGACCCTCTCACTATTCTGGAAACCTGGAGAGCCTGGAGTCTTGGAGGAGCCTGTGGACTCGGAGCGGGCTCCCAGGTCCCCAGACCCCTCAGAACATGGCACTTTTCCGCCTCTGCTGAGAGACCCAGCCACCGGGATTCACGTCCATTTGCAGCATCTTCATCACCCACTTGTCCCGGCGGGCACCTTCGATGAACTCGTTCAGAGACAGCCGGCCTGAGCAAGGGTAGGAGAGATGGTCGTGCGGGAGCGTGAAGAACTGGGGCTGGGGGCAAGAGCAGAGGCCTCCTCTCCCTCTTGGACAAGGCTACACCTCTTCACAAAGGAGCCTGCTGTCTGGGGGCCCGAGCTTGGGGGCTGGTCAATTCTCCTGGAAGCTTCGAGGGTTTCTTAAAGGGACTAGCTTTGCAAATGAATTTAAGTTTACTTTGGCCCCCTTCAAAATGTTCCTGAGGGCTCTTCTGGGGGTGTTCCCAGCCAGCTCGCTCCCTCCACTCGCCTACAGGGCAGAGGGCCTCAGTAGCCTGAATGGGGGGGGGGCCTGCCCTCTGCCCCTCTCTCCAATACCTCACCCCATGGGTTCCCCGGAATTATTATTATCCCATTTTCCAGATGAGGAAACAGTCCAGGCGGAGCGGTGAAATGGTTTGTCTGACTCTAAAGCTCCTGTGCTTTCCCCGCGCTTTGCCCAGCCTCCGTCGGCAGCTCCGGTGGGAGCTGAAATCACTCTTTCCAGCATCACGCGCCAGTGACAGCCCTGTCGTGTTATGCCCCCATCTCCGCCCCCGTTACCATCTCCGTTCTCATCCACCAGAAGGAAGATCCTGTCCACCACCTCCTCGGGTGTGAGCAGCTGGCCCTGCTCAGACTCCACTTCCACCCTGCAGGCTTTCTTCAGCTTGTAGATGGCCTGCGGGAGGGGACGGGGCTGCGGCCTCTGCTGCCGAGCGAGCTCCCTGCCTCCCTCTGCCAGGACCCCAGGCCCTCAGCCCTGCGTCCCCAGCACTGCCCGCCCCCCCCCCGGCCCAGCCGGTGCGAGTTAGGACCACAGGACCCAGACCCTACGAAAAACGGACCCGTCCTAGGGCTGTTCCCTCTGGGTCCCGCTGGCCTCGTTCCAACTTCCTGTCAGGCCTCACAGGCCACCCCGCCCTGATGCCAGTGGCTTTTCCCAGGTGAGTGTCACAGTGAACCCCAAACCTTCAGTGAGGGAGGTACCCAGCTGTGTGGTCTCAAATCCACACGGGGGGAGATGGAAATCTAGAGAGGGGAAGAGCATGTGTACTTGCGGGCGTGTGTGTAACATAGGGTGATGGGAGGCTCGGAGTCTGGACTGGAGGGAAAAAAACAGGTTTCTCCTTCGCACTGTGTCCCCTCCCCGTGAGGCACCGTTGGTGAAGGGAAGTGGGGAAGAGACAGAGGAATGTGAGGGTTTTCCTTAGTTCCTTGACGGGGCGCTCGGCGGACAGACGCCTGTCTTGTCAATCCTAGGGCCTCATGGCCCAGCGCGGCGCCTGGGACACGGTGGGCCCCACCGACAGGGTCTGGGCGCCCCGGAGCTACAGCCAGGCCTGGCACTCAAGGGATGGATGACCTGGGGCAGACCACAGAGCTGCCCGGAGGCGACTTCTTTATCTGTGACCTGGGGGGACGACCCCCACTTGGGAGTGCAGTTCTGGGAGGGAACAGGCTGACTCGGGTCAGCCGTCAGTCCGCTGTACTGGGGACTTTGTTCTTGTTCGTTCTTGCTAATTGAATATCAGCGTGGTGGGTCCTTCAAAGAACCAGCTTTTGGTTTGGTCGACTTTTCTTCTCTGGGCGCTTGTTTTCTATTTCATTCATTTCTGCTCTTTAGTATTTCCCTTCTTCTACTCTCTGGGTTTAATTTACTCTTTTTTTTTCTAATTTTTTTTAGAAGATTTTATTCATTTGTCAGAGAGAGAGAGAGAGCACAAGCAGGGGGAGCGGCAGGCAGAGGGAGAAGCAGGCTCCCCGCCGAGCAGGGAGCCCGATGCGGGACTGGTCCCAGGACCCTGCGATCATGACCTGAGCCGAAGGCAGGTGCTTAACGGACTGAGCCACCCAGGCGTCCCGTTTTTTTCTAATTTCTTGAGATGGCTTCTAAGATCATTGATTTCCAGTCTCTCATTTTCTAGCATATACATTTTCGGGCTAAAAAGCCTCTGCGAGCGCAGTGTTGGCTACAGTCCCCAGTTCTGTTACGTTAGGTGTGCGTTATTATCCAGTTCGTGTGATACAATTCCTCTGATTTCTGGAATATATAGGAGTGTGTTGCCTTATTTCCAAACCGATGGGGATTTTTAAGCTATCTTTTTTGTAATGGATTTCTAGCCTAATTCTGACTGTGGTCGGAAAGCACCCCCTGAATGCTTCCGATGCCGCTCCCCCGCCCCCCAGCCGCAGGGGCGCCCACCTGCGCGGCCAGGCCTCGAAGCCCAGCGGAGCTCCCGTGCGCAGGCGCCCCGGGCAGCCGCTCACCTCCACGATGTCGAGCAGCTCCAGGCGGTCGATGCAGCCGTTGCGGTCCTTGTCGTAGATCTTGAAGGTCCACTTCAGCTTGTGCTCCAGGGTGCCCCGCAGCACGAGGTTCAGAGCGGCCACGTACTCCAGGAAGTCGATGGTGTTGTCCTGCGGTGGGAGCGCGAACTGTGAGGCCCCTCCGGCCTTCCCCGGAGCGCCGAGGCCGGCCTGATTCTGGCCCGTCCATCCCCACACACTCCGGCCATCCTTGTGGCCTCTACCGCTTCGCTCATGGCTGTTCTCCAGCTCAGCATCCTTGCCCAGTCTGGGATCCCCCCATCCTACCCGCCCTTCCAGGCCCAGCTCAAGGGTCACCTCCTCCAGGAAGCCTTCCATCTCCAGCCACTTCAGCTACAGTGGTCTCTCTCGCTCTGTCTTCTAGCATTCACAACCCCTATACTCCGTTCCGCGCAGTTTGGGTCTTACTCTGGAGGCGTCACTTAGCCGTTCGGTACCTACGTCTCATTCTCTAGCTCTGTCCTATGTTCCTGGATAAGCGAGGGGCTTCCATTGCCTTTGTCTCTCCTTTGTGCTTGGCACAGGGCCTCGTCTGTGCAGAGTCAGGGTCTCATAAATATGTATGAATTCATGGATATGTGATTGACTTAATTTGAATTTGGGACTAAGGCAGTTCTGGAAGATTAGCTCACACTAAAAATGTCCTTCATCCTTTCTTTTTTTTTTTTTTTTTAAGATTTTATTTATGTATTTGACAGAGAGAGAGACAGCCAGCGAGAGAGGGAACACAAGCAGGGGGAGTGGGAGAGGAAGAAGCAGGCCCCTAGCGAAGGAGCCTGATGTGGGGCTCGATCCCAGAACGCCGGGATCACGCCCTGAGCCGAAGGCAGACGCCTAATGACCACACCACCCAGGAGCCCCCCTTCATCCTTTCATTCCCTCTGAGCCCGAGGGAAGGCAGTGGCTCCAGCTCGGCTTATCTCTAGGCCCAGGTGGGCATTACCCGCCCTGCAGGACAGGCCTCCTCCACCCCCACCCAGGAAAGGGCAGGGGAGACAGAACTCAGGTGCTAACCGCAGGGAGGGAGAAGGGACCAGAGTCCGCCTCTGTGGTGACTCTGACCAGGTCACTGAAACTCCTAAGAAGAACGTGCCAACAATGATTCCAAAAGCAGCCAACAAGAGGCAGAGGGACACTTGCTTCTTGCTCTTCTATGCCAGTCGAGTTGGAGGAGAGAGGCTGCTGGTGTCCGCAGTGGGCTGGTCAGGCTGAGTTTCACAAGGTGCTCCCACTTCCAGGAGCTCCTGCTTCTGAGGCCGGGGACCTCAGCTCTCCAAAGCCACAACCCAAGGGGTCGCTCTCCCAGGAGTGGCTGTCACGCACGGGGCTTTGTAATTGGAAATGACATCGCTGGCCCAAGCACCCCTGTCCCACTGGGCCCTGCCGCTCAGGAGCCCCACCCCCAGATAGATCAAGGGGTGCTTGGGCGAGCAAGGTGTAAGCAACAGAAGACGACAGGAAATGAGGCATATAGCAAAAAGTCTGAAAACCAAGAAGGAAACAAAACAAGCCCACCTCAACACCCAAAGTGTCTTATTCAACAGCTTTTATGTGATTACTTCTGGTCCTCCACAACCCCCACCCTGGATTTCTCTAACTGAGGTCAGACTGTAGCTATGGTTTTATCTCCTGGATTTTGATCTTAAAATGCCCCATGTCTTTAAAATTATTTGAAATCATTTTATTTTTTTGAGGGGTACTCTGCAGTCCCTCTTGCTGATCATGATTTTAATATTTTACGTTACACAACGAATATCTTTGTGTATAGATATGTTTTCTTATATCTCTGGTAATTTTTTTAGGGTAGATTCTTAGCGATGGTTTTTTTTTCCTCTTTTTTTCACTAGTCTTTAATGCACTGTGTGTGTAAGTCTACCGTTCTGTGAGATTTTGTCACATGTGTAGATAGGAGTAACTCTCAACACAAGGACATTGTCTTGTGTTGATAGTCACATCCTTCCTCCAGCCATAACCCTGGGCAGCCACTGATCTGTTCTCCAGCACTGTAGGATGTCCGCTTGGAGAATGGTATACACATGGGACCACACAGCGTGCAGCTTTAAGATTGGCTGGTTTTACTCGGCGCGGTGCCCTGGAGACCCATCCAAGCTGCTGAGCGTATCAACACCTCCTTCCCTGCTATTGCCGAGTGGCCCCCACTGCACGAATGGCCCCTCGCTGTTCTCCTCACTCACTGAAGGTTATCTGGCTTGTTTCTAACCACCCTTCCCTAGCTTTATTGAGATATAATTGCAGACTAGCCATTTAAAGAACATTGTGTGAGTTTAAGGTGTACAATGTAATGATTGGTTGGTTCTTTAAAAGGCTATTTTCGGCGTGCCTGGGTGGCTCAGTCGTTAAGCGTCTGCCTTCGGCTCAGGGCGTGATCCTGGCGTTATGGGATCGAGCCCCACATCAGGCTCCTCTGCTAGGAGCCTGCTTCTTCCTCTCCCACTCACTCCCCCTGCTTGTGTTCCCTGTCTCACTGGCTGTCTCTCTCTGTCAAATAAATAAATAAAATCTTAAAAAAATAAAATAAAAGGCTATTTTCATTAGTAATTGCTTATTAAGCTTACTAAAAATCAATCTTATGTTTCTTTTTTAATAAGAGTAGAAAAATGTATGCAAAATGGCTGGTAGGAGCCATCAATGTCACACATGCCATCACCCTCGGGTTTGTTATACCCACTTTATGGACGAGGAAGCTTAGGCTCAGAGGTTAAGTACGTTGCCCAAGGAAAACCCATCTAGGAAGTGGCAGAGCCTTTCAAGCTACATGTCTTCTCTAGTTCAAGTTGGAGAACTTTCCTTCTCCTCTCAAGGTCTATTACTGTCTGAAAAATGAGCCTCGTATCTAGCACCACAGAGAGAAAAACAAAACCACAAAACCACTGACAAATCCTTACTCCCCAGACCTACAGATTCTCCCACATTCTTTGTCTAGAACATTCTGTTCTCACAACATCCTCCCTCAGCATGATACGGTCACCACAATGAGCCCCTGCCTTCCATGAGGCACACTGTAGAGTAGCCCTTCCTGAGGAGTGACCTCACCTGTAAGGATGCTTCAACCCCAGGACCAGTCCTGGGAAGCTTCCAGCGGGGACTGATCTCATCCTCTGTGCCCGGCCCTCGTCAGCTTCAATTACCCACAGCGGCAATGGGAAGGTGATGGAAATGCCTCTGTCAGCTCAAGAGCAAGAGCAGAAGTGACAGGCGTGTGATCTGCTCTGTGGGATAATCTGCCCCATTTCTCCCTGAATTGGCTGCATTTGCGCACCAGCCCTGACCGTATTACCTCAGGTTACATAAAGATCCCAAATGACATTTGATTTCACCCTCCCTTTTCTTCCGTCCCAGTGCATCACAGGGCAACCGCCAGACAGAAGAGTGTTACAAGGGAGAGGAGTGGCAGAGACAGGCGCACCGCGCCAACCTCGTCTCCTCCAAACCCCCATTTCGATCCCCCTAGAATTGACATGTGAGCAAGATCTGTGGCCTCTTGATGTTATTTGCCTCAGAAAGTTCAGACCAATTGCCCAGAAATGAGACTCACTCATGTAAAGATTGTGCTGACGTGGGGAGTGGAGATGGGTATGGGTTTGGAGACAAAAATTAAGTGGGAAAAGAAAAGAAGGAAGTGTTCAGTCCCTGACAGAGGAACTTAACACACTTCTAGGAAAGCTCTTCCTTAGTAGTAGAATTCCAATTAATAAACAAAGAAGGGAGGGTAGAATTAGAAAATTATCGATGGGGCGCCGGGGTGGCTCAGTCGGTTAAACATCTGCCTTCGGCTCAGGTGGTGGTCCCAGAGCCCTGGAATTGAGTCTGGCTCCTTGCTCAGCGGGGAGTCTGCTTCTCCCTCTGCCTCCGCCTGCCACTCCCCCTGCTTGTGCTCTCTCTCTCTCTCTGCGTCAAGTAAATAAATAAAATCTTAAAAGAGAAAAGAAGTTATTGATGGATGCCAAACCTAGCCAAAGAAAATCTGAGCAGCAACAGGATATTTACATAGTCTCAGAATATCTCCCTGTAAAATGCTTGTTAATTACAAAGGAAGGTAACTTTGCAGCAGAGGAAACTGGCAGATAAAATGATGGAAGTTACCCACTTGGGAATGGGACAGACCAGTATCATGCGCCCTCAACAGGAGGCCCTGAGAAGGACATGACCTCCCTTCTGGGGCATCTGTGCCAGAAACGGAAAACCTGAAACTAATCACAAAGCTACACTGAACAAACCCAAACTGTGAGACATTCTACACAATGAATTGGCCTGCAATCTTCAGAAATGTCAGGGTCAAATAAGATAAAGAAAAGCTGAGATTAAAGATTCCGAATTAAAGGTTAAAAAGACAGGACAAGTAAAGTCAATGTGTGATCAGATAAAGAAAGAAGAAAGAAAGAAAGAAAGAAAGAAAGAAAGAAAGAAAGAAAGAAAGAAGAAAGAAAGAAAGAAAGAAAGAAAGAAAGAAAGAAAGAAAGAAAGAAAGAAAGAAAGAAAGAAGCTATAAAGAATATATTACGTGTCAATTTTTCAAAACTGGAATATGGATTAAGTAATGAAATTGGGTCGATGTTGAATTTCCTGATTTTTTAAAAGGATATATTTATTTATTTGAGAGACAGCATGCAGATGAGCAGAGGGAGAGGGAGAGACACTGAAGCAGACTCCACCCCCAGCACAGAGCCTGACATGGGGCTCGATCTCACAGCCCTGAGATCAGGACCTGAGCAGAAACCAAGAGTTGGATGCTTAACTGACCGCACCACCCAGGTGCCCCCGAATTTCCTGACTTTGATCTTTGTATTAGGTTATTTAAGAGAACGTCCTTGTTCTTAGGAAAAAACACACTGAACTACTTAGAGGTAAAAGGGCATGACGTCTCCAACTTTGAAAGAGAGGCACACACGTACACACAGCAGATAAGGCAAAATGGAAACAACTGGATGAAGTGCACACAGGAGCCACGTACACTACTCTTTCAGCTTGGGATACATTTGAAATCCTATCAGAATAAAAGTTACAGGGCACCTGGGTGGCTCAGTCGGTTAAGCGACTGCCTTCGGATCAAGTCATGATCACAGGGTCCTGGGATCGAGCCCCGCATCCGAGCTCCGTGCTGGAGTCCGCTTCGCCTTCTCCCTCTGGCCCCTCCCCTGGCTTGTGCTCTGTCTGTCTCTCTCTCTCTCAGATAAATCAATAAAATCTTTAAACAAAGTTATAAAGAAAGGAAAAAAGCAATCAATGCCTATCATGTGCTAACTTGTAAGAAGAGATGAGGTAGGTTTAAGGGGTTCAGCTATGTTACGCCCACGAGCTTGACAACCGCTTTTGGATCTTGAGTTGTTATCGTACTGAATTTTTAGATGAATATGGGCAAGATTGATGTATTTATGATAGTAAGTCTTGTCACGTATGACCTGTTTTGTTTTGTTAAAACTCATTTTCTCTCTGGGGCGCCTGGGTGGCTCAGTCGGTTAAACGTCTACCTTCAGCTCAGGTCATGATCCCAGGGTCCTGGGATCCAGTCCTGCATGGGGCTCCCTGCTCAGCGGGGAGCCTGCTTCTCCCTCTCCCACTCCTACCACTCCCCCTACTTGTGCTCTCTTCCTCTCTGTCATGTAAATAAAATCTTTAAAAAAAATCATTTTCTCTTTCTCAAAAAATTTCAAAAAACAAAAAAACCCAACAAAACCAAAGCCGCACTGCCTTCTAAGCAGGCCCACTTGACTGGGAGGCAGGACCCTTCCGTACATGATCTTGGCCAAATCAGTTCACTTCCTTTTGTCCTGCTTGTGTCATCATGTAGTTTGGATAAAGAAGTAGGCTGCGGTGGGCTTGGAGGAGAGGGAGCAGAGAAGGAGCTGGAAGAAGTCTGAAGCTCGGTCTGGGCCCTGCGAGGGAGTTTGTAGGGTTCAGCTCCAAGGAAGTTTCTGTTGCCCTGAGGACGCTCGCCCCACCCTCCATTCCCCAACAGCTGCTGAGATGCACGCTGACAGGTACCAGGCCAAGGTCAGCCCTGAAGGGCATTTCCAGTGATTCAGCCTAGAAAGTGAAGCTCTCCATGCATGGAGAAGTGGGGAATAGAGGCTTTCTCCAGATCAGTTATCTAGGCCCATCACCCTCCCCTCAATTTGGGGGGCAGAAATAGTACTTGAGGCAAATCTAATGATCTGAAGGATCATGGAGGCACTGGACAGACAACCTTCAAGAACGAAGGGATTTCTAAATTCAATCTCCAGATACGCACTTACAACATAGAGCATCTTCTCAGCTGCAGACG
Organism: Ursus arctos; assembly: GCF_023065955.2. NCBI lineage: Eukaryota > Metazoa > Chordata > Mammalia > Carnivora > Ursidae > Ursus > Ursus arctos. The sequence goes on from NW_026622974.1 coordinate 3,737,248, forward strand.
CCATCGGAAGGCTTGAAGAAATCCTGTGGCTTAATGATTTCTTGGAACCTTCCATGACTTGGAGACTCGTAAAGGACTTCTGCATTGCCTGTCCAGTTGCCCCATAAGCACAGGAGGCCCCTCCAGCGTGCTGGGTGGGAAGACTTGACTGGGCTCAACTCCAAGGACCCCAACGAGGGGAAGCTCACGGTCCCTTTGGGAGCTCTTTAGCTCCTTATCTTTAGGGTGACAGGGGCTCTGGTGGGTGTGAAAAACCACGCCCTTAGGCTGTAGGGCCTTGGCCAAAAATACACAGATTGCAGACTGCCCTGTGTGCCCTTCTGCCCAGCCTACCTTCAGCTCTCAGCAGGAGGAGAGGGGGAGTCAGGAAGAGCATAGAGACGGAGGGAGAGAAGGTGAGACAGAGAGGAGGGAAGGAAAGATGGGAAAGGACAGAATGATGGGAAGAGAGAGGAGTACGGGGGAAAGAGAGACAGAAAAGGTGGGCATGGAATGGAGAGAAAAGAGCAGGAGGCCTGGGGACGGGGCACTCCCTCCACCACGGATGGTCCTTCAGCTCAACAGGACATGAGCCAGGCGGGCTGGCCGCCGTCCTCCCTTCGGTGCCTCCTTACCCCATTCTTGTCGAAGGCTCGGAACATGCCCTCTACATACTGGGTGGCCTCCTCGTTGCCTGTGACCTTGAAGAAGCGCTTGAACTCGTGCATGAAGAGAGAGCCGCTGGGGCACTCCACCACGAACTTCTTGTACCACTCCTGGAGCTCGGCCACGTCCATCTCACTGGCCGCCTCCGCCTCCTCCCAGCTGAACTGCTGCCCCATCCCAGCCTGGGGGCGGGTGTCGGGGAGCCAGGCTCCGTGCCGCCTCCTGGGCTGCTGTGGATCGATGCCTTAGGCGAGGGCCCCCTTCCTGCTGCTCCTCTGCTTTGCCAGCCTCTTCGTCATCTCCTGGCGACTGAACACGATGGGCAACATCGGGGCAGGTGGCAGGGGGCGGGACCAGGCCAGCTAAGAACCCTAAGATCATTAGAAGATTCCTCTGGAAGGTCTGACCTCTAGTCAGCTAAGCTCCCCCAGCCGCACCCCTCCCTTCAGTCTCGTCAACTATGCAACTAGTGACCCTAGCAGATTCTGAAGGGGGAGAAGGGCCGGAAACGGACACCCCACCATCTCACACATGCTCCCTGTTCCTTTAGGTGGGCACCGTGCTGCTCCAGAGAGGCCCGACTTGGAGACCCAGGAGACTCTGAAGTCCAGAGAGGGAGCAAGACCGACTCCTGGCCCATAAAATAGAACCCGCTGGGGAGCTGGGGCTCACTCCTCCCCACGGGCCAGTGAGAAGCAGCAGAATCTGTGATGTGAACGTCCCCAAGCTCAGTCCCAGCAAGTCACACCCTTGAGTCTTGGAGATTTTCCATTTTCCAATTTAAAGGACAAATGCTTCCCTCCAATAGACTTCACCCAAGACCTAGGGACAGGGACTTCTTCTACTTTCTCTCCCAAGTGTGAGTACGTGAGAAGGATCTAGTAGCGTGGCTTAAAATATCTCCAAGGCTCTTGCTTTTATATTAAATGTCCTGCAAATTTCTTTTTGAATCAATTATATATTTGTGCTTATTTCAACGTAATATTAAAATGATACCTTCAGGAAACCAGAAGATCTGATGCACTTTTCTAGATTTTAGGAGCGGTTGTTCCAGTGAGTCTCACAATCTCAGGGGTTAACACTGCCTGTCTACTGTTGGCTGTTTGTTCCTGAATTGTTCTATATGCCTCCAGGCCTGCCCCCCTCTCTCACATAACCCCCCCCATACATCCTTAATCTCTTGACGTTCTTCTACGTTCTTGCCCTTCTGGAAGTAGGATCCCCACTTCCTGTCATCCTTTCAAGCGCTCACGAATTTTGCACCCCACCCACATCCCTTGGGGTCAGGAGAGTAGGGCTAGTTGCCTCTCTGCGCCTAATTGTTGCCTCCACTTTTTCTCTTTTCTGCCTCAAAAATGCTAGTCCCTTTGAAGCCATGTCCGACTCAACCCACTTGCCATGACTCACTGGCGACTCCACCACTTTGTCTCAAAGCACCAGATTTAGATTGGACCAGCTTTGGACATGGACTTCCACATTCAGGTGGAGAGCAGATCCATCCCCCACTCCGGCCTCAAAGGTCCCTCAAAGGTCTCCTTCATTCTGAAGAGCTTTTCTCCCACCCCAACTTGGCCTCCCATTCACTGTGGCCCCTTTGGCCAGCAGCTGCAGCATCTGGGAGCTCATTAGAAATGCCAATTCTCAGGCCCCACCTCTCCCACTGAACCCAGAACCCTGGGAATGGGCGCAGCAGTCTGTGTTTGAACAAGCCCTCTGCACGCTTCCAACACACGCTGAAGTTTGGGCACCACTACCGTAGGCTTTGGAAGCACACATTTCTGAACTGCCTCTGAGACATTCGCTTCCAGCTCACTTTCTAACACCTTTACCCAATAACGCACCAGCCTGAGCCCCGCAACCTGCTAATCTCGTTTTTTAACACCGGTCACCTTGTTCAAACCCTGGCCTTCCTCATCCTTATCCTTATCCACAGCCCAGCACTCTTGCCATTTCCTCGCCATGACCTTGACCTTCGTGCCCCTCTCTCCCACTGAGTACTCAGTTGGCAAAACCTGAACCCTGGCTAAAGCCACTAACCATTCACTAACAGCTCACCTGTACCTGGGAGGCAATATGCTCATCCCTGCTGATGTCACTCTCCCCCTCCTGAGATGACTTCTCCCCGAGCTGCCTGCCCTCAAACCTTCCACTCTCATGTCCAGCTGATGACCTTGACACAAACTTGGCTGCACAGGAGTAGATGCACCCGATGACCACTTCACCTCCCACGAGACTTCCCTGCACCTGTGCCCACGCTCTCGCCCTCTTCCTGGGCCGATGGAGGTGGGGTCCCTTTCCTCCTCCTCCAGCTGTGGGCTCCTCTGCTGGGTGTCATCTCTCTGGCTAGCGGAGCACTTCGCTCCCTTTCTCTGCTGCGCGCTCAGTCCGTCCTTCTCTAACGGACCCTTCCTGTCTGCAAACTGCCTTAGCATTGCCTTTACTAAAACAAAACCAAACAAGAATCCTTCCTTGACCCCAGCTCAGGGTCCCATTGTGGGGCTTCCAATAAGCCTTCATGGGTCAGAAGATAAATAGAGTAAATAAATACTAAATAAATATTAAAAATAGTTTATCACTCATTGGTCTAAAGATTAACATAATCCAGTGAGGACTGTACTTCTTCCTCATTCTTTCTTCTGATTTTGAAAGAAATGAAACATTGAAAAGAAATTAAAAATCTGGGGCGCCTGGGTGGCTCAGTAGTTAAGCATCTGCCTTCAGCTTAGGATGTGATCCCAGAGCCCTGGGATCGAGCCCCGCGTCAGGTCCCTGCTCTGCTATGAGCCTGCTTCTTCCTCTCCCACTCCCCCTGCTTGTGTTCCCTCTCTCGCTGGCTGTCTCTCTGTCAAATAAATAAATAAAATCTTTAAAAAAAATTAAATTAGAAATCCCGTGGGCCCCAGGCATGGTGCCTACTTGCCCCCTTGGACCTCCACCTACTGTCTTAATTTTGGCTCTTCTCACTCTGTGGCTACTCATTGGAGAGAACAGGCAAAAGGGACACTGGGTGACTTCCAAGACTCGGCCATCAAAAGCGATAGGGCTTCCGCCTGGCTCTCCCTCAGGACCTGCCCTAGGAGCTCAGCCCCATATTGTGGGAAGCCCAGAGCACTTTCAGGGGTTCCGGCTGGCAGCCCACCTCAACCACCAGGAACGTCAGGGGGGGTGTGTGAGTGACTCTGCAGATCACTCCAGCCCTCGTCTTGCAGCCACTGCAGCTGATACCAAATGGGGCACTGTCCCCACAGAGCCGCGACCAAGCTGTAATTCGTGTGCAAAGTGTCACTGGAGCCCCTAGGGGTTGGGTGTTTGTCATGCAGCAAGCGATGACCGAACATTCTCAAAACTGTTCTGCACCCTCTTCTTTCTTACTCACTCAGCTTACTCCGGCCAGATGGATGCTCATCCTCGTCACTCCACGGAGAAGCGGTCACCAGTGACCTACCTGCCATACGCACTCCGCCAACAGACGCTTCCCAGTTCAACCAACGAATTCTTTCCTCTAGTACTCCGGGTTTGAAGAACCTACGCTCCTCTGATCTCACTCCAGCCTCGCTCCCCTCCTTTGCTCCCACCTCTTCCTGTTTAACACATCTCTTCCTGCTTGGGGCTCCTAGGCTTGTCGTCGGTACTCTTCTCACCTCCCCACACTGCCCCTCCAGGTGAGCTCACGCACCCCAACATTATATACCATTGGTAGGCTGATAGCTTCCCAATTTGTACCTGCAGCCCAGACCTCTCCCCAGAATTCCATTTATGAGCCTAGCTGCCCACCGGCCATCTATACTCAGATTGCAGCCCAGACCTCTCCCCAGAATTCAATTTATGAGCCTAGCTGCCCACCGGCCAACTATACTCAGATTGCAGCCCAGACCTCTCCCCAGAATTCAATTTATGAGCCTAGCTGCCCACCGGCCAACTATACTCAGATTGCAGCCCAGACCTCTCCCCAGAATTCAATTTATGAGCCTAGCTGCCCACCGGCCAACTATACTCAGATTGCAGCCCAGACCTCTCCCCAGAATTCAATTTATGAGCCTAGCTGCCCACCGGCCATCTATACTCAGATTGCAGCCCAGACCTCTCCCCAGAATTCAGTTTATGAACTAGCTGCCCACCGGCCAACTATACTCAGATTGCAGCCCAGACCTCTCCCCAGAATTCAGTTTATGAACTAGCTGCCCACCGGCCATCTATACTCAGATTGCAGCCCAGACCTCTCCCCAGAATTCAGTTTATGAACTAGCTGCCCACCGGCCAACTATACTCAGATTGCAAACATGGCAAAGCCAAAGCCAAGCTCCCGATTTCCTGCTTAGATCCCTCCAGCCTTTTCCTCCTCTGTGATAGCAATACCATGTACCCAGCTGCTTAAGCCAAAAATGAGGAGTCAGTCTTCAGTCTTTTCTTCCTCTTAGATCTCGTTTCGATCTACCAGTAGGCCCTTCCGTCAGCTCCAGCGCCAAACCATATTCTGAATCCAACCATTTCTCGTCGCCTGCACTACCGCATCTCTCACCCAGGCTGTGTCCTCACACCTGGACCCCGCAGCAGGTCCTAGCTGGCGTTTCTGCCCCTTCCCAGTCCGTGCGCAGCAGCCAGCACACCGTGCTCTAAAGCACCAACCTGATCGGTCACTCTCCTGCTCCCAACCGCCCTAGGGCTTCCCAGTCACACTCAGAATTAAACCCATGCTCCTTCCCACAGCCGCGACACACGACGCGGTCTAGCCCTTGCCTACTTGGTCTTCGTGTTCCTCCGTCGTTGTCCCCAAGACACACCGAACTCATGGGCCCTTGCCACTCACCGACCTTGCCGCCCGGACTGCTCTCCCCCTACGGCTTCACGTGGCTGTCCTCTTGACACTCTTCCCTCCTCAGAGAGAAATTTCCCAAGCCCACCTCGAGTAGCCACTCAAGTCATTCTGACGCTATCCTTTCTTATTTGCTTCATAATGCTCAACTGAATCTTCTCCCCATCTCCTCACCCCTGAAGACACGTGCCCAGCAGCTGCTGCGGCTCTGCCCCGACAGCACCTTGACTGGCTGGGTGTGGAGGGGGTGTCATCCCTGTCTCTTTGCGTTTATCAATATTTAAGCAACACTGAGGAGGGACTGATGTATGGCACCTGTGCTCATGTTAAGAAACTATACGAATGGGGAGCGTCCGGGGGGCTCTGCTGGTGAAGTGTCTGCCTTTGACTCAGGTCATGATCTCAGGGTTCCAGGATTGAGCCCCACATGGGGCTCCCTGCTCAGCCAGGAGTCTGCTTCTTCCTCTCCTCCCTGCTTGTGCTCTCTGTATCTCTTTTTCTCTCAAATAAATAAAATCTTAAAAAAAAAAAAACAACTACGAATGAAATAACTTGATAAGCCTCTGGTCAAGGAACCTAAAATTCAATTGGCATTTTTCACGTGGGTCAGTTGCCCATGACCTGCCCTTAAATATTGCTGAGCTGTTGAGGTATAAATATATCATTTTAAAGAGGATTAGGAGCCATACAGAGAAATGATAGCTGGAAGTGAGTAACAATAGCAAGGATTTAAGGAGAGCAGGGTTAGGCATTGAGCAGGGATTTGCAGAGAACCCTGGGGATCGCAGGCAGTCAGCCATAAGCCTGGCTCCAGCAGCTGAGAAATGTTTGAGAGCCACAAGCTGGACTCTGCTGAACCCTGGATGGGCCTGGCCTGAAGACCTCCTGTAAACCATCTCCATGCTGGTTGTTCTCGTGACCCAGTGGGACCCCCTTGCTGAAGCCTCAACTCTCCTGCTGCCCCATCGGACACCACAGGGACTGCCTGTGTGTTATGCTTCTTGCCTTTATTCACACACATTTACATCTTTTATTCTTTAGGTATCTCCCCCCCCAAGTCAATCTCTTTACTTCTTTTTAAGTCAGCTCCACGCCGAGCGTGGAGCCCAATACAGGGCTTGAACTCACGACCCTGAGATTAAGACCTGGACTGAGATCCGGAGTCTCATGCTTAACCAACTGAGCCACCCGGGTGCCCCCAACTCTTCTAAGCTTTAGGGAAATGAGCACATTTTGCTCACGTAAAGGGGAAATGAATTTGGATTTCAGATTTGAACATTCTGCATTGAATATGTGGGTATCCGAGTACTTCCTACCCTTTCTAGGCTGTCCCTGTCTTGAACTGGACTCACACCAATCAGCTGCACTTTGGGGCTCAGCTTCTTCTGTGAACTGGGTGACCGAGTGGGCTAGTCATCACTTGGTTTTCTCTCCTGTAAAATGGAGGTGATAATTGTAACTACTTTACTGGGTTGTTATGAAGATTAAGTAAGATAGCATCCGTAATGACTATGCAAAATGCTTGGTATAATGGGTGGTGGTGATTATAATAAGCATGTTCTGTGTTTTCTCATCTAAATTAAACTTTGCATCAACTTCAGTGAGTACATAAGGCTTTGTAGCCACTGTAAGTGTTGTCCTTGCCTCGGAGATACTCTGAGGTCCTTTCCAGCTGGTTGTAAACAGTACCCACAGCACGCCAACACCTGAGCCTCACCAGATCTGCACGCCATCCGGTTAACAGCTGTCACATATCGATGCCTATTACCCGTCCGGTATGAGAGGCGCTGCTAAGCGATCTAATTTAACACTCCTAACCTTAATAAGTAGGTATTGTTTCCTACATTTTACTCATGAGTACACTGAGGCTCTGACAGGGTTAAGTATCCCACCCAAGTGTAAAGCAGTTAGGGGGTTAAACTCTTACCTGACTCAGGCCTGACTCCAAAGGCTTTGTTTTCTCTACTCTGCTACTCATTCATGTTGTGGTAAAACTAAATAATACCATGTAGGAAAGGAGCAACGGCAGCTTTAACAAGAAGAAATGTTAGGAAATCAGACTACTGGCTGAAAATAACTGCTGGATGTATTTACTGTGACATGTTTGAGTGGCCAAGGGAACCCATCTGTGATTTGCTTTGAAAGCATCAAAACTAGGCCCTGACTGAGTCTGATCTATGGAGGTTTATCGATAACTTTAAACAGAGGGTAAGATTATTTTATTTAATATAAAAGAAAATATATCTAGATCAGAGAAAGCAACAATGAACCCAGGGTTACACTTCAGTAACAAAAAATAATCTCACTTCCTTCCACCTGCCTTGTGATTCATTCAGTCAGGTCCTTTTCTCTCATGACCTCCCTTCCCCACATGGACAAAACATGGGGACTTGGGTATTAATTCTGATTTTCAAGCAGGTATTTTTCTAGGGAGAACCAATTAAAAAAAGCCTGTCAGGATGAAGAAGTTGTCTTGTTTATTCAGGAAGTAGGTTTCAAATATGCCAAATACTTTTGTCAAAGAAATACCACTAGTTTTTGTTATGTATGTAGTTTATTTGTATATTCACCTTAAAACAGGATTTTAATGTCATCTGAAGTGCTAAGCTAAGTAATCTGGTTTAGACTGATTTCGTCTGAAAACAGCTCGAAGTTGATGCATACCTTTCAAGGAGCTCACACGCAGAGTCACTGGAGGCAAATCTGTATAAATCATCTTATGATACAGTGATTAATACTGTTTGTAAACAAAAAAAAAGCTTAGGTGTGGATCTATATTTAAGAGATGATTTCAAGTAAAAATGGGTCACAGACTGCTGCTTTGCTAGATATAGTTCCATCATTATTGCTCGTTTTATCGGCTCGTTCTTAATCCCGAGGCTTAAACCTGGGGTAAGGATGCGTTAGGCGTTTGTGAATGACACCGTCAGCAACTGAGCTGTGAAGTGAATGGGGTCAGGGGCAGAAGGCTGTAACTGTTCTCTTGTTACCAACAGTACTGTAAGTCTGATACGTAAGCGGTGTGCGTTCAAATCGCTGGTATCTGATAGTAGGTCGGGGAAAAGAGAACCAGGACTCCAGTTTAAGGGGGGAAAAACTGAGAAGTCATAAGGACCCCAAAGATGTGAAGGAAACCGCAAGAAGACATGGACCCGACTGTGCTGTAAAAAGGAAACGAATCACTCCCTTGGGGTTGATACACCAGCAGTTTCAGCACATTGTAGCCTTGCCTCTTTCAGGCCTTTAACTCCGATTTAATTTCATGGAAAAGTAGACCTCTCCAAACAAAAAGAAGGCCATTTACCAAAAGAAAGAGGCCTTATCAATGTGAGGCTTAATAAGGAAAAATATGTATCTGTGCTCTGCACAGTTTTCAAAAGCCATTATTTCCATTCAATGTCTGGTATTTCCTACAGTGCTGGTTACAGAGCTAACAAAATAAAAGCCTGTTGAATGAATGAATCACAGGATGAAAAAGTGATAGTGATTTCTCGAGAGCTCAAATTCCTTAACAGTGATCCTCCCAGGAGGCCTGGTAAGGGTTTGGGCAGCAAGACGAGTTCAGTGCATGCCACCAATGTGCGTGAGCTGCTGCGTGATATATTCACGGTCAAGAATGTCATGCTTAATGACATTTAAATGAGGTAAAATTTGGAGGTTACCATCCCCAAACTAGCATCTGCCAGCTTGCGCTGAGGTACATACAAAGAACTTTAACTGTTCGGTGTTAAATTAACCAAATTAACCGAAGGTTCCTTCTAGGTGGCTCAAAAGGGAGAATGTGCGTAAGGGATATTTCAAACATTCACTTTCAGATGAAATGATACAAGTTAAAACCAGTGCGAACTAATCCTTGAACAGTAACAGAGCAACAAAATATAAACTCGATTCTTTTGGTGCACAGTAGTCGAAGTGGTTTGCTCACATTTGTTAAAATCAGGACTGAAATGATGACGTGTACAGAACAGGTCAAGTGGTTTTTCACCAGAGTCCAGTGTGTCACTGAAGTCCCACCCCTTGCTTTGAGCAGATCAGGGCATGTGGGCTTATGTGGGCTCAACGGGGCGGTCAGGTGGACTCACAGTCTCCCCGACTGGAAGCCTCTCTATGTCAACACACACGTCTGACCCCATCTCGGGGCCAATGCCGGCACCAGTGCACTCACTGAGCCTTTAGGACTTGCCTTCTTCTTTTTCTTCTGGTACCGTTTCCCAGACTGGCTCCTTGATGTGTTCTGGTAATTGTTCTAATTTGGTCTAAAAAGAGAAAAACAGAACTGTAACACAATGTGGACTTAGATCTTCAGCCACAAATTGGATTTATTCATTTTGTTCCCTCGAGTCCTCCTGTCTTCTTTTTTCCTTTTACCCCCCCCCCCCCCATCTCTGTGTAGGGCTCTGAAACAAGGAGACGACCCGGAATGGTACATAAAACACTCTCACGCAGACAGCCTATTTGACCCTCAGTGATCCCCAGGGACTGCCGAGGAATGGGGGCCCCATGCCTACAACTACTAAGGGGGAGGGAGACTCCAGGGGCGGCTTGGGGAGGACGTGGGCTGCACTGGCAGGGTTCTGCTGGGCTGCCAGCGCTGCACAGGGGGCAGAGACCCCAGCCACTGTGGCAACTCTGGCTCCGGTCCGCCTCAGGCCCTCCCCGCCACTCAGTGGGCCGGGACAGGGCTGCAAGTATCAAAACGACAATACAGATCTCTCTCCAACGGATCTAGAAATTCAAGTCATACCTTTGTCACCTCCATGGCAACTCCTTCAGGTAAGTTACGCTGAATATATTCCAAGTAGACATCTGCTGTACTTCCAGTTAGATGTTCTAACTAAAATTTCAAACATGAAATTGGTTCACGATATGCTGTTAAAGCAGAAATTTTAAGTTTTCTTTTTTTTTAGTAAAAGCGGTATAGCCTTTTGTCTGTGAAATCTTACAGGAATTCCAACTCTTTTTTTCTTTAGAGAGAGAGAAAGCGTGCATGCTGGTGGGGGTGGGACGGGCAGAAGGAGAGGGGAAGAAAGAATACCAAGCAGCTCCATGCCCAGTGCAGAGCTCAACTCGGCTCGATCTCATGACCCTGAGACCATGACCTGAACTGAAATCAAGAGTCAGACGCTTAACTGACTGAGCCATGCAGGTGCCCCCAGACTTCCAGTTTAAAAAAGTACTGGGGTGCCTGCGTGGCTCAGTTGGTTCAGCAACTGCTCTTGGCTCAGGTCATGACCTTGGGGTCCTGGGATCAAGCTCCACATCAGGGTCCCCACTCAGAGGGGAGTCTGCTTGTCCCTCTGCAACCCCTCCTCCCCCTGCTCATGCACTCTTGCTCTAATAAATAAATAAAATCTTTAATAAAGAAATAAATAAGCGGAGAGATGGACAGATCTTCCGGTTGACTGGAAGGGGGGAGCATGGCCCAGAACACCTTAAAACCAGGGCTCTATGGAACCCAGCTGGCAAGTGTGTGTGTTTGTTTTCATTACACTTACTAATAGTCATTTACTATGTGATGGGAGCATTCTAAGTGCTGTCAGGAAATATCTCATTTAATCCTCACACTAGCTTTATGAGACGCATACCATTATTACTCTCATTCCACAGATGAAGGAACCGAGGCGCAGATCACGCAGCTGGTACGTGCCAGTACTTGGACCTGCATGACTCCAGAACCCTTGCTCTCCTTAATCACAGGACTATGCTGACCCTACTGGACGCACAAATGAGTAATTGATGAGCGAAAAACGTTAATGCTTCCCATCGTGGACATGGAAGACCCATTAGTGTGTGAAAACAATCACTAGAACTATGTAAAAACTTGACTAGAATTTATGAAATATAAGCAAAATTCTTCCAGTTATTATTTTATGAAAATGAGCATAATCTGCATTGCTAGGTTAAAGTATGCACTACTCTAAAGGATGGCTTTATTTGAGTCTGACTTCCTATCACTAACCTTCTCTACAGCTATCGGTCACGGGCTGACCGACAGGAAGTCCATGCAGTCAACGTTAAAGGGCAGTTACAACGTGCTCGTGTGAAATTGTGGGCATTTCACAAATGCTTGAATGTCTGAAATAAACTCACCTCTAAACATCTGTAGAGTGTTCTCATTTCATACTGAACTCTGTGCTTCTTGAAAATATGCACTGATTTGAGAAGAGTAAACCGCTCTATTTTCCTTGGAGGTTCATGTCTGAAATGTCAATGGGCGGAACGACATCCTTAAGCTAAGTGATGTTAGAGCCTGAGTCACTGCTACCGAAGCAGGACTGCAGTTTTGCAGGTGAGGCTCATCCGCAATTACAGGCACCAGCTACCACGTTCAGACTTCCAGCTGTCAAGCCTGCTGTGCGCAACAGCTGCTGTCACGAAGCTCAGGCCAAAATATACACAGCACACAGCAAGGGAGCAGATACTGCACAGACCCAAACGAGCCTTGGCACGCAAGGGCACAGGCATATGCCTCCGGCTTTTACCCCCCACCGCCCCGAAGGCCGGCTCTGACCAGATGTATCAACTGTGAGGAGTAGCACTAGTGTGCTGCTGGGTGTGTTGTTTTAGGGGATTCTGCAAATCCACCCATAACCACAAAACTAAAAAGTCTGTTATGGGAAAGGTGTGGTTCCTTCTGTTTTCTTATAAGGCAAGACTGGCAAAGCCCTAAATGCGTCTTGTCCAGCATCAGAAGGGGCAGGTGACTAGACGAAAGAGGTGTGGTAGTCCCCCCTTATCCATGGTTTTGCTTTTAGCAGTTTCCGTTGCCCGTGGTCAACCGTGGCCCAGAAGCAGATGACAACTCCTCTGCGAGAGTCAGAAGGTTAATAGCAGCCTAACGTGACGCCTGCATCATTCACCTCCCTTCATCTCATCACCTGGGCATTTTATCATCTCACATCATCCCAGGGGTGAGCACAGCACAAGATGTTTTGAGAGAGGGAGAGAGACAGAGAGCCCATTCACGTAACTTTAATTACAGTATATTGTTGCAATTGTTCTATTTTGTGACTAGTTATCGTTGTCAATCTCTACTGTGCCTAATTTATAAATCTCTTCATCACGGGCATATAGGTATAGGAGAAAACAGACATGGTGGGTTCGGTACCACCCACAGTTCCAGGCATTTGCTGGGGGTCCTGGAAGTATCCTTCACGGATAAGGGGGAGACTACTATAGTTACACTTGACCCAGCAGTGATTTCAAGGCCATACGAAGCTAGCCTTGCTCCTGTATGAAATGACTGGGTGAGTGATGTTTCTGAAGGCAGTTCTGAAACAACAGTATATTAGACAAAGATCATCAGAGTCTAAAACGACTGCTTGTTCACCTCATTCACCACCCTGCCCCATGGAGTCCAGACATGACGGCTTCGTGGGTCTTCTTATGTCTGTGCAATTGCTGAAGAAAGGATTTCCTTTATTTTCCTTGTTCACTCATTCTAGTATTTAAAAATTCTAGTAGGCAGGAATACTGATTAGGACACTATGACAAACCTAAACTCTACCCACCGTGAGTTTCTATACTATTTTAAGGGCTCAGACCTAGCTGGGATCAGCACCATCTCGTTATAGCAGCTAACAGGTCAGATTAGGAAAGATCATACTTACACTTTAATAGAGATACCAAGTTCTTTTGCAGCAAGCACGGCAAAATATTCGTAACTGTCCAATACAGCCTTATCATGGCCTTTTACTAAAACTGACAGGCGCTTATATAATGTATCTGGTTCATCAGAAATGGTTATCTACAATTTTAAAATCAAAAAGAAAAGTTTCAGTTATGGTTCCTCTAATATTTATAACTGGAAAATTTCATGTATTATCCTCAATTGAACAATTTCAGAGTTTACTAATAAATGAGGAGAAAAATGCTGAGTAACATCTTAATACTATTAGCTTAATTACCTAGCTACTATCACATTCAGATCTCCACAATGACTCTTATAATCCGTGAAAATATAGTTTAAATCAAAAGGACTTTCAAGCAACCTACAAAGTCACGAGAGGAACCTTCTAACTTCATAGTTACTGAGCCCCAAATACACAAAGGGAAAGGGTTTTGGGGTCTGTTAACAAAGTAGGCTGGTCACAAGGTCGGAAGACTTGGACTGGGAGTTAAACTGCCACTCCCAGCTGAACGATAACAGGCAAGTCCCAGCATTTCACCGCACTGCAGTTTGCTCATATGTAAGATAGGGTCACACCTATGCCAGAGCTCACAGCATCACTGTAGCGAACTAGTAAGTAAACACAGATTAAAGTGCTTATAAATTATAAAACGTTGTCATACAAAGGCAAGCTATTGCTATTCGTATTTTTTATTAGGTTTTGGGTTTTTCTTTTTCTTTAAGATTTTATTTATTTATTTGTCAGAGAGAGAAAGAGAGCACAAGCAGGGGGAGCGGCAGGCAGAGGGAGACGCAGACTCCCCGCTGAGCAGGGAGCCCCATGCTAGACTCAATCCCAGGACCCTGGGATCATGACCTGAGCCGAAGGCAGACACTTAACCGACTGAGCCACCCAGGCGCCCCTTATTAGGTTTCATTCATGTATGTTTACCTGCCCTAATAAAAAAAACTACTCATTTCTAATTAAGATGTTACAGCACTGACTGTACATTTAACTTCTCCCTCTTCCACTCTAATACTTAAAGATCTTAGGAATAATGGGTCTGACATTTCTGACTTTCTTCCAAGAGATGAATTACAATCCCCTTCATTCATCCATTAGACCAGTAATTTATCTTACTAATCCAATGATTCAGGGTTAAATTACTTCACTCCTGAAAGAAGATCTACTTATTAAACCAGGAAGCTAGCTAGACATTTACTCCCAATTACCTCAAATAGGGTTGCTGGAAGAAGAGAATACACTGATATTCTGTATCATAACTCGTGGGGCAAGGAAAAGGGAATACAGCCCCAAGATGTGTTTTGATTGGTCCCTTCAGGGTTTTAAAGATAGTCTGAATCTGTCATGATAGGAAAAATCAAGAGATTTTGAATGAAAATTTGGATTTCAGGTTAGCTTGGAAAATTTAAGACCACGTGACATCACTAGGTCTGACGTCTCACACGGCAACAAGTGGCTGGAGTTAAGTGGCAGCTTTCTCATTTATAAAGGGCACGGACTGCCACTGTGCCCACCCCAACACCTCTCCTTACAGGCCTGCCCATGCGAAGACCTGACGTAGAGGCCCAGGGTTCGTGTGCACTGTCACGGAGACAGAGCCGCATCTACTCAGCGGGGACAACCACAGAGCAGTGCATTATGCATAACACAGTCCCCTTCCGGGGAGCGCGCGCGTGGGTAAGGCGGTCACACACGGACAAATGTCTAGGAGGAGTCATACCAAACTGTCACAAGGGATGATTTTTGAGGGCTGGAACTGAAAAGATTCAGAATTTGGAAGGACTGTTTAAACCACAATTTACACAAAAACTGGGTTGATAAATCATGGTTTTTACTTAAAGGAAACAAGGTTACACAGCTACTTCTACATTTTCTTTGCTTGTGGTCATGTTCTTCCTCACTGTGAACAATAAATGACTGTCCAGGCCCAGGCTCAATGCCTTAAAATGGACTTACGCTTCTAAGAAAAACATTTTCTATAACATAATATCAAGAATTCTGCATCATTAATTATGACGACCCTTCACATTGTGCTGAGCTGAAGCAAAAGTCTGCTTATTCCCACAGTAATGGTTATCTGGGGTAAAGAACTGATTCCTCGACTCCGTGATAGATGACATGAGCGCGCAGAGACATTAGAGAGTACTTCACTCAGGCACACCGTGCACCTGCCAGTATTCGAGAACAAAACACTTATTCATAAAGTGTTTGGGAAACAGCCCCAAATGAAATAATGAGAAAAACTTATTGCTAATATAGCTCCTTACCAGAAATAGGGAGTACATACCGTAGGCTTGGTCAAATCCTTGGGAATATCAACGTGTAGGTTTGAAAACTGTACCCATTTCATACTGGTGCTGCTATATGTGGAAACAAAGAAACACCTAAGTGAAACAGCACAAAAGCCCATTTCCCTATTCAATTTAGCACATCCAATTATATACTTACAGGAGAAAGCCACCATTTCTGGCTGTACTGCTCTTAGAACTGTTTACAGAAAAATTCCTTGAACCCTAAAAAAAGGGGGAGCATGTGTTAGAATTAAAGTCAATCCTCAAACATTCATAGTTTCCACTAAAAAAATCAAAAGATGTACAACGCTTCAAATTAAGGGCTATCTCATTATTTCAGATGAAGATACTAGGGTAACTAAAATGCCAGATTAGATTTCATTTAAAAACAAGAGGACAACTACAGAGTTGATCATCAAAACAGATACTCAAAATACTAGAGAATCTGTATGTCTTAAAGCTTTGGAGTAAAAACTTTTTTAAAAAGCAATTTACACAGACACACACAAGCAATCTCACATTGAAGCCACACCTATGATTTAAATATGTGGACATCAAGGAAAAACTGACTTCATTTTCCCATTATTTTTTTACAGATTAAATGTACTTTAATACTTATCTTGTCTATTCCCGAGTAATAAAGTCTCCTTAATTTATTAAGAGCTGAAATAAGAATTCTAAAGTACCCTTTTTTGAAGCTTTCATACATTTTTTTCTAACCATATGTTTCTTGGCTTGGCTGGGAGAGCTTAGCTTATAAATAAACTGAAATTCACAGTGAAACTGACACCCATCTTACACCACTGCTGCACCTCATACTCCCAGCAACCCAGGCTTTCCAAATCCTTTACTGTGGGCTCCCCCTGGTGGACAAAACTTCTGGTTGTAGGAGACCTATAGTACCATATATAATAATGTCATTTGCCATCTGTTTCCCCCTTGAGCTTTCCTGAGATTTAAAAATGTAACCTGAGAGGGGCGCCTGGGGGGCTCAGTCGATGAAGCATCTGCCTTCAGCTCAGGTCATGATCCCAGGGTCCTGGGATGGAGTCCCACATAGGGCTCCCTGCTCAGCAGGAAGCCTGCTTCTCCCTCTGCCTGCCACTCCCCCTGCTTGTGCACTCCCCCTGCTTGTGCACTCCCCCTGCTTGTGCACTCCCCCTGCTTGTGCTCACCGCGACAAAGAAAATCCTTAAAAAAAAAAAAAAAAGTTGGAGCCTAAAGTGCTGTTACAACCACAAATGAACCTTAAGAATTTTTTTAAGGTTTATTTATTTATTATTCATTTATTTATGTGGGGGCAGAAGAAGAGGGACAGAGACTCTCAAGCAGACTCTGCACTGAGTGCGGAGCCTGACACGGGGCTTGATCTCACGACCCTGAGATCCTGACCTGAGCAGACACCAAAAGTTGGATGCTTAACTGTACCGCCCAGGTGCCCCCGGCCTTAAGAAGTTCTTAAGTTTTTTTTGTTTTTTGAGGGGATGGAGCAGAGTCTGGGGAGTCCAGGTGTGCCTTAGTAGTTCAAAATTTCAACCTCTACTGCCACCTGACTTTCTTTAAGAACACTGGTTCTCAAAGGATGGTCTGAGGACCTGAGGGGCCCACGAGACACTTTCAGGAGGCCTGGGAGATTAAAACTATTTTCATAATAACAGCCGTCGTTTGCACTTTTCCACTCTCACTCTCAACCGTGTACAGCGAAGTTTTCTAGAGGCTACATGCTATGTGATAAAGCAACAGACTGCGGAAGCAGACAGGAGAATCCAGTTGCCCTCCATTAAGCCAGACATTAAAGAGTGTGAAAACCCATAAAGGGAAAACCTCATCAGAGTACAGTAGGGAGGCTAGAAGGAGGAGCCATACCACGGAATGTCAATTATAGAAAGAACTGTCAATTATAGGCCCCAACAGGAAAAGATATTCACTGAGTCTTCTACAAGAAACTGACTACCTCTTGCGCCTCAGCCAATGAAAAGCCATCACTCTGAACTCTTGCTTTTCTCCACTGGACTTTCATTCAAAACCCTTCCCATCTTCTTCCTTTTTCTCCATAAAATAATGTTTCCCTTCTTTGTTTATGGGACTTGCCTATGGTTTTGCAATAGCTTGCATGTCCCAAACTGCAATTCTCTGTCATTCCCAAATAAACCAATTTTTACTGGTAAAATAACTTTCGTTTTTAAGGTTAACATTACTTAGTGATGAGAAGTGGGATCCAGGAATGACCCTCAACAACTCCGGGGCTGGTGAGCAAACAGGTGTCAGGGCCCACAGAGCCAGTGAAGCTCACTGCTCTCTTACCAGCCCTAGAGTTGGAGGCTAAGTTTCTCCTGGACTTCAAGCCCTACTCTCTCTGTTTTGAGCTCTCCAGGCTTTATTTGGGATCTGTTTTAAGGCTTTGTCCTTTCAGAGAGTACTTGTCTGACCTTGGTCTGACTCCTTTTTGGAACCAGACGGTTCCTGTTGTAACTGTGCCTGCTTGGAACTGTGCTAGTTTTGGTCTACCTCCTTTCCAGAACTGGGCTGTTCCTACTGGTACTGTGCTGGCCTTTGGTCTGATTCCTTTCGAACCAGGTGTTCCTGCTGAAACTGCTGTTCAGGAATTTTTCTTTTTTTACTCTAGAGAAAAACCTCTAAGAAACAAGATCCCCAGTCATTAAAATACTTTGCGGGCAGCTCCCCTTCTGGAATACTGGTGGTTTTATGTTTAAAAGCTGCGGTTCCTCCTCATGCCCACGTCTAACTAAATGAACTGACTTAATATTACGAAAGTAATTTAGAACTTCAGTGGCCATCACGGGGAACTTTTTTGGTTTCCTCAAAAGTAAACCAGGCAGCCAAGTCTCCAAAATTGTCGAAATTGAATGGGATGCCTATTTTGATTGGTACCTTAAAGCTTCTAAGCATTATCAAGGAATCTAAAATTGCCTCTCTGCAAAATACAATTTCTAGACTCACTGAGGCAAAGACAAAAAGGCTCCTGAGTCTGAGGGACACGCCCCCACTCCCAGGAGTGTGGCAGCCACTTTATGCTCAGGCCCCACCTGTGGCGCCATCACCCCCCTCCCCCTTCTGGTGCCTCCACCTCGTCTACACCCTCAATCTCCCCATTCTACTTCTCTCGCCAAACTTCCCTTTGCACCCGAACCTCACCCTGCTCCCTCCTCTACTGAACCTATCAAAACCTGCCCCTTTAAAGTTAAATCTTTTTAAGACTTTTTAAAAAATTTTTTGAGAGAGAACATGCATGCGCCCAAGCAGGTGGAGAGGTAGAGGGAGAGAGAATCTCAAGCAGGCTCCCTGTCGAGTGCGGAGCCAGACGCGGGGCTCGATCTCACAACCCCAACCCAAAATCAAGAGTCAGATGCTGAACCGACTGAGCCACCCAGGCGCCCCTAAAGTTAAATCTTTTGAGGATCCAAATAACCCCCAAATTCCTTATGTTCCCTGGAGCGATGCAGAATTGAGAGCCGTGGTTAAAGTTCCTTATAGTGACTGAGAACCCCCATAGGCTTGCGGAAGCATTTCACATAGTTACTCAAACTTACCAACCCGGTTTCTCAGATTTTTTAGCAATTAGCCCACATGCATGTTGGTGGGGGCCAGGCCAAATACTGGCTGTAGCTAGCCCGATGGGAATATCTTGAAAGGAATTTAGAGGAACAGACCCCTAACTTTTGGTAAGATGCCAGAACATTCACTGGAGATCTCCACCAAGCAATTACAGTAGCTTTTCCTAAGCCTGTTGATTGGAACCAAATTCAGTCTTGCATACAAAAGACTGATGAACCTCTTCATGACTATTATAATTGCTTTCGGATTGTTTTCTTTTCTTTTCTTTTTTTTTTTAAAGATTTTATTTATTTATTCGATAGAGATAGAGACAGCCAGCGAGAGAGGGAACACAAGCAGGGGGAGTGGGAGAGGAAGAAGCAGGCTCATAGTGGAAGAGCCCGATGTGGGGCTCGATCCCGTAACGCCAGGATCACGCCCTGAGCCGAAGGCAGACGCCCAACCGCTGTGCCACCCAGGCGCCCCTTTCGGATTGTTTTCGAAGAAAATTCTGGTCTTCCTTCTGATGTTGAATCCATCAGGGTAATGTGATTCTTAATGGGCTGAACTGGGCTAACTCTTTTAGTTAAAAAAAAAAACCAAGATGGAGTGCGAAACTGTGTCCACTCCTGATTTAGTTAATTTGGAAAAACAGCTTGCTAGTACCCTAGCGCAGTCACCTAAAAGAAAGACCACTAAAATTCTTAATTTTCTTTTCATCTACTTTTTTAAGGAGGCTCCATGTCCAGCATGGAGGCCAATGTGGGGCCTGAACTCATGACCCCAAGATCCTGACCTGAGCTGAGATCAAGAGTTGGACACTTAACCAACTGAGCCACCCGGGCACCCCAAAATTCTTAATATGCAACTCCAACAAATGAAGGCCCTTAAACAAAACCAAAACTTCCTAGTTTCTACTATTGTTGCAAAGAGCCAGAACACTGGAAAAATATTGTTACCAGGGCGCCTGGAGGGCTCTGTTGGTTAAGCGTTTGCCTTTGGCTCAGGTCATGATCTCGGGGTCCTGGGCTCAAGCCGTGCATCGGGCTCCCTGCTCAGTGGGGAGTCTGCTTCTCCCTCTCTCTGCCCCCCGCCCCTGCTTCTTCTCTCTCTCTGAAATAAATAAAATCTTTAAAAAAAAAAAAAAAAGATTGTTACCATCTTAAGTGCTCCAGATGCCTTCAGCCCTCTACAGCCAGCTTTTCTTTTTTTTTTTTTTTTTTAAGATTTTATTTATTTATTTGACAGAGAGAGAGACAGCCAGCGAGAGAGGGAACACAAGCAGGGGGAGTGGGAGAGGAAGAAGCAGGCTTCCAGCGGAGGAGCCTGACGTGGGGCTCAGATCCCAGGACCCTGGGATCACAGCCTGAGCCAAAGGCAGATGCTTAACGACTGAGCCACCCAGGCGCCCCTACAGCCAGCTTTTCCAATGTCCTCATTCCCAAGACGGGGCTGCGAGGAACTACAGGGGCTCTTCCCAAAACTTCCTCTTACGTGGTTCAGAGAAACCACTGCTCAGATCAGGAATAAAGTCTTCATCCTACTGACACCAGAACTACACTCCTGGTGCTCAGCCCAGTGCTATAAAGCAGTCCCTGCCTTGGAGTTCTAGAACAGTTCAAACGGGTCTAACAAACTTCACCAGTTTCCTGTCTCTGAACCTGTTCTCTTTGGTCTAGGTCCGTTAGGAGATACGGTAGATACACACCCTTTTCTCCTTAGTTCCTCTGCTCCTATTCATTCATTGGGCCAAGATTTTTTATAAATATATCACGCTGGAATTTCTTTCTCTCAAAAAGGAACATAATTCTAGCATTTGACAGTAGTAATCAAAATGGCCAACCAGCGGGGGTTAAATGACCTTTTGACACCTTTCATTTGCTCCACATCTGACAGCACTGTAGTTGCATCTGGGGACACGGTCTGTCCCTATTGGGACAAATCCTCTTTCTGGGCAAAATCTTCAACTGACTGGCAGAACCCACAGTGCACTTCCCATCAAGATTCAAACAGATCCCTCAAAACCTCCCCCCAGAATGAATGAATATCCTATACATAAAGAAGCCCTGTAAGGCATCAAGCCTGTAACAGAAGATTACAAAGCTCAGGGCCTCGTTATCCCCTGCACTAGTCCTAGTAATACCCCTATTTTACCTGTGAGAAAACTCAATGGCCAAGGAAGGTTTGTCTAGGGCCTCTGAACAGTACATTGTTATCCCTTGGCCCCCTGTTGTTCCTCACGCCCATATGTTGCTGACATCCATTCCCACTGAAAGCAAAATCCTCATTGTGATTGACCTACATCGTGTGGTTTTAGTATCCCAGCTGGTAAGGATAGACAGTATCTTTTTGCTTCCACTTGGGAAGGATGGAAAGACACCTGGACAGTAAGGCCTCAGGGTTGCACAGAGTCCTTACTCTTCACCAACCTTAAAAACGGATTTGGATGACAGCCTTCTGCAGGATCTACTTGGTTATAATATGTACATGATTTGCTTTCTGCTGCCCTTCTCCAATCTCTTCTCAGTAAGGCAGCATCTACCTATTAAAGCTTTGGGCCTTGGCCTTTATTAAAAGAACACAAAGTCACTGAAGAAAAAACTGCAGTTCGCTCAAAGTCAGGTTTGATACTTAGAGCACGTGATCTCAGAACAAGGACTACATTGGATCCAGGGAGGCCTCATACCATCCTGAACTTCCCCAAACCTAAAGAGAAGTGCCAATTATGAGGTTTTCTTGGACTGGCTGGCTGCTGTCGAAATTGGATTTGAAACTTCTTTTATGGCTCAATCTCTATATGCTTTACTAAAAAAAGAAAAATGACAAACCCAACCCTATTATTTGGAAAAATCGAGAAGACAAAGCTTTTGGGATTTTAATAAAGCCCCCTGCCCCTGCCCTCAGATATCCTAATTACCAACTTCTCTTCTTACTCTTTGTATGTGGAGGGGAAAGAAACACCCTTGGAAGTACTCATCCCAAAACGTGGGGACCATGATGGCCTATAAGGTATTGTAGCCAATAACTAGACCCTGTAGCAGGGGGATATTCCCCTAATTTCTGAGCCATTCCTGCCACTGCACTTAGTTAGGGCCACTGAAGAAATAATCATGGGATCCCCTTTAACTATCCTTGAATTTTGGCTAAGGGTAAAGCTGCAAATTTATACCAATAGTAAGTGTGCCTTTGGGGTAGTTCATAACTTTGGAATGTTAGGAAGCAGTCAAGAAGTTTCCTAATCTCCAATGGGGATAAAATTAAAAACATCTCCTATATCCAAAATTTATTTGATACCATACTTTGGCTGGCTGCTCTGTTATTAAGGTTCCCAAGCATTCCAGACTCAACTCCCTGGGCACCAAAGGAAACCACCTCACTACTATTTTCAACAAAAATAGTGCTTTCAAAGAAATCAATAACCAAACCTCTGTCACGGTCCAAAGGGATGTTCCCCAAAATGACAATTTGGAAAAATTAACCAGAGATACCCAACAATTGGCCCCAGAGAGGGAAAAACAATATTGGAAAGAGAATAAGTGTTGGCTCGATAAAAAGAGAACTGTGATTTGGACCAAATAACAATCTGGCCTTACCAGAAATTCTAACATTCCCACTACTTACCACTGTACATGTATTAAACCACTGGTCTACTGACAAAATGACAGCATCACGAACTAATATTCATGGGGAAATATTAATAAGGCTGCAAAAAATGTCTACCTCATTCATCCCACCTGTCCAAAGTGCAATGCAAAGAAACCTGTTTGCATGAATTTCATACAACACCCCCATTTCATGGATATAAATATGTTTCAGTCATGGTTTATATGTTTCTCACTGAACTAAACCTTTCCCTTATAGATAGGCCACTGCTTCTTCTGCGGCTAAAATTCTGTTAGAAAGGATTATTCCTACCGGGGGAACCCCTCTTAAATTTCATAGTGACTGGGGAACCCATGTCACCAGTCAGGTGCTTTGACAAGTCTGTGCTGTTTGGCTGGTTTTACAACACTTTTATTGTATATATCTAAGCCTCAGTCCTCAGGGTTAGTTAAACTAACAGTACTATTAGAACTCAATTGGCAAAATTTGTAGAGACTCTCCAAATACCTTGGCCGAAAGCACTGCCATTAGTCCTTCTGAATCTCGGATCCACCCACACTGGAATGCAGACTCTCACTCTCTGAGCTAGTCACAGGATGCCCAGTGCACCTGGTCCCTGCCTCCTTGACCCACAATTGATAAAAGGATATATACGTCCTATTGTAAAGGCCTCATTATTTCTATAAAAAACAACCATGCTTTGCTAGAGCAATCTCTTCACAGTGCACTCTGGGGAGAGAGACCTTAACCATCACACCTTGCAACCTGTAGATTTCACCTACCGGAAAAGATACATCCACACAGACTCTCTTTAACCTCGCTGGGAGGGACCTCATCAGCTACTGCTAACCAACCCTTGTGCTGCCAAACTCCAAGGGAGAGAATCCTGCGTTCACATGACACATCTAAAGAAAGCATCAAACCCTGACTGGATCTGCACACTGTCTGATGACCTAAAGTAAACATTTCTGAAAACTGAAGTAGACGTCACCTGAAGAGGCAGCATTCCCAAGATGTCCAGGCCAAGCCTGTACACCTTTTCCTCACTATTTACTTCTACTATCTCTTTTGCGGAAAGAAAATGTCCTTGTCTGCATTTCCCAAACCCTTGTGAAAGCGGGAAACCTCTTCCTTTGAGTATGGCCTTTGAAAACAGCTGCATCATTATCCTGTGACAAATTAACCTTTCACGTGCCTTTTCTGAAGGCTGCGTCTCTTTGTTTAACCTGACTCCAGCATCTTACCCAAGTTCACCATCTCTGAACTTGCAACCTTCTGTGCTGTATTATTGGATTACATTTGGTTCCAAACAGTTGTTTTGAGGTAACAATACTGTTTGCATATATCTTTGAAGTTTTGCTATTTTTGCAAAAAGTTAATTAGCTACTAGCTTCATGTTTATGACTACATTGTATTTTCCCAAATGCACTCAGTTAATTATTTCAGCGTGTTTTGGCAGTTTCACTATTTTGTCTTCACGGCTACTTTAAACAGGGACTTCCAGGAGGCATACATGATCCCAGGTTTGCCTCTGCAGGGGGAACTTCTCTCTCCTAAGTTGGAATAAGTGCCAATAAATATTTCAGTTGGCTACCTTTAGACTTAGGGTCCTGGTTTAGAACCATCATACAATTTGGAATAGTTATATTACTTCTTTTGTATAATTATTTAAGTTTTGTACTTAGCCTGTCCAACTTTTGTAAAAACGATGTAACCAATAAGGAGATGATCTCCAGTGCTTACAAGCTCGATAATGTCCTGATAGATGGAAGTGCCTGAGCATTCTCCCTGCCACCCCTCGTTACTTGAATGTGACCTCAGTAGGCTTCCCATCTGCCCTTTCCCTTAGACATAAGACACGGCAACCCGGAAAAGTCCTTCCTGGTACTGAGGGACACAACTGCTAAACATGGAAATCGGACTCCCAATCAGCAATGCTTTTGAAGAAAGATCTTAATCAAAAAGAGATGTAAAAATAAAGGGAAACCTCACTCAAGTAGAGGTGGAGGCTAAAAGGGGGACCCACACTACTTAAAATCAATTACAGAAGAATTGCCAATTACAGGCCTCAATAAAAGAATCAACAGGAAACAATGATCAATTACAGGCCCCAACAGGAAAAGATGTACACTGAATATTCTACAAGAAACTGACTACCTTCCAATTCAGCCAAGGAGAAACCATTTTAACACTGAACTCTTGCTTTTCTCCACTGGACTTCCATTCAAAACAGCCCCTCCTAACTTCCTCCTTCTTTCTAAAATACATTTGTGCCTCTCCTTTATTTGGGGACTTACGTATGTTTTGCCGTAGCTTGCATGTCCCAAATTGCAAATCTGTTATTCCTAAATAAACTCATTTTTGCTGGTAAAGTCATTTTTAAGGTTAACAAGAAATTTACAAAAACATAAAACACTGCCACTCTTGGAACTAATTGTTTTGAAAAACTGAGTTATCTTTCCATAAAAGTTAATTAACATATGAGTTAATTTAATTTTTAAATAAATAAGCATTTTTAAGATTCTCAGTTTTATTTTCAAATAAGCTAAATATCCATTGCTAAAACCCACAAAAACAAAAGCTCTTTGAAGTATTAGAATGTTAAAGGGGTACTGAGGCCAAGAAATTTGAGAATCACTGCTTAAGTTTTTGCTTTGTCTCCAAAGAACGGCGAATCCTTAACCCATTCCTACGACTTCAGCGCTCTCATCTAATCTCAGAACCCCCGGATATCCGAAAAGTATCCCAATTTGGTTCCATGAGAGGTGTCTAAGATCTTGCACCAGTTCAGTCCCTAATTTTACCGAAGCAGTTCTTCTCTGAGCTTCAGTTTACTTTGCAAATCTGAAAGGAGGGGTTTGGAACATATGCTGTTCAATATTCTTTCCAGCTCTGACATGCTACGATTCTTCTTGTTCCCGTCTTTGCCCTCTTATGGTTTTTTTTTGTTTTAACATTTTATTTATTCATTCGACAGAGAGACAGCCAGTGAGAGAGGGAACACAAACAGGGGGAGCGGGAGAGGAAGAAGCAGGCTCCCAGAGGAAGAGCCTGACATGGGGCTCGATCCTGGAACACCAGGATCACGCCCTGAGCCGAAGGCGGACGCCCAACGACTGAGCCACCCAGGAGCCCGTGCCCTCTTATGTTTTTATCCCACGAGAGAATTCGAAATAAAACCTGCCCCTTCTCGCCACCTTCGGGCAAACAATGCGCCAGGATGAGGAATAAATACCGGAGAAAATTTCAGATGGCCAGGACGACATCTGGCAGTCAGATATTGTGGCTACTGTCCTGTCAGCCGGCTTAGCACCCCCAGCCCGCCAGGTACCTGCCAGAGACGCCGGCACATGGAGCCGAGCGCTGCCCGCGCCGCCATCTTGCCGTCCAGGCCTCCCAGGACCGCTTCCGGGGTCACAGCTGCGTCCTCAGACTATAGAGTTCCGCAAAAGGAGAGAGTGTAGCCTTGCGTCCCGGCACAGAAACAACCATAGAGACACGATTCCGCGGTTTTTGAGGGTGGGACTGAGAGTACAGCTGGCTTCCTTAGAGTCTGACGACTGGCCCGCGCTCGGTCTTGATAATATTGCATCAGCCCATGTCTAGATAGTTACCAAGTTTCTTCAATGTTTCCTCTTCAAATCCTGTTTGTCTTATGTAGTTCCTGTTTTGTTGGAGGCAACGTAATACATGCTTTGAAAACCATATAGTTAATATATTAGCAGCAGTTATTTCTGGGTAGTGGATTATTAATGGTTGATTTATTTTCCTATTTCTGTGTGTTTTAAAATTTTAACAAAATTTGTATTTCATTAAAAGGAAAAGTACCAGGGGTGCCTGGCCTGGCTCAATCACCAGAGCATGTGACTCTTCATCTCAGGGTTGTGAGTTTGAGCCCCATGTTGGGTGTAGAGATTACTTAAAAATAAAATCTTAAAAAAAAAAAAAAAAAAGGAAAAGTACCACTGCAATGAGTCTACGTCCTAACCCTTTACTTCATTTCAACAGCCTTGCTATGTTCCTTAATCCCATATTCCTTCCTCACACCATCTGACATTTTTGTGCCCCCTGCCACCCTGTACACCACTGTCCTACAGATCTTCCTAAGTCTTCATTTCCTTAAGTTACTCTAGTATTTCAGAATTTACAATTGCTGCCATTACCCAGTACCACAAGCCAAAAAGTTTTAAATCAAAAAATGTCTGGTTATTAATGTCCATCACAATTTAGCTCCAACTAAAAAGGCTTTTAACTGGGGTTTGCTATAATAAAAATCTCTTCCATTTGTGCAATTCTCTAAGCTTTATTTCCCCCAGGTGTTTTCACATATGCAATTCAGCGTAATGGGAAATTCTAGGCTTATAATTGGGAGATCTGGGTTTACCACTTAGCTGAGTGACTGTGGGCAAGTTACTTCTTCACGCTGAGCCTGAAGTTTCTCATATATCAACTAGAGATGATAACAATAGTTCCCACTTCAAATAGTTGCTATGCAGGATAAATGAGATGCTGATATGTGATGGTTTGGTATAATGCCCAGCACATAATGATGCAAGATAATGTCATCCACTCTTCGTAACATGAAGTTGCTTCTGGGGCGCCTGGGTGGTGCAGTCTGTTGAGCGTCCAACTCTTGGTTTCTGCTCCAGTTGGGATCTAGGGTTCATGGGGTCAAGCCCTGCATTGGGCTCTGCACTTGGCCAGGAGTCAGCTGGAGATTCTCTCTCCCTCTGCCACTGCCCCCCCTCCCAATCAATCAGTCTTTAAAAAAATTGCTTCTATCTCACCTGCCTTGCAAGATTGTTGAACAGGTTAAAAATAAAAAGATCAAGTTTATGAGAACATTTTGTGCCATCTAACTAAAGTACTATGCAAATATATCCCCCCACCAAGTGGGTATCACTTACCCTACTTTGTAGGGAAGAGAACCAAGGAAGAAGTAGCATGATTTTCCCAACATCACACAAATTGATGAGAATAGGAACAGAAACCAGCTTGGGGGCTCCTCGGACTAGCCTCTTCTCACTGGAACTCTGTCCGTGTGGAGGTGTGGCAGAGACGCGCAGTCTGTTTCTACGCCAGAGTGTGTGTAAACGCCGCACCTTACAACTGCACCTCTACTGTCCGGGACTGCGTCCGACGTTGGCAGGCTCCCCAGTGCCCTTTTCAGAGCTAGGCTCCCTCTCTGAATTGTGGCATTCAAAATTGGCTGGTCTTTTCCAGCCAGTGGGGTTCTCCAGTAGCTCTCCAACTCTGTTGTTGCTCCCCAAGTTTGCATGACTGCTTTTCAGCCTGCCTCCTGCCCGCTTTGAGTAGTCTCTTCTGGGTGACTGTTCTGCATCCACAATGATGGTGACATTCACCTAATTTGATCCTCACAGGAAGACAAAAATTTTATCCTAATTTTATAGGTGAGGACACTGAGGCTCAGAGTTGAAATGACTCACTCAAAGTCCTATGAATTAGTTACAGCTGAACCAATAACCATCTTCAAAATCCTAGCTCAGTACCCTTCCTCCTCTGCAGTGGGTTACTCTGTGATGAGTTCCAGTTCAATTTAAGTCCCTGTGGATTCAAGGAATAGAGATTCCCACTCCCCCAGCTCCCTGCAAGAGGGAAGGGCTTATTTTCATTTTTAAAGACACATGGCCTGAACTACTCCTAGAACTGGAAAAGTGGGTTCAAAGCAGCCTTAGGGACTGGATACCTTCTCCAGTTTTGAGGCCACACAGGGTCTCTCTAATGGTGAGCTTTCCCTGCTTACAAATAGCCTCTGCTCCCCCAGAACTCTGCCTTGCGCGTGGCCATTGCTGGTTGCCTCTGGCTCACTGAGTTTCCCCCTGCATACCCTCAAATATGGAGATTTGATTTGGTCCTCACATTTTCCTGGTCAAGATATATTGTATATCACCAAGCAGACTATGGGCCTAATAGTGTGGGATCAGGTGCCAGACCAGGTCCAGTTAACTGGGGGCCAAGGGGAGAGTCATTGTAAGGGGCAAAACCAGGTCTTGACAGCAGTGGGGCCGTAGACGGGGTTCTTTGCCATGGTGTGTAGGCAAGGACAGCGTTCTGCAGCCTGACCCCGCCATTATGGGCCTCTTCCCTACTACCTAAACTTTCAAACATCTGACTTACTGTAAGATGAGTAGGAGGCCAAATGATTCTAGGCAGTTGATGCCAGTACACCTTGCTTTATATTCAGGAAGGATAAAAGTCTGTGAGTCATATGCTTCTAACTTATACTTTGATTGCACCAGTTGTTCTGTTTTTTAAAAGTCAGCCCTTTTCCCTTGATTGTGATGGTTTCACAGGTATATACTTATCTCTAAAGATACAACTCACCAAGTTGTATACGTTAAACGCGTACAGCTTTTTATATGTCATTCATAGCTCAATGAAGGGATTTTTAAAAATGCCGATTTCTGCTAAATATAAAGTCACACAGGCAGAGGAAGTAATGACCTAAAACAGCCCAAAGCAGGCATCAGTGTGGTAAGGGTATGTGTGCTGCGATGCAAAGCAAGCATGTAAAGCTGTTCTGGCCTTCTCAACTCAAACGGAAGCATTAAACGCTTACCTTGGGGCAGGGGGTGGGGTGGGAAGGATCCTCTCTCTTATGTAAAGGAAATAATCAGTACTTTGGTTCTTTTATGCAGGGATGTCTGTGATCCAGAGATCATCTACGGTGCACTTAGGAACATCTTATTCAACTTCTTAACATGTCTTCTTAGTTGTGTTTTGCTTGTGTCAACATTAAAACTCGTGCTCATTCCCAGGGCACACCTCAGCTGGCTGGCCGTGACTGAGGAAGGTAGACTGGGGGTCTGTGAACTCCAAGAGGCTTTATTTACACACACACGCGCACACACAAATGGATAAGCATACCTGGAAGAGTAGAGGAAGTTAATCGATTTATTTCTAGTAGTATTATTTATAATTAATCAATTTAACAAATCGTTGCCGAGCACCTGATATTGCTGGGGGAGGCAGTGGTGGTAAGGGGGTTCAGGTTATTAATAAAACATGACCTTTGCTCTTCCCAATGGTGAAATTAGATCAAGTCCCAGGCCCCTGTAGGTTCTTTCTAAGTACTAATTGACAGGAAGGAGTGTTGGGTCTTTATATACCCTCTTCCCTATGGATAATACAGTGTGGAATAGTATCTTCTACATGGGGCTCACGAGTACTGAATGAATAAATATAAACGTAGGAAAACGTCTTTGGATTGGACATGTGAACCTCCGGAAGCCGAATTTAGATTTACAACACAGCTACATACACACTGCTTCTAGAGGGATAGCTATTTTATTTATACAGAACTGTCTAAAACTGACAGCAAAATATTAAAGTAAAATCCCCCCCCCCCCGCCAAAGAACCTAGATCAAGGTCTTGAACAGGTATGCCCCACTTAAATTGTGTAGAAAACCCAGAACTTTCAATTTCTCCTGAAGTTTTTCTTTCAAGATTTATTTATTGGGGCTCCTGGGTGGCACCCCGAGTTTGTTTTTAATCGTTAAAAAGTAAACACGCTCTGGAATTTGGAAATCGGGACTAGCAATGCATATACACCAGGGTGGACGGGACTTTGTGGCGAGTGTGTGATACTGAGCCCCCTCCAAGCTGCGCTCTGGGCAGTATGGTGTAGAGACCACCAACCCACCAAGGGGCTCATCCTATCTTTGCAGCAGAAATGTTATGTCCTGGCCTCCAGGATGTGTGTAGGGGGTGCTTTAGTGAGCCATTCAATCTCATCGGCAGACCTCTAAACTGGTCTAAGAAACCAACTAACAGGTAAGTTAGCATTTATCCAGCATTGAGAAGTCACTTCAGTGGCTAGAAAGAAGGAATGTTTAAGCCAAATGAAACTCAAAAAGATAACATTTTATTTTCAGAGCAGCTGATGCGGTATCGAATCAGGTTTTCACAAATAAACAGGACAGTGTCTATTTGCTTACATCTCTGTTTGATGAACGCCTATCTGTAGGAACTGTAATAAATGTCCGAGAAGGCTAATGCCCGGAATCTTTTAAGTAAAATTCTTCTGGCTCTCCTTCTGAAAAAAGGATTGTGAGAACTTAAAAAAATGCTTTTCACTCAGGGGGAAAATCAAGCTAGAATGCCTCAGTGTTGTTTTGAAGGAATGCACCTTTTTAGGACAAGTCTATAAAACATCTTTATTTGTCACATATGATGTTTAAATATAACTTTGCTTTCAAGCTTCAAACTTTTTTTTTAAACCCCTGGTAAAATAAGACTTTTGGTTCACCTTAACAAAAACTGACCTAGGAAGAAACATTTTTAGCAAAATGTATTATAAAATTCACTAGAAAATACTGTCCTCTTTTTGCCAAAATGTTACATAAAATCCTTATTAAAAATACACACGTTACAAAAGAAAAAATGGTGAAGATGCTAATACATAGTGCTCTGGATACGGGCCAAGGGACCTGCATTCCGGGGAACATACAGTTAAGTACACTAAATATTCTGATGTCAACTTATAATAGTGCAAACCTGAATAAATTACATCCTGAAATGGGAACGCATGCAAGTCATTTGCTGAGAACAGAACATAACGAAGTCAGAACAGGAAGCAATCACAACACTATTTAAAAATGTTTTCGTTTTTATTACATTAATTTTTTTCAAAAATACTTTTCTTTACAATAGAACTCCTAGAAAATATTTACAACCTTCCTCTAATAAAATATAACAGCAGTTAAATATATTTGAAAATAAGATGGGTTTTTCCATAAAATATATCTGTTAACTTTTTATATACAAGCTTTCTCAAAGAGGTCTAAATTCACTAATGAAAAACCATCTGATAGTAAACAGTAACGGTGTTGAAGACATTAATCTTTAGGAAGAGAAGTTCTTTGGGGTGGGGAGGGTGAGGGAAGCCAGGACACCACACGTACATGCAGGCGGAATCATCTCAGAAGAAATGTAAGTGCAATATTTTACCATGAAGTCAATTTTCTAAGTTGATGTTGTCAAGAGATACTACTCCAGGAATTTGAACTGTCTCGTTAAGGAGGAGTTCTTTGGTTATTTCAAGTCAAAGATGCTTACGTTATACTGCATGAAAAATCAAAATTAAATTGTGCATTACATTTTTGCCTTGGCAACTCCGTTTATTTTTAATGTTTAAAACTGGAACGGCTGGGCAAGTCTCCAAACACAGCAAGTACATTTGCTTTATAAACATGTTTCTGGGTGTTTGCTTCTCTGATAGAGAAGGCTTCATAGACCCGAGAGCAGACCCATTCCAGAATCACGCTCAGAAGCCGGCGCACGCAGAGGGAAGCAGTCACCGGGACAAGACGCAATCGGCTGATCTTACGGGATGGTTCTGGAACAATTCTGCCACAAAGTTGCTGCACACTGTCTAAGCAGTTCTAACTCGAAAACACGAGAGTATAACCTGTCTCAAATGACAGCAAATAAAACCTTTCTTTTGGCCTATAGGGAAGGGTGAATGAAACCTCCAAGACTTTTTTTTTTCCTCCCCGAAACGAAAAGAACCTTTATATTTATCTTCTGTCCATGGCTTTCCTGAGATTCAGAGAACACTGCCTATGCGGGGCCACGGTGGGCCACGAGTGCGTGCTAAAATGCTTCTGCCAGAGTCAAACTTAAAAGATGCTCACATCCTGTCCTCATGCTTCGGCTGACATTCTAATGTCAAGCTATTAATTAATGTACCAGCAAAGTAGCCTGGCACGATGGCACCCACCTACACAAGCTGGGGGAACCAGCCTTCCTGGGGTGGGGCAAGGCCTGAAAGCCCTCCTTCCAAAAGTCAGGCAGCATTAATGCTCAAGGGGAAGCCGCCAGGGGCAGTCCTCTCTGCTGGGCTGCGTCCCAGTCTGAAGACACTCATTTGCCCTAACGGGGGAGGGGACAGTCTGACTCGGCTCAAAAGCCTGAGCTAAATGCCATTTTTGAAGGATTACAGGCTTATTACCTTCAAGTACAAACAGCAACCCTGCTACAGGGACAGGAGGAAGCAGAGCAGAGTTCTGTAGCTTGAAGAATTCTAGAAGCGCTTTGGTAAATGACTTGAATGAATACATTCCTTGTTTGAATGCAAATATTGGTAGCTGAAGTGGTATCTGAAACCACTATTATTGGCCTTTAATGCTATTTCACTTGTATTTGCTATTAAATTGGTTAGGAAACAGTCCAGCAAAGGTGAATGACAGCAAAATCCCCGTGAATGAGGTTTCACAGTCATTCCAAGTGACACAAAGTAATTCCAGAACTCCATGGACCATTAACAGTGTTGCAAAAAACAATGGGCTCTTCCAGTCTAGTTTTTGGGCAAAAGAACACTTCTCGGTGTTCTGGAATGTGTGCCCCTCAACCACTCTCCCTAAACAGCCCCGGCAACCCCAGAGTTGGGGTTATTTTCCTCTAGACGGCTCACGCCGAGACATGGCTCTGCCAACCCACGAATTGGAGCCACCTAGTTCCCCAGGGGAGCACGGAAGAGGAAGCACTTGCGCTAGGAACCAGGTCCTCAGTAAAGCGTGGCCTTGGAGTGAAAGCCTGAAATCGTACAGTACGCCTGGAAACAGGCCAACGGTGAGAGGTGAGACAGGGAGAAAACTCATTTTCACATTTGGTCAACTTTCCAAATGGTGTACGTGCTAGGGGAAAGCCGTGTAACACAAGGGCTTGCTTTGCTCACTGGAAAGCTATCCCTTAGCACAGAATCTTCTGGCAGAGACTCCAAGTTCACTGCAAACTACAGAATGAGGTCAGAACAGAACAAAAATAACTCTTAGTGGGGAAGGGTGGCCCAAGGCCCCAACACGACGAGGGTAGCCTGCTTCACACACGCATACACACCCACACGCTCACGGCAAGCTTTGGGGTCAAAGGCAGCGAGGATGGTGGACATCTGAAAGCAAAAGAACATTGAAGGTCAGGTTTATTCCCTGCCAGGAATGAGTTCGTGGGAATGTAGCCCAGATGAAACACCTCTTAAATAGAGTTGTGCCAATTATTTATTCCCTCCAACCTCCCACAGAAACATTGATTTTTTTAAATAAAAGGAAAGAAACTGAAAAAAAAAATTTTTTTTTTCTCTAAACCTGAATGAAACGACCACTTTTTTAAACAGGTAGTTTAAAATGGTTACAAAACGAGCAGGGAGTCCCGGTTTCCTGATTAACGAAGACGTTGGCCGTGGGTGTTGGCTGTCTCTGCGTGACAAGCGGGAGCCTTACAGTTCCGCGTCACCCTGAAGCAAAACCGAATCTTGGTCATCCAAGAGGAGATCCGTGTCCACGACCTCGGCCTCTTCCATGACGCCTCCCAGCTGCTGGACAACGTCGCCATCGAGGATGTCCACGTCCTTCATGGGTTTGATGAGGCTCAGCTGGTCCAGGGGCAGCAGCCCCGGCGTCCCCGCAGGCCCCGTAGTCCTCTCGATGGTGGCGGCCATCTCGGCGGCAAAAGCCGCCTTCTGAGCCTTTTGTCTCTGCTGTTCCTCCTGCTGCCTGTGTGTTTTCATGTGTGCATTTCGGCTCTTGATCTTGAAGAAGACTCTAAAAATGAAGCAAAAGCAGCACGTGAAAGGTGGGAGATGGGAGTTCTCGGAAATCTGGGCGTCCTGAAGGGAATAGGGGCTGTGTGGTCTAACATCTGGTTTGGGGGGCTTTGACAAGAGTCCCCGGGTCCCCTAGGACCTCCTGCCCTGTGACTTGTGGCCTCTCCTCTCCAAGCTTTACCAGGGAAAGCGGGTGGGGACAGTGTCAGGCTTCCTCCCCGTGACAATGGAGGATGGATTCTCAAAGGTCTTCCCGTCCACCCGTGGTCCGCAGCACGTGTCTTTCTCCTCCGTTAGCTTCCCCGTCTCTCCTCATCACAACCCGAGAATCCCTCAATCATGCTGCTGGGCTCTGACAGTTCCCATAATAAAACCCATCACCGGCATTTGCTTCTCTCCCTGCTCTTCCACAGGCAAATTTCTTGAAGGCTCTGCCTGGTCCTTCACACTTGGTATATTCCTCTTTCCTCCACCCTCTCCAGCTGGACTCTTGTACCCTCCACTGCAGCTCCAACCTTCTTCTCAAGGTCACCAGTCACTCTCTGTGGCCAAATCCAATGCCCCCCATTCCATCTTTATTGTACTTGCCTTCTGAGCTGCACCCACCACTCCTTTTCGCCTAAGACCCCTTCTCGTTGGCCATTATACTATCATAATTTCTACCTTTTAGGTTTAGAAGGAAATAGTAGCTCTCAGTTGTGGGTAATTTTGCCTCCCCAGGGGCACTGGTGACGTCTGGAGACATTTCTGACTGTCACAACTCGAGGGGAGGATGGTATTTCTCGAGTCCAGTGAGCAGAGGCCAGGGGCATGGCTACGTATCGTATAGTGCGGAGGGCGGCCCCTTTTTCCCCAAACAAGGACTTATCAGACCCAAATGTCACTGCTGTGGTTGAGAAACTCCGAGACAAGGGGCCCACAAACGATGGTCAGTGGACCAAATCCAGCCCGCTGACTTTTTCTAAATGAAGTTTTACAGGAACACGGCCAAGTCTATTTGTGTATGGCCCGTCTACAGCTGCTCCGCCCGCAAACATACAGCTGAAGAGCCGTGACACAGACCGTACGGCCTGCAAAGCCTGAAATATTTCTCCCTGAACCTTTTCCAGAAACCGTTTGCCCAGATGTGAGGCTGCCTCTTTTGGGAGAGGGGGTGGCACGAACACCCCGCATTCATTCGTGAGCTCATGAAGGGAAATGGAAAAAAAACCCTCTGATTTCGAAGACAAGCGGACTTGATGAATCACAATTGCACATATTGAAACCGTTTCATGTAATGAACATAATTTCAGCAGCTAAAACAGGCGCTCGGCAAACATTTGCCTGTTATTCCTACTCCGGAAAACCAGAGAAAATATTTCTATTCTCCACAAAATCGTAACTGGAGTTATGGTATTAAAAGGTCCCAAGCAACATAAAAACAAGACAAGAAAAACACTTAATGGATGTCACTGAGAGAGAGAGCCAGAAAGCACAAGATGCTAATTCTGGTCTGAAAATGTCCTTTGTCTCCACCTGGTGGAATAAGGAGTTGCAGCCTGTGTGGAGCCCACGAGTGTGTGTTGGCTCCCCTCAGGGGACAGGTGGGAGATAAAGAGCATCAGCCTGGAGACGGTTCCTTTCGTCAAGTCAGGAAGCCTAATGATCCATCTGGGGGGCTCACCTCCCCATGGTAGGATGCAGGGGATACCTTGTCCCGGCTCCGCAGGGTATGAGAACGCGGGGCAGCCACACTAGAGCCATCTCCCCCATCTCTGTGCCTCACGGAGAGAAGATGCCGCTAATTCCCCCTCACCGTGGCGCGTCCAGCGCCGCCAGACGGAGTCAGGTTTACTCAGAGGCTGAGAGAGCCGGCCTGGGTCCGGCTGCACGGCCTGAATCCCGACTCAGATGTGCGCTGTGACAAACACCTCACCCTTTCTGTGCCTCAATTTCTCGGCTTGTCAAAAACAGCTACTGAAAATGCCTACCCTATCGCGCTCAAGATTCCATTAATCAATACCTGTGCAGGTCCTTTAAAACCGTGCCAGGCAAACAGCACCTGAGAAATGGCAGGGGCTAGCAAGTTGTCGGGAATAGCCTCACGAGTATTACCAGCGAGGTCCCGGCTGGCCTCAGTCACACAACGAAGGGTGCTAAAGGAAGTCACTCCCGGCAACCCCTCCAGGTCAGGCGGACTCGCTGAGAAGTGGGGTTCTGCCCTGGACGCCGTGGGAGGGAACCGTCACTGATACTTTCCACCTCAGATAAGCAGACCAACAGGATGGAGCAGTGGTCAGGAGCCCGGGCTCTGGCCTTCAACAGAGATAGGTCCAAATCTCAGCTCCGCTCCCATCGAGGGTGTGACCTGAGGCCAGTCATTTTACCTAACTTTCAGTCTTTATTTGTATGACCAGGATAAAAACCACCTCTGCATCACATGGAGTTTCTGTGTGAGGTGTCTGAGCGCTCGTGCATAGAGCATGTCACAAAACACGTGCTCAGCAAGTGCTGGATGCTACTATCACTGCCTACTGTCAGTTTTCCTTAGTTGTCTTAAATTAGACTTAAAACGACAGGCATGACAAATAGGCTTTATCTCCTGAGTCAACCCCAACCATTGGTTGTGCCTGCTTGATGCATTCACGTGCAAAAGATCTGAGGTCCTGTCTTAAGATGACAGCGAAGGGTGTAGCAATCGGTTAGTGATGTCTGCCCCAGACGCAGGACGGGGCCAGCAGTGGGAGGATAGTTCCTGCTAGGTGTTTCAGAGCCAGTCTCAAATCACTCAGCGGGAATGCAAGGAGAGCAACACTTGTGAACATGGTTTGGGTGTGAAGGGATGGAGTGGGAACAGAGTCCTACCCATCATTTCTTAAAAAGGAGTGAAGTTTTTGTTACTAGAGGTTTGCCCTGAAGTCGTCTGTCCTTATTAGGCATGAGGATATCAGAATGACCATATTCTGAGTCAGAGACGAGGTCCACCCACCCTGAGGCTCCGTGCAGACTGCAAGGATGATATGAGGGAGTATCTGGAAACACTGGGTTCTTTTTTCTAGCTGAAGAAACCTCAGACCATCTTGGCCCGGTCTCCACAGAGCAATTATTCATCACAAACTCAGATTCGGTCCCTGGTCCAATTGCACGTACTTGCCACACTCCTTGCAGGGGAAGATGGTAGTGGGGTCTGTCTCGCCGCTGGTGGTGCTGTGAGAGGGGGAGCTCTTCACCGAGCAGTACCCACTCTGGGCGCTGCCCGGCTTCTGCTTCCCGGAAGGGACGGCCCCCCGGGCTTTGGTCACCTGGTTGGTGCCACCGTGGATGCGAGCGTGGCCGTTCAGTGCCTGTCGGGAGCTGAACACCTGGGGAAGAAAGGGAGTGACATGACATCTACAGTCCTGAAAAGGAAATTAGGGTTATTAGTTACTCAATGGTGAAACACATGATACTTGAAACAGTGTCTAATGACGGGGCGCGGGGGTTTTACGTAAGCAAACTTTGGACACAGGCATGAAAAGGTCAAGGTCAAATACTACCACCACAAACACCATGCCCGTAAAAAACCACATTGTTGTTACACCTGGAGGACAAGAAACACTGTGGCACAGTCTGAAGGACAAAGCTCCTGTCTAGCAGTCGGGGGGCTGGGGGGCGAGATCCAGCATCCCTGTCTCACAGGGAGGGCCGCTGGGCCATTTCCCCGCTGCACACTTGATTTTTCCCCCATCTGTAAGGTGACGGAGTTGACCAGCTCTCAAACTCTTTTTTTTAAGTTGAAAATGGCCTCCCCTCCCCTGCCCTCCCCCCTTTTCTTTCCTCCTTCCCTTTCCTTTCTTTCTCTTACTTTAAGAAAAACAGAACAAAACAAAACAAACCAGGTCTTGCTCAAAAGCTCCAAGTGAAAAGCAGAGGTGCTTTGGCTGCAATAGAGCCAGCACCCCCGAAGGGAGCCTATTTGCTCAGCTCTGTCTCTGCACCATGGAAAGCCCTAGCACCCCAAGAAACACAGTTGGAAAGACACTGATAAATTCTGTTTATTATATCCAAGCCTCAATCAGTGGCCAACTGTCGAAGCAATGTTTCAGACTCCCGAATTTTCCTGTGGGACGATAAAAAGGGGCAGGACCTGGACAGTCTTTAGAAACTTGCCATAAAGCAGGCCCTCCTGACCTCAGTACGACTGACATTTGGGGCTGGATAGTTTTTGGTGGAGGGGGGGCCGTGTGAAGTAGGACGTTTAGCAGCGCCCCTGGCCTCTTCCCAGGAGAGACCAACAGCGCCTCTCCAAATGTGACAGAAATATCTCCGGACATTGCCACATGTTCTTGGGGAACAAAACCATTCCCAGTTGAGCACCGCTACTGTAAAGAGATACAATCCACTCCCCTGAATTTGAAGACCCCCAACTTCCAGCTTGTTAAACACATCAGCCAACAGGCATACCCACGGAGCCGTAGGTGGTTTGCTCTGGGTGAAATTCCTGAGTTCTGTTTACGGCCTTCCTGGGGAAAAAATAAAGCTATGGCTGATTGAGCAACCAAAACCTCCATAGGCTCAGGCAAGGAATAAGACCAACATGCTTTTTCCCTGTGAATTTTAAAAATCATTAAAAAAATATCCAGCTTGCCGAGCATTTCTGATGGGGAAAAGTGAAAGATGACTTCCCACTCAGTCAAGAAGCTACCGTACACAACTATGAGTTGATGAAACAGGGAATTTCTAAACAAATTCACCCAGAAATGCTGTCATTTAAAGTTACATCTTAACCATCCCTGAGAGGAAGAGCTCTACACAAAATGGAAATGACTCGGTGATGCTTCCAGGTCATTAAATATCAAAGAGAGAAACAAGCTAGCAATTTCTTATGTTCTCTTCGAAGCTAATGCAAAATGTATATATCTTTTTTCCTTACTTTTTCATTTTCTTTCTCAAATGTAAAATGAAGTGAATTTTTGCTTTGGTATCTAAATATTTTAAAGACTATTGCCTTTTCCATCTAAGTGACAGATTCATCCAGCAGCATTCTAGAAGACAGTATTGTCCTGTATAATATACAAGCAAAGATAAACACCAGCTTGGAGAAAACAGGGTTTCTTGTAAGGGAGTAACATTCTCATTTTTTGAGTAATACCTGTAGAACTCACCTGTACAGGTGTGCCTGGCTTTAAGAAATCTAATGGGAAAAGTTCAACAATTCAGACTAGAGGGGGACGGGTGGGGGTCTGAAAGTCTTAAGTTAACAGCTTAAAAAAAATATACCCTTTAAAATCCACTGGGAGCCTTAGACCAATCAGTATAGGTTCGTAAGGCCTTCCTTAGTGCTAAGAATGATCAAACGGTGCATCTGTTTTATTTTAGCTGAATAACATTTCCAACGTACTTGAAAAGTCCTGGGTCAAATAATTATACAGACTCCCTTTCAGCTTGTTCACATGATTAATTTGCTTAGTAAAAATATTTTTTTGGTTCTCCCCAAAGAATACAAGGATAAACTTTGGCTACATCTTTGTAATGACTTTC
The DNA here is from genome assembly GCF_023065955.2 of Ursus arctos. Taxonomy (NCBI): domain Eukaryota; kingdom Metazoa; phylum Chordata; class Mammalia; order Carnivora; family Ursidae; genus Ursus; species Ursus arctos. Next base: position 3,776,852 of record NW_026622974.1, read on the forward strand.
TCAAATTTCAAATTAATGACACTTGAGAGAATTAAGATGGCAGAGGAGTAGGGGACCCCTTTTTCAGCCGGTCCCCCGAGTCGAGCTGGATAGGTACCAGACCAGCCTAAACAACCACGGAACCAGCCTGAGACGCAGGAAGACGCATCTGGATCTCTACAAATGAACACCTCCAGCGCTGAGTATTGAGGTACGAAGCAGGGAGCCGTGAAACCTCGCACAGATATCGGAAGATAAACGGAAGGGGGAGGGAGCCGCCGCGTTCGGGCGCCGGGAAGCGGTAGCCACTTGCACGGGAGAGCGGGCGGGCTCGAGGTCGGCACCCGCAAAACAGCAGACTGAGACCGTGAGCCGGGTGCGCGCGCCACCAGGCATCTCGCGGAACCCCGGAATCCCGGTGCGCTCACTGGATCCAGACTGAGACCGGGAGATCCGGGAGCGCGCGCGGGGCGGCTGGCGGCTGGCGGCGTTAGAAACACAAAGGACAGAGACGCGCCGGCCCTGGAAGTGAGGGCTGGGACGCCGGGTGTGGGGCGCACATCCCGGGACGCTGCGGGGTTGAGCAGCACCAACAGTAACAGAGTTAAAGTGGCCAGAACATTAGTAGAGAACGGGCCTCAATCCTTCTGTTCTGTGACAGAGGCTGAGATTAGGCCGCTGCTGCTCTGACTCTCAGAAGAGGCACAGCAAACCGCCAGGGAAAGCCGCCAGAGAACAAAAGCCTGGAAATACCGGCTCAGGGAGTGCCCATCGCCATCCCCCCTCGCAGGGGACACGGAGACTCTACCCAAACAGGGCTGCCTGAGTATCGGGGCAGCAGGCCCCTCCCCCAGAAGGCAGGCTGAAAAATCAAGAAGCCCACAACCCGAGGCGCCTGGGTGGCGCAGTCATTGAGCGCCTGTCTCCAGCTTAGGGCATGATCCCGGCGTTCTGGAAAGGAGTCCCTCATCGGGCTCCTCTGCTGGGAGCCTGCTTCTTCCTCTCCCACTCCCCTGCTGCTATTCCCTCTCTCGCTGGTTGGCTGCCACATAAATAAATAAATAAAATCTTTAAAGAAGAAGCCCACATCCCTAAGATCCCTATAAAACAAGGGGCACGGCCTGGGACCCAGTCAATAATTTGGGCTCTGGACAACCCCGCAACCTCTCCTCATCAGAATGACAAGAAGGAGAAGCCCCCGCCCCAACAAAGAAAAGACAGTGAGTCTGTGGCCTCTGCCACAGAAATAATGGATATGGATGTAACCAAATTATCAGAAATGGAATTCAGAGTAACAATGGTCAAAATGATGAGTAGAATTGAAAAAACTATTAACGAAAAGGTTACTGAGAATATAGAATCCCTAAGGACAGAAATGAGAGCGAATCTGACAGAAATTAAAAATTCTATGAGCCAAATGCAGGCAAAACTAGAGGCTCTGACGGCCAGGGTCACAGGAGCAGAGGAACGGGTTAGTGAATTGGAGGATGGGTTAATAGAGGAAAAAACCAAAATAGAAGCTGCTCTTAAAAAAATCCAAGGCCATGAATGTAGGTTACGGGAGATTACTGACTCAATGAAACGATCCAATGTTAGAATCATCGGCATCCCTGAGGGGGTGGAGAAAAACAGAGGTCTAGAAGAGATATTTGAACAAATTGTAGCTGAAAACTTCCCTAATCTAGCGAGGGAAACAAACATTCGTGTCCAAAAGGCAGAGAGGACCCCTCCCAAGCTCAACCACGACAAACCTACGCCACGTCACGTCATAGTGCATTTCACAAATATTAGATCCAAGGATACAGTATTGAAAGCGGCCAGGGCAAAGAAATCTCTCACGTACCAAGGCAAAGGCATCAGAATTACGTCAGACCTGTCTACACAGACCTGGAATGAGAGAAAGGGTTGGGGGAGCATTTTTAAAGCTCTTTCAGAGAAAAACATGCAGCCAAGGATCCTTTATCCAGAAAGGCTGTCATTCAGAATTGATGGAGAAATAAAGACATTTCAGAATCGCCAGTCACTAACCAATTTCGTAACCACGAAACCAGCCCTACAGGAGATATTACGGGGGGTTCTATAAAAGTAAAAAGGCCCCAAGAGTGATACAGAACAGAAAGTCACAGCCAATACAAAGACTTTACTGGCAACATGGCATCATTAAAATCATCTCTCTCAGTACTCAGTCTTAATGTGAATGGCTTAAATGCTCCCATAAACGCCACAGGGTTGCAGATTGGATAAAAAGAAATGACCCATCCATTTGCTGTCTACAAGAGACTCATTTCAAACCCAAAGATGCATTCAGACTGAGAGTAAGGGGATGGAGTACCATCTTTCACACAAATGGACCTCAAAAGAAAGCTGGGGTAGCAATTCTCATATCAGATAAATTGGATTTTAAACTACAGACTATAGTTAGAGATGCAGAAGGGCACTATATTATTCTTAAAGGAAGTATTCAACAAGTGGATATGACAATTATAAATATATATGCCCCCAACAGGGGAGCAGCAAGATACACAAGCCAACTCTTAACCAGAATAAAGAGACATATAAATAAAAATACATTAATAGTAGGGGACCTCAACACTCCACTATCAGAAATAGACAGAACACCCTGGCAAAAACTAAGCAAAGAATCAAAGGCTTTGAATGCCATACTCGACGAGTTGGACCTCATAGATATATACAGAACACTACACCCCAGAACCAAAGAATACTCATTCTATTCTAATGCCCATGGAACATTCTCAAGAACAGACCATGTTCTGGGACACAAAACAGGTCTCAACCAATACCAAAAGATTGAAATTATCCCCTGCATATTCTCAGACCACAACGCTCTGAAATTGGAACTCAACCACAAGGAAAAATTTGGAAGAAACTCAAACACTTGGAGACTAAGAACCATCCTGCTCAGGAATGACTCGATAAACCAGGAAATCAAAAATCAAATTAAACAATTTATGGAGACCAATGAGAATGAAAATACAACAGTCCAAAACCTATGGGATACTGCAAAGGCAGTCGTAAGGGGGAAATACATAGCCATCCAAGCCTCACTCAAAAGAATATAAAAATCTAAAATGCAGTTTTTATATTCTCACCTCAAGAAGCTGGAACAGCAACAGAGGGACAGGCCTAATCCACGCACGAGGAAGCAGTTGACCAAAATTAGAGCTGAAATCAATCAAGCAGAAACCAGAAGTACAGTAGAGCAGATCAACAGGACTAGAAGCTGGTTCTTTGACAGAATCAATAAAATTGACAGACCACTGGCAACACTTATCCAAAAGAAAAGAGAAAGGACCCAGATTATTAAAATTATGAATGAAAAAGGAGAGGTCACGACGAACACCATTGAAACTGGAAGGATTATTAGAAATTTTTATCAACAGCTATATGCCAATAAACTAAGCAATCTGAAAGAGATGGAATCCTTGCTGGAAACCTATAAACTGCCAAGATTGAAACAGGAAGAAATTGATTTCTTAAACAGGCCAATTAATTATGAAGAAATTGAGTCAGTGATAAACAACCTTCCAAATAACAAAACTCCAGGCCCGGACGGTTTTCCTGGGGAATTCTACCAAACATTCAAAGAAGAAATAATACCTATTCTCCTAAAGCTATTTCAAAAAATAGAAACAGAAGGAAAGCTACCAAACTCATTCTATGAGGCCAATATTACCTTGATCCCCAAACCAGGCAAAGACCCCCTCAAAAAGGAGAATTACAGACCGATCTCCCTAATGAATATGGACGCCAAAATCCTCAACAAGATACTTGCTAATAGAATCCAACAGTACATTAAAAGGATTATCCATCACGATCAAGTGGGATTCATACCTGGGATGCAAGCGTGGTTCAACATTTGCAAATCGATCAGCGTGATACATCATATCAACAAGAAAAGACTCAGGAACCATATGATCCTCTCAATCGATGCCGAAAAAGCATTTGACAAAATACAGCATCCTTTCCTGGTTAAAACCCTTCAGGAATAGAAGGTACATTTCTCAATCTCATAAAAGCCATCTATGAAAAGCCTACTGCAAATATTATTCTCAATGGGGAAAAGCTGGAAGCCTTTCCCTTAAGATCAGGAACTCGACAAGGATGCCCACTCTCGCCACTATTATTCAACATAGTACTAGAAGTCCTTGCAACAGCAATCAGATGACAAAAAGGGATCAAAGGTATTCAAATCGGCAAAGAAGAAGTCAAAATGTCTCTCTTCGCAGATGACATGATACTCTATATGGAAAACCCAAAAGAAGCCACTCCCAAACTATTAGAAGTTATAGAGCAATTCAGTAACGTGGCGGGATACAAAATCAATGCTCAGAAATCAGTTGCATTTCTATACACGAATAACGAGACTGAAGAAAGAGAAATTAGGGAATCCATCCCATTTACAATAGCACCAAAAACTATACGTTACCTTGGAATTAACTTAACCAGAGACGTAAAGGACCTATATTCTAGAAACTATAAATCACTCTTGAAAGACATTGAGGAAGACATAAAAAGATGGAAAGATATTCCATGCTCATGGATCGGAAGAATTAACATAGTTAAAATGTCCATGCTACCCAGAGCAATCTACACTTTCAATGCTATCCCGATCAAAATACTGAGGACATTTTTCAAAGAACTGGAACAAATAGTCCTTAAATTTGTATGAAAACAGAAAAGGCCCCGAATCTCCAAGGAACTGTTGAAAAGGAAAAACAAAGCTGGGGGCATCACAATGCCGGATTTCGAGCTGTACTACAAAGCTGTGATCACAAAGACAGCATGGTACTGGCACAAAAACAGACACATAGACCAATGGAACAGAATTGAGAGCCCAGAAATGGACCCTCGGCTCTTTGGGCAACTAATATTTGATAAAGCAGGAAAAAACATCCGGTGGGAAAAAGACAGTCTCTTCAATAAATGGTGCTGGGAAAATTGGTCAGCTACATGCAAAAGAATGAAACTTGACCACTATCTCACACCATACACAAAAATAAACTCCAAATGGATGAAAGACCTCGATGTGAGACAGGAATCCATCAAAATTCTAGAGGAGAACATAGGCAGCAACCTCTACGACATCGGCCAAAACAACCTTGTTCATGACACATCCCCAAAGGCAAGAGAAACAAAAGATAAAATGAACTTATGGGACTTCATCAAGATTAAAAGTTTCTGCACAGCCAAGGAAACAGTCAGAAAAACTAAGAGGCAGCCCTCGGAATGGGAGAAGATATTTGCAAATGACACTACAGATAAAGGACTGGTATCCAAGATCTACAAAGAACTTCTCAAACTCAATACACAAGAAACAAATAAATAAATCAAAAAATGGGCAGAAGATATGAACAGACACTTTTCCAACAAAGACATACAAATGGCTAACAGACACATGAAAAAATGTTCAAAATCATTAGCCATCAAGGAAATTCAAATCAAAACCACAGAGATACCACCTTACACCAGTTAGAATGGCAAAAATAGACAAGACAAGAGACAACAATTGTTGGAGAGGATGTGGAGAAAGGGGATCCCTCCTACATTGCTGGTGGGAATGCAAGTTGGTACAGCCACTCTGGAAAACGTGTGGAGGTCCCTTAAAAAGTTAAAAATTGAGCTACCCTATGATCCAGCCATTGCACTACTGGGTGTTTACCCCAAAGATACAGACGTAGTGAAGAGAAGGGCCATATGCACCCCAATGTTCATAGCAGCAATGTCCACAATAGCTAAATCGTGGAAGGAGCCGAGATGCCCTTCAACAGATGACTGGATTAAGAAGCTGTGGTCCATATATACAATGGAATATTACTCAGCTATCAGAAAGAACGAGTTCTCAACATTTGCTACAACATGGACGGCACTGGAGGAGATAATGCTAAGTGAAATAAGTCAAGCAGAGAAAGACAATTATCATATGATTTCTCTCATCTATGGAACATAAGAACTAGGATGATCGGTAGGAGAAGAAAGGGATAAAGAAAGGGGGGGTAATCAGAAGGGGGAATGAAACATGAGAGACTATGGACTATGAGAAACAAACTGAGGACTTCAGAGGGGAGGGGAGTGGGGGAATGGGATAGGCTGGTGATGGGTAGTAAGGAGGGCACGTATTGCATGGTGCACTGGGTGTTATACACAACTAATGAATCATCGAGCCTTACATCGGAAACCGGGGATGTACTGTAGTATGGTGACTAACATAATATAATAAAAAATCATTAAAAAAAATTAATGACATTTGAATGAGTAACACTTGATGGAATACGAAATGCAAAACCTTCCAGACAGGTGAGATGGCCAGGAACGGGGGGCAAGTTGTTATAAAAGGGCAAGCCTTTTCTGTGGGCTCCCTGCAGGGCATTTCAATGCCTGCTTACAGGGCAGGACCCAGTGTCACAAGGCCCTGAGGGGTGGAGGGGCACCAAGAAACACGGGGTGTAAGTTCTGGAGGCCAAGGCTCATTGCAGAACCATGCATGGTGGCTCTGAAGAGCTCTGGATCCCATGCTTCCTGAGGGTAGGGACCTTCTCTGCGGCCCCTGAGTGCCCAGCACAGCAACATCTGCTGGCTGAACGAGTAAGGAAACGAAAAGACAGCGGAAAAAACACACAGCAATGTGGCATTCTCTTTGTGAAACTTTCCTTGCTGCAACTGCACCCTTTCTAAAATGCATTGCCTTAAAGCCAGGCACAGCCCATCGCCCTCCTAGTCCCAGGTCCCCGAAGGACGCAGCGACACTTACAGCCCCGCAGTTGGGCATCTCACAGATGAAGGAGCCGGAGGGCTGGCCGAGGGCCTGCAGCGGTGGCCCCTCCGCGGGAGCCAGCACGGGGCCTGGCGGTGGTTCGGGAGACTTGGGCACTTCGCTCTCCTCTTCTCTGGCGGATTTCCTATCTTCTTCCGGGTCCTCGTCCTCCTCTAACTCCTCTTCTTCTTCACTCGTCTGGTGGTGAGGCAGTAAAAGCAAGAGAGGGGACATCCCCAAATGGCACTTTTAGTGATAAACAGAGCCACCAGCCAGAGGAGGAGAGAGGGGCTGAACACGGGGGCATTCTTTCTGCCTAAGGGATTGTGACAGAGCCCTATGGGGAGGGCTATGGACTCTACCAGGTCAGTCACTGGGCGCTTAAGGCTTTGAGGTCGAGGAAGTCCCCCTGCCCCACTCTGGGTCCCCTCATCACTTATATAAAAATATGCTAAGGCAGGGAGGAGAGATTTCTGTGTGTAGAGTTTCTCCCCCTTGTTCAAGACCAGCAGACCTTGAAACGAATTAAAACTCACTTGTGAGCAGCTCTGTCTCCCCAAGAGAGGGTTTTCAAGCAGCAACGATACAGTGGAAACCCCTCTGGAGAGACACTAAAAGCCCATATAATGATTTGTTTCCAGGCCTTAGGATACATTTCCATGCAAGATGCCCCACATATCTGGTCTGACCCATGGCCTGTAGAAAGCATGGGACCCATGGTGCTCTGATGGGCTCCTGCTTGCTCTTGTCAAAAAAGAATCCAAGAGTGAACAACGACTTTGTGGAGAGAAAAGGGGAAGGGATAACCCCCCTTACCCTGCTTTTTTTTTTTTTTTTTTTAGACTGTCATCATGGGCTTGGAGAAATGCCTGCTAGAGGCATTCTATGAAAAAGAACATGGAAAATATTAGTAGCCTCGCTGCTACTGTGCCCCCTCCCCCTACTTCAGAACAGCAGCCAGGTGGAGAACAAAGCAGAAAGTCCTGCCTTCCCCAGAGTCGCTGGAGCAGCCCGGCATCCTGCTGTGGGAGGGTTGGGATGGAAGGCAGGGACGCAGGAGGCCCTCAGCCTACTTCTTGTTTAACTGCCTTACTCTGCTTCCTCCGTCCTCACGGAGGGATGCTGGCTCCTCCAGGCTGAGGAATGACTGAGGCTCAGGCTGAGAAAGGTTCTATGTTACATCAATCTCATTCCAGCTTCTGTTTCACAGCCCTTCACAGTTTACAAAGCATTTTCACGTTTGCGGTCTCACCCAACAAGCCAGAAACATCCTCCCATTTTACAGATGAGTAAACAAAAGGCATGTCCTGGTGCCTCCAGCCCTGACAGGCCGGTTGGGTCTGCCAGGCTCTGCTTAAAGCACAGGCGTTCCGGTTTGGTTTATCCCAGACAGTGATGTAACTCTGGGGGCGCCTACCATTCATAGAACCCAGAAGGGAAAATTCCCGAAAAGGACGAAGATTTCTAAGAGTAAAGCAGTGGGGCGCCTGGGTGGCACAGCGGTTAAGCGCCTGCCTTCGGCTCAGGGCGTGATCCCGGCATTATGGGATCGAGCCCCACATCAGGCTCTTCCGCTATGAGCCTGCTTCTTCCTCTCCCACTCCCCCTGCTTGTGTTCCCTCTCTCGCTGGCTGTCTCTTTGTCGAGTAAATAAATAAAATCTTAGAAAAAAAAAAAAAAAGAGTAAAGCAGTACCCTGGGATCCAGAAACCACAAGCTTTCTATCTCCAGTCTGGGTTGGGGGCAGGGGAGAAAGACAATGCCAGTCAGTACGGGGCCTCTGACATTCCCACACTGTTGCACTGCTGTCCGCATTTAATACCGTATACGTGCATATTTGAGATGATGCAGCGACAGGGCGTACTTAAGAAATGGCTTCAGTTTCCAGTGGGTTCATTACGATGAACTAGTAGCGATTACATTTGCTGAAAGACTTCGATGAGTACAGATGTAGGCCTGCTTCATTTTACAGAGTGATTCATGATACAGACCTTGTAGGCCTCTTATGAGTACAGAACACACGGGTTGATTTTACTTAAATGGTCTGATTCCTGTGTGAATCCTCATCTTTGAACCTCAAGGGTTTTCAGGTAAAACTATGTTATGTCAAACTCCTAACGATTCACTCCATTCCTTTCTGGAACTGGAACTCTGTGGACTCAATCTTGGTTTATTAAGCAGGCCATGGTCTATAGCTTGGCACTTAAGATAGATTACACAAGAACTATTAATGACCACAGTGTCTGTTTTACAGTGCTTGTTACAGTTACAATTTTCTCACAATACCATTTTTTTTTGGTTTAAAAACTCTTAGAAAGAGACATTCCATAATAGCCACAAATTTACAGATTAAATTATACTGTACTGTGATTATATACGTCTCTGGAATTTAGATGGGTTTTATTTCAACTGGCAATTTATACATGTTCACAAAATGATTTATCGTCAAGCCATATGGCTTACCGAAGTGACTAAGAGATACAAAGATAGGAGGACAAAAATCCTAACATGTACCACTTTGTATCAACAAGTTGGCCATTTCATGATGTATTGTGAAATGAAACACTGAATAATATTCCAAAATTGGGAGAAGGTGGGCAAATACAGGATGGGGAGGTGGTGATATATTTAACATGGTGCTTAAAACCTTGCATGTCTGCAGTAAGAGTTTCTTGAGGAGAATGATATTCTTATTTCTCAGGCATGCAAATGGAATTCACATTTTGAGACATTTGTAAGTTAAAATACAAATGCTCGACAGCCCAAATTTCCTGAGACATAAATCTGAGCGTCACAGTACTAATGATGATGATGATGGGGATGAAAACATGTTGAATGCCTGCTATGAATTAGGCACCACACACACACACACACGTGTGCACACGTACATATACACGAAATTTCTGGTGTGCACGGTAACCCCGTACACATTTTTCTTTTTTAAACAAATGAGGAAATTGGCCTGAGAACAACTTTCCCCAAGGTCACGTAGCTGGTAAAGAAGCTGAACTGAGCCTTCTTCATTTACTGGCCCTGCAGCAAATGTCCACAGGGGCACATGTGTTCATCTGCTTGCAGTTTAGATTTTCAGCCCAAACGCAGAGATCCTAAGCCCCTCCAAACCACTGGAGACAGCTGCCTGTAAATATCGAAGGGCAGCAGGAGGTTTCCCAAGCCCCCATCAGTGGACCATGCTGTAGTAACTTAGACCATGGGTGAGCTCTGCCCTTGGAGTCCTGACTGCTGTCCTCCAAAGTCAGCTACTTTTCTCACTTAGTTTCTCGAATTATGCAGAATTTACAACCAGATCCACAGACTGGCCGTGAGTGGAAGCATAAGCAGGGGTGGGAGACACGGAGGTGTGATCAGTACTTTCCTCCTACGTCCTTAACACAGCCCACCGTGGTCCCTTTCTTTTGCCTCCAAGGTGGAAGGACTATCATGGCTTCAGGCCAGAAGTCTACTCAGCTGAGTAAGACACTGTGTTCTGTTGGCCTTCTGGTTACCTCAAGAGCAGCCATTCCTCACGAACTCTCCTTTTCCCTTCTCCGCACAAAAGTCCCTGAACGACCTGAGTGTGTTCCATCATGTTTCATCCGGGATAAAACACTGAGGACCCATACTCAGGAAGCTATCCCAGGTGTCTAGGAAGGCCCAGAGGACAAAGGGACCGCTAGGACTGTGCTTTCTGCACCCTCCCCATCTCTTGCATGGTCCCAATTTTTCGTCTCTACTTTGAAAACTTTCCTTAGAAGTTTGGCTGTGCCTTTACAGTGCCCAAAAGGGAGCTGTGAGCTACCGTGTTGGCTTTGAATCAAGATTTTCCTTCCTTTCTGCCCTCCCACCCCTTTCTTTCTCCTTCATTCTTCCCTTACTTCCTCCCTTGCTTCCTTCCTTCCTTCCTTCCTTCCTTTTTTGTGGGCCTGAGTCATCTCTGCACCATAGCTTTTTGTTCTCCTTAAGGTAACATGGGGGGGGGTGCTTCTGATCCAGCTTAACACCGGCTCCTGGTGAATAAGCCCAAGAAGGTGTGGTTCCTTGGGCATCGTCTTAACCTCTCCTCTTTAGTCTGAGGCTACATGCTGGCCTGGGCCTTTCTGAGATCCAGAGCCCTGCTGGCTCACGACAGCCCCTCTTCCTTATGTGGTAACATCTTCCTTAGCAGCAATCCCCTGCTCTGAATCCCCTTGTGCACCCCATCTCCCTGCAGTGTGTTCAGAGAGGGACTGTTGCTATGATCCACAGTGACTCCTATCTGGGAATGATGTTCACTCAAAGCGTTCAACAAATATTTAGAGTATCTCTATTATGCCAGGAACCCCCCTAGGCACTTGGTAACACACAGCTGGAAAGACATCAATTTGCCATGATTTTGCCTTCTTCCAAAACATGACTCTGACAGAGGCCAGAATGTTTCAGAGCTGGAAGGGGCTTTCCAAATCAGCTAAGCCATCTGCCCCATTCTGTAGGTCAGTAAGCTTAGGAGCCAGGTCCTAGTTCTGCAAGGCCAGGATTCTTCATACTTCCTTGTTTGCTCTCTGGTCTGCTCATCTGGAAGGTGATGCTGTGTGTGACCTTGGGCAGCCCTTCCCCTCTCTGGGCCTCAAACCTTTGCCTGGGACATGGTGGAGCTGGATGAGAGAGAGGCCATAAGGCTCTATCCGAGCCTTTCTGGTTCTCGTCTTACGCTGCTTGTAAACACCCTTGGGGTTCATGCTAAAGCTTCCATTTGCGTATGCCACACCCTCCCAACTTCAGTATATGCTCCTGGTGGAGGGCGGGGCCCAGTTAACATCTCTGGGTCACCCACGGCACCACATACGTATTGTTTACACTGCGGGAACTCAACTGCATTGAGCTGATTGAGCCAGAAGAGGCCACATTGCTTTTTTTAAACGTTAGGCCGCAGGTGAGAACAACGCTCTTCAGATATAAGACAGCACATACTTCAACCACTCAGACAAAAGCCCTGGTCACGGGAAACCGCAAACATAGAACACCATCATCTCTAATGCAGATGTCAAGTTTTTCCTGATATCTGGGTCCAAATATAAATTCAAATATGTGTGTATATTTCACAGCTAGGATCATTCTTAGGTAGGAACCTGGACCTTGAGGCACTAATGAGTGCAAGAGTTCTTACACTTCTCTGAAAGAATTTGCATTTGACTGCTCGTGAAGTATCACACAGGGAATCAGGCTCAGACAACATCCTCACCAGCCATTTGACCACAGCTAAGTTACCTAGGCTCTGTGCCTCAGTTCCCCACCTCACAGACTGGCTATGAGGATTAAGTGAGTCAATACTGGTAAAGGGCCTAGCACAAGGCCCGGCACACAGAAAGTGCTATGTAAGTGTCCGTTAAAGAAAATAAGCCACGTTCGTGCTAACACTCACAACTGGGGCACGACCGGGAATGAACGTGTAGTTACAGATACTTACGACAATCATGAATTCCAAACACTTTCCCCGATGGTGACAGCCTGGAGTTTACTAATCTGTTCTAAGACATGACATTTTTACACACCCATGCATGGCAGGCGAGGTTTCCCCCAGCGCGTGGAAAGACTCCCCCTGGCTATGGATACATGAAAAAGACTGAACCGCAAGGACAAAAGTGATAGTAATTCCCGAAGCCACACATTAGGGGTTCGGAGAAGATTTCAATGTCTTCAGTCTTCAGCGTGTCATGTCTTTGGTGTATACTTAATATGCAGTATACTCTGCATCGTCCGCCACTGAAGGAAAGCAGTCTCGAGGATAAATGGTGATTAAGGATTAGAATAACACACACACTGCTAACTATTCCTTGATAACCGAGAGGTCCTGGCACTACCCAGAGGCCAGAGCTCCGCCTTGGTCGTGCTTCACGGATGCTGTGGTAAAACCCGAGGGTTCTGGTTCTCTGGCCAGCAGCATCTGTGACATGGGTGACTCAGAAAGGATATCCTGGGGGTCAAGGGCACCCACTTGCAAGCCATCAAGTCAAGGCTGGGACCACCCAGGTTTCACTCCCTTGGCCTTGCCTGCCGTGGAAGCCAGGCCAGCCCTCACCTCCTGAACTGAGTGCTGGGCAAACCCAGGACCACCTTCCTTCCGGCATCTCTATGCCAGGGAGTCGAGGCTTGAATCCCCCCAGGGAGCGGGCCCGTCAACCCACTCCCTGTGGTCACCTCAGTAAAGCCGAGCCAAACACCAGCCACTTACTAACCTGGGTGTGGGGCGGGGGCGGGGCCCGCATAAGCAGCGACCGGGCAGCTTCACTCACCACAGAATCATCGATTTCTGCCAGGCGTGTCCGGTGTTTCCGCCCCAAGCGCATTATCTTTTTCCACGTGTAGTAGTACTCCACGCACTGAGCCACCGTCTTAGACTTCACCTGCCGGGAAAGCCAAGTCCAGATCAGCGCAGCAGCGCCGGGTGGGCCAAGCCACAAGCTTTTGTGAAAACGTAACTTTGTAATAGCTAACAGGTGTATGCAATGCAATAAAAAAAAATGTAGATCCTAAAAACCTTCCTTCCCGTGCCTGGTCTCCGTCCATCCTGTTCTCACCCCCCACCCCTGCCACACAGCTAGCCCCTCTTCTTCATTTCTTGGGTCTCTTTCCAGAATCTCTTTACGCATATACCAACGAACACGAAATATATTTCTCCTCACAAGAGGCGGCACACTGTCTATGCCACATATGTCTATGTTTCGCAACTTGATTTTTTCTTTTTCACAATATAGCCTGGAGATCTTTTTTCATGTCGGCCCGTAGAGAGCTCCTTCCTTTTTTAACCCATAAAGCAGCATGCTTTTTCATTTAATGTGCTTGAGCGTATATGGCTCTCTGGCTGGTTGACCTTCAAAATCTATTTATGAAAAATGTTCCTTAGTAATCGAACAGGAGTGTAAGGCAAAAGTTACGATGGCAAGAGCTTAGTTTTTGCAGGAAACAAACTTTGCCCTGTCCTCCCCCAAGTGGGCAAAGGTACATGTACTCTAAAGAGAAAAAAAAAATGCCTTGTGGTTCATAGATCTCCAAGCTCAAGGTGGGGTTCAATAACGTGGGTTTTCTGGAGGCAGATAAAAGGCTGGCCATACTTCTGGAGGGGGGGCTATCGGTTACCCCAAACGTGAGATCAGAGGGGCACCACCCACAGCCCTGTCTTCCTGAAGTCGCCCCCTTCACATCACTGGATATCCTGAATTTCCACATTAGAGCTGCACAGGGAGTGAGGATACTGTCTCGGAGAGCACGTGATGAAAAAGCCGCGTGGCCTGGCAAGCATGACACATGACTCCATCACCAGTCCACACCGTGCAGGCCTGCAAGGGGTGAGGCCTCCAACAGGTCAGTCCCGGGGGAAGGGGACTCAAAAAGAGGACAGCATGGAAACTACTGAGCTTACGGGGGAGCCAAGAGCATGGTGGCCTCCAAGGCAGGGAAAGGCAGGGGTGAATACAGATCTGGAGATGGGGGAAAGAGAGAGAGAAGAGTCTACCCGTTCTGATTCTTGTCCATCAAGGAAGGCCCTATGTTAAGGACAGGAGACAGACACCCAGTGGGTGGTATCGGCTCGACTCACCCCAGAGCCAGTGGGAGTTATTACCTGCAACTCTGTTCTCCGTGGACCTGAACATTTTAATGACCTTAATAATACAATATGGCTCCAAGGTTCACTGATTTTCTGAAACACTCTTGGAATCATTTTAACTTTTAGCCTAAACCACCTCTTACCCAATTAAAGCCTATTAAGTTCATTATCTTCTGTCAAAGTGCTATTTCATCTGTGTAGAAAAGTTCTATTTTGTTGTGAGGTGCTGTATATACAAAATATTATTTTTATTATTACTGTCCTGATTAGGGGCCCAACACCAGAAACTCCGCTATTGGCTAGGGGGAAGGCACCGATCTTCCCTTCTCTAATTTCCCAGGAAAAAATGGTCAAAACACAAAAAATCTGTCAAATATACATGAAGTAAATTATGTAGATTGTTAGCCAACAGCCCCAGTTCTATTTATTCTGATAGGATGTATAAATTACACGTATTTATTAAGATAAATATAACCTCCTACCACTGCTATGTCCAAATAACTAGGTTCTGCTTCTCCCTCACATCCCCAGCACCTGAGCGACCCTAAGATCCTTCACCAGAGAGAGGTGGAAGACATCCTTCTCGTGAGAGTGTTAACTGAGTACCAAATATTTCCGTATGTCTTTAGGTGTCTAATTTCCCGAATTCGATTTCAAGTGAGCGATTGGAGAAAGCATGCTTACCATCTTCTGTACAAAAATAAAGTCTTTGCTGTAAGTGGCTAGTGCTTTATTAAACAGTTTTCTTTCTAGGGATGTCCACTTGTCCGAACCTACAAAACAGAAACGTCGTAAGAACGGCGCACGATTCTCCCTACGTTCAGGTGCTGGCTTACTTCGTTACAAAACATGACTGTTCAGCAAGTGATAGAACACATATCCAACTCCCGTTTGAACAAAAAGCCAGTGTAGTGTAATGGTTAGCAACCCTGACATCTGGGTTCAAGTACCAGCTATGGCCTTGACCTTGGCAAGTTACTGAACTCCCGAGACTTGGTTTGGTGACCCACAAATGGGAATAATTCTAATTGTCCTCGGCTTTTGAGATCTTTGTGAAGGTTAAAGAAGATAATGCACCACAAGTGCTTAGCTTAGTGACTGGAAAACAATGATGCCCCACAAAGCGTAGCTACGGTTTATGCTGCAATTATGAGTGCGAGCGTTCACATGGCGAGGGCTCCTCAACATGTGGCGGATTCGGCAGCACCCCCCCCCCAAGATGCTCGCCATCTAGCGGGGAGACAAACCAGCAGGCCACGGTGCTCAACGCGAGCCTCGTGCTCAGACTGGGGTCAGGTTTCCAGGTAGAGAAAACACCTGAGCTATGTTTTAAAGGACCCACAGAAAGAGTTCAGGCAAGGAGGAGATGGAAGGGAATTCTGGGGAGAAAATGTGGCTGAGGCAAAAGTGAGAGGCAACAGTGAGATCATTCATTCGTTCATTCATTCAACAGGTATTAGGTGTCTACTACATTCAAGACACTGTGCTAGGAAAAAACAACAACAACAAAAACCCTAGCATTTCCAGGTGCTTACTATGCCGGGTTCTAAGTACTTCACAGATAATAGTCATTTGGCTCCACCAATAGCCCTATTACCCATTTTACAGCTGAGGAAACGGAGGTGTTCAGAGAAGGAGCAGTAATCCAGTGTGGTTTAACTACAAGCTCCCAGTGAAGAGAAAGCAGATGAGGCTGGAGAGGTGAGTGGGACCAGCCCCTGAGAGGTCCACAGACCAAGGAGGAGAGCTCCCCCCGCCCCCCGCAGGCTGGGTTAGTGCGTCGGCGCTGGTGGCTGAACTTGATTTTCACATTCGTTTCCCCTCCATATATGAGAAAGCATGATATGCAGATCACCAGACAGGGTGGTCCTGGCCTGTTTGGGATAAGACATAAAGCTTATTTCTAGGATAAGTCCTATTTCTGGGGGCTTCAAGGAAGGCTCAATTCCTGTGGCTGCTTTGCAGAAAACTCTGCCTTGTTTTTCTGGTTTGTTGAGTTCTCCACATCTCTGATTCTTTGGACGGTATACGGTTAGGCCTTTGACATTCGTCCACTTCGCCGAGCTACGATCCCCCAAACCATAGCACTTTCCCTCCTAACCGGGATAAGCCTAGGATTTCCACGTTGCTATGGCTGACTGATGAAGATGAAAACACAGGAAACCTGAACTGTTTCTCCCATTGGAAGGTTCAGCCAAAATTAGTGAATCAGGCTCCTTGAGAGAATTTGTGAGTCAGTGACATAAACTCAGGTTTCTGAAATAAACACCTTCTCCGTGTGACTGGGTGACGCGTGCCCAAGCCAAGAGCTCTGGCTCCAGACTCAGAATATGTTCTGTGGAGTTGGGCTGGCTCAGCCCTCCAAAACACAGGGCCGCCACCACCTGATTTCTTCGGTTTGCAAGTTTATCTCCTGATTTTTATTTCCAGAAGGGAAGTGGTTTTCTGATTAATCCTCAGCAGAAAGAAGCATCTTCCACACCTTCTGGAGGCTGGGACATCTCTGGCTGTGTAGCCATCACAATAGGGAGGAGAAGAGAGGCTGGGTGTTTGGGGAAGCTTTGCTGGAGTGGACGTGAGCAGAGGAGGTCTGTGGGATTTGGGTTTCTAGAATGGTTCCATCAGTGTTCCTAAAACTCTGTGTACTATTCAGGGCATTGGAGTGCCAGCAACCATATTCCTCTTGCTCAGGAACAGAGGTAGAAGGAGAAAGACAGAAAGGATTACCAACAATTGAATTGAATAACCAAAGAGCAGTCATGGTTCTCTTTAGGTATCCATCAAAACTGCGAAGAGGTGAGAAGAATCAGAAATACAATGGTGGAAGAGGATCAGGATGGGGACTCGTCACATCGGCTGAACCCCTGGTCAAGCGACACCTCTGCAAGTCTAGAGCCCACACAGCTCTGGGTTGCATCTCAGATGGGGAATAAAGGGACATCTTGCTGATGAAGACACCCAACTAGATCGATGAGAGTCCTTTCCGCTCTCAGCCGGACCATACGTTTCCTAAGTTAGAGTGGGGCTCTAAGACCTGGTGAGACACTAACGGGGCCATGCGGCCTTCTCAGGCCAGCACCTGAGTGGGTCTCTATGGCAGGCACACTTGCTTCCACCTTCCACCCCACGCCAGGAATGGAATCATCACCTGATCACTGCCCAAGCAGCAGTGTCAAATGCCTGGGTCTACTTGTAAGAAGCATATCCCTTCGTGCTTTGAAGAGCCTGCCAGCTGCAACCTCACTGAACGGGAAGCTTCCTGGACCATCTGTCATGGGGGCCCCAGGCCTCCTGAGGGAAGGGAACTCCCCCTGCTGATTCCTCGGTGGTTCTTAGGGTTGCTGCTCTGTGATAGGGTCTTCAGTCTTCCCATTCGAGTGTGTTCATTCTGTATCCCAGTCCTGGATTGGAAGTGGGCAGCACGTGCCCAGAGAGTAAAACATGGCTCCTGTATGAAGTCCTCCAGGTTGTGCTTTTGTGCACAAGACAGCACCGCGTACGTGTGTCTGTCCAACAACGGCGTCCATGAAGTGAGAGGCAGAGGCAGGCCCAGACAAGCAAATCCATTCTTACGCTCACACCACAGCGGGGTCCATCTTCATGGCATCCTGATCACGAGATCGCCCACGGGGCTGAGAATCCACCCTTGGGCTCCTGGACTGAATTCCCAGGCCCAAGCCTAGAAATACCCGAATGTGCTCTTCTCAGATAAAGTCACTGTGCTGTGATAAAAACAGGTGACTTCAGGGACGCCTGGGTGGCTCAGATGGTTGAGCAGCTGCCTTTGGCTCAGGTCATGATCCTGGGGTCCTGGGATGGAGCCCCATGTCGGGCTCTCTGCTCAGTGGAGCCTGCTTGTCCCTCTCTCTACCTGCCGCTTCCCCTGCTTGTGCGCACGCTCTCTCTCTGTCAAATAAATAAATAAAATCTGGAAAAAAAAAAAAAAGGAGGTGACTTCAGTCAAGAGACCCCAGTCTGCAAATCTGGTCCTGCCACTTACTCCTGTGGCCTCAGGCAAAGGTACTCAACTTCTCTGGCTCTCAGCTTCCTCTTCTCTGACAGACAGCACCTTTGGTCCTAGGCAGGTACACAACAACTGTCACTGGCCACTTGGAGAGGAGATTCCAAGTCAGCCCACAGCTATGGGATACACACTGTCCCCTGCTGACATGCATTAATGGCACTGGGGAAGACTGCTGGTCTCTACTGGTGTTCCTAGTTCTGTGTGAGTATAATCCCACATCCTTACTCCTGGCTGCTGGTGGCTCCCGACCCCGGCAATTCCTTCTGTAATCCCATCAAGGAAAGGCTCAGGCGTCTCGTTCCCAGAGGCTCTGTCGGTTGGGAGCACTTCATTTTTAGACAAAGTTCTAAGCCAGCCCTTCCTGGATTCGGTGTCTTGGACAAAGTCCAGGATAAAATACAAAACCGAGGCAGGGGGCTGCCTCTAACCCTCCCCTTGCTCTGCCCTTTCTTCCTCTCCAAGATCCCTGCTGTCCACTCAGCATGCACGCAGGGTTAGTGGGCTGACATTCCCCCCGTGCTCATTTGTCCTACCTGGGGATTCCCGGCTATTGGGCTCTTATCAGCGGGGGCCCCTAACAAGCCGATTAAGGCTAATTACAAAGGGCCTAATTAACTGAGGAAACTGGTGCTGGAACAGTATCCAGAGGAAAAATGTTCTGAGCTTCGGTTGCTGGGAAACAGGCTCTGGACTGTGGATAAATTTGGGGCGATCTATAGCGAACCCAGGCAATTAAAAAGAGACGTGGAGCGGTGAGAGAATTGGGCTCAGAATCTTTTAAAGAGGGCCCTTCCGTCGTGCTCTCAAGACTTACAAAACTTTTGTGATGGTGCTGTTATTGCACATACACAAGGAAGACATGTGCACTGCAGGAAAAGGGGGACGGTTCTGAAATCAGATCTTCGTTTCTGTGAAAGGTTAAAAGGCTGAATAATTTTTTAGGGGTGGAGGATGAAGTTGGCTGCTGCCAAAGGCCCCCCTGGAAGCAGAAGGAAGGGAGGCCTCCTCCATCTAAATCCAGACCTCAAGCTTGTCCGCTGACCCTTTCTTTGCCAGCGTTGCGTCAGGCAAAGCTGGACAGTAAGTATTAACTCAGGTCCTGCCCTTGGGGTGACCACTCTCCAGCCAGAGACATGAGCTGAGAATGCCTGGAAAATGACGTCACAGCTGTGTTTCTTGCAAACTATTCTCTTGAGTACATAGTTCTGTCTCCTCATCAAACTGGGGAGCTTCTAAGAGAACAGGTCTTCACCAACTGGGTATTTCCTCCAGGAATCCTGAAGTCTGGAGTCAGGTCAGGGTTTGGGACCCAGGAAGAGCCTGGGCTGTGGTGGGAGCCAGCAGTGGACCCCTGCACCCTTGCCAGGAGGCATAAGGCCAGTGTCCGCACCCATCTGCAGGAACGATGGTTTTTTGATGGAAAAACCAAGGATGCAGCAAGCCCCTTAATCGCAACCAGGCGTCCTCCTCACCCTGAGTCCTCCATGCTCTGGCCTTCCCCACCCAACCCAAAAGCTAGCAGGGAGCATCTGCAAACTGCTACCCACACATGGGTGGACGGTGCCAAGAGAGGGCCGGACTGTGAGCCTGGGTGTGGATTAGCACGCTGGGGGCCACTGCAAAGGCACGTTCCTTCCTCCAAGGATCTTGTACAGGGCTCCTCTGGCATTGGCAAGCAGCCTCCACATCTGGGCAAGCTGCCCACCCACACTGGTATCTCTCCTGGGCCCCAGCACTGGTCATTTTTTCCTTTTCTTAGTGAATTGCTTGGGATGGGGCGGGAAATGTCATAAGTAAAGTAGGGGAAGTGATTTTTCATAGGCCTGGGGCCGTCTGTCTTCCCCAAACTTGTAGCCTCTGACTCCAAACTCAGTTGTTCTGCCTTGCCTCCAGGGCAGGGAGCTGGGGTGGGGTGACATTGGCCACACCCACAGAGCCAAAACCAAAGGCAATCCAGAAGACAGTGTCCCAGTGATGCTGATTTGACCTGACAAGAGTCCTACTGGAGAGCAACCCAGCAGGGCACAAAGGCCAAGGCAGGATGGGGCCGTGGGGATGAGATTCAGTGATACCCTGGAACCAAACTGAGGGAAGGAAGTGGTGGCTGATAACTAGGACATGTGATCGGGGTATACTCTGGGGCCTCCTCTGTGGCCTGGAAGGGAACTATAAAGGGATGGAGTCAGGCCAGACTTTACGGACCAGTGACCTCTGACCTTTTTGTTCATAGTTACACCAGATTCTCGGAGGCCCAGTCTGTGATCGCTTCCTGGAGAAGGCAGATGTCTGGCAGACATATGTGAGTAACCTTTTCAGATGTGAGACAAACGGCTAATGGAACACCAACCCTTCACACCTCAGCTCCACCTCTCTTGCCTCCAAGGGCTGAAAATTCCAGGAGGCAACTGAGCACTTCCTGGTTTGCCTGTGGGGGAAGGAGGCTGAGGCACATTAGTTCGGGACCCTAAAAGACTGGTAATTTTAGCAGAGTTGAGTTTCAAAATCCTTACTATTATTTTAGTATTTTTGTTTTGTTTTGTTTGGGGTGGGGGCGCGGCTTCTAGTCCATAGCTTTCCAAATGTTATTACGTCATGACACACACAGAACAATATAATACTCGCTTGGCATGGGGGGAAGAACCGGAGGGGGTTTGGGTCTCAGACGAGGCTGCTCACAGCTGGAGCTGACCAGCCCAGCGGCGCCGGCTACCCTGAACACCCCGTGGGTGAGGGCAGCTACGGCAGATGCCTGGGAAGCCGCCTGTCACCAACTGTCTCGCCCACTATACAAAGAAGCCTGAGACAGGCTCCAGGAGGCTGGACAGCCTGTCAGGGTTTAATGGGCAGCAGATGACCCTGGGAATTAAGAGGACTGAATTGTTTCCATGGCAGATTAGGGAGAACTTCCACATCTTCCTACCCACACTCGGGGCTGACACCAAGCAGGAAGTGATGGAGACAACATGAAGAAACTGGCTGGCTTAGGCCCTAGTTAAATGATGGATTTCTTATCCCTGTGTCCGTTCTGTGCTTGCCTACTTCCGGTAGTGGCCTGTGTGCTGACAGTGACCCACAGGCAGACATCCGGGGTTGTCTGTGCTCAGGTGAGTGGCTTCTGAGGCCCTTCCCCCGCTGTGACGACAGGCGGGAAGGCTGGCTCACGAGAGGGGCACAGTAAGTGTGGCAAAGGGTGGTGGGCCCAGTGGGCTGCCCACTGAGAACACTCTAGTATTCGTAGAGCAGTGCTCACCTTAGGCCACAGCCGGCTGTCTGGACCAAGGACTGGAGAAGGTTTGACCGGGTCCCCAAGCCCACTTAAGCATTTAGCACCTACCTATGCAGGGTCTGCCCAAGGCACCAAAGGCCCCTTCAAATGATTAACAATCCCAGCGGCACTGGAGGATTTAGCCCCCTCTGAAATGGAGGACCCCGGAAGGCTCATGGACGCCCTCAGAATGGATGGGTTTACCCATTACTGGAAATTAAAATGTTGATTTCAACTTCATTTTGTCACCTCAGGCTCCCCGACCTGTCACCTTCTCTCTTCATGATTCTTACCACATTCAACTCTCAAAGGTGTTTTCTCCTTCCCCCTTCCTGGTGATGCCATTGTTAACCCACACCGTCACCGGACACACTGTATACGGACATGTGTGTGTAATGTGTACATACAATATACATATATGCAAGCATATATATGCACGTAGGTATGACCGTACATGCAGACGCAGATGTCCTTCTCGTGCCTTGAGTGTGATCTGCTGTTGATGACTACTTCCTCCTCAGACTGCGAACTGCATGAGGCAGGATTCCATCTATGTCTGTCTTAGCACTTAGCACAGTTTCTTGTATGCAGCAAGTACTCAATAAATAATTACTCAATAAATGAATAATAATAACTACTGGAATATGCCGCACATTGTGCTACATCTACTATCTAAATCATCACAAAAATGCTGCAAGGGATGGAGCAGGAGCCCTGTTTCACGGGTGAGGAGACCAAGGTTCCAGAAGGCCAAGGGGTGTAGGCCAGATCTGAACCCACACCCACTGATTCCAAAGCTGAGGGGCTGCTTAGTGCTGGCTCTGTACTGTCCCCTCTGTGGTTCCTTCCCGCCTGTGCACCAGTCTCACCACCACACGTGCAGACACCATCCGCTATCACCCAGCTCTTGGCACAGCCACGAGGGGCGGGAGCCGGTACACACGCGCGACAGTACCCAGACGACAGACACAACCGCGCCACCAGCTATGCCCCAGAAGGCCTTGAGCTCACAAGGCACCATTAGGACAGGATTGGTCGATCTACTGTTAAAAAGTGACCCCACCAAACATGCAAAGAGCCTGCTGTCAGGAAGCAATGGGTCACAAGGCTCCCGGCAACCTACCGGCATAGTGGTAATTTGCTAAAGGATGACATTTTAACCTGACTGGCTTCCGCAGCAGCAGCGTTTCCAGAGCAGCCTGCAGACCCGGGGGAGAGAAAAGGCGAGAGTCAGTCACAGGTCTGTGGGCCACGGAAAGGGCGTTACCTACGGGGGAAAGGAGTCTGCACCGCAGAGCCAGGAGTTGGGGGTGCTGGAAGGAAAACCAGAGGGGGACTCCGCTAACTGGGGCTTCCTTTCTGGCCAGCACCCCACAGGTCACGGCACTCAAAACACCTCCCCCCGCCCGTGCCTGCCACCAGTTGGTCATGTCAGAGAAAAACAGGGGGCAGTGGAGACCCCACTCTTTCCATGGTGAAGGCTCCAGCTTCAGAGAGATGGTGGGGCCTCCTCTGAATGGAGACTGACTTTTTTGGGGAAAGGCTCCAAGGAAATGAGTGGGTGACTTATAACTGTTTTTGCAGAGGAACCTCATTTCATTACAATTAACATAAATAGTTGTATTAGTAATAACTGTACTATACACTGTCTTTCCAGAGAGCCTAGGTGAAGAACCCTTTCAAATATGCTTCCTTCAGCCTGGTCAACTTAAAAAAAAAAAATGGTGCCTGTGGAATTGTAGATGGGAACAGTAGATGGGTTAAGGGCACAGCAAGGTCTAGAATCTTGCTTCTCAAGTGTGGTCCATGGAACAACAGCATGGATGGGCATCCACTGGGGGCTGGTTGGAAACGCAGGACCTTGGGCCTCACCTCCAGAATTGGTGAATGAGAATGTGCATTTTAACAAGAGGCCCCAAGTGACCTGTGCGCACATTAAAAGTTCAAGAAGTGCTTCTCTGCAACACTTGTCTTGAAGGATTAAGGAGAGTTCTCTAACATTCTAGAAAATCCATGAAGCATACCAATAATCTCATAAGGTAGTACTGGGACACTTGTTTACTTGCACATTTTCATAAAATCAAAAAGCAAGAGGCTAGATTTGGTACCAAAGCCATGTATTTACTAAAGGGGAAACTGAGGTTAGTGACTCAGTGCCCTTGCCAGGAGGCCAGGTGGGCAGGCATATGATCCGCTAGGATCCTGGGAAAATGGCACCAAAGGTCTGAGTGTCAAAAGTGGAAGAATGACCCCAGTTGGTGCACAGCAAACCCTTTCTGTTGGTTAGGGAAGAAAGAGTTCTATGAACATCAAACTGGATGACTTCCATAGTAGAGGAGAAAAATCAGCAGAGTGGGATAGGCGGCTTCACACAAAGTCTTGTCTCAGTAAGGTTTTCTACTTCTATCACCAGAGGCCAGGTTTCTGATGTGACTCAGAAGACTGCTGAAAAGAAATTCTAATTTCCCAAGACAGATGTGACCATAATTATTACTTGGGAACAGACGCATAAACAGAAGTCCAACGGCAGGTTCTCCCGCAGGCTTTAAATCCTGACCCACTCAATGAGATAAGGAATATAGTGGCATGTTGATGGGTCCTGATCTGAGGAACTGGTTTTCTGGCATGTGGGACAACGCAGAAACTCAGGAAAATACTTTGCAGAATTCTGACACGGAGAATATGAATTGTGAAGTCTATTTTCACCGTTCCTTACCATCACATCACCTTTGGCCTCGAAAAGAGAGTGCAAAGCAAATTCAGAATTGGTCCCTCCACCGGGCAACGCACTTGAACAGCACAAATTCAGGAGATTCTCCACTGTTGGGGACAATGAGAAGCCACTGCATCAGAGAGAGCTTGGTCTCATGGACCAACACATGCAGCCTGGAGCCAGAGACCCCTGTGAGAGGATCAAGCTCTTCCCACCCAGTTCTTCCCACATGCCGATACCTCTTTGCTGGAGGTCATGGTTTTCCAGCTCTGGCCAGGGCTTCCATACCAGCGTGGCCTTGTGTGTGTCCTGGGCCAAGGCAGAGACATCCTGAAGTTCTGGGATCTCTGCTTGGAACCTCAAGCCAATGTTGATGCGTCTTTAAGGACAAAAACGAAAACAACAGTGTGGTCTTCAATTTGAGGTCAAGAGAAACCATCAGGAACTTGAAAAAGAAGGAAACCAGTTCCTTCTGCAAGAAGAATGCAGGGGCATTTCCTCAGAGTGTGATCCTAAGATTCCAGGCATGGCCTTTTCACTGGGAGAAGGAACAGCTTTAAGACTGGGGAGAGATGCTGCAGGGCGTGGGGGAGAAGTCTGCCTGGAGTGTCATAGCTCGCTGTAACTCAGACAGGGAGGCTGCTAATTGCAAGGCAACAGCTGCCCAGAGTATGGCCGCTGGCACCATTTAACCAGGAAAAATGGAACAAACATAATGTGCTTATTGTATTTGTTATCCCTTTCAGGCCACTTTCACGTAAATCATCCCATCTGAATCTCACAAAGACCTGTGATGTAAGCGAGGCAGTGATAATTATTCTCACTTAATAGGTGAGTTAACTAAAGCCTAGAAAGGTTGGGGCGCCTGGGGGGCTCAGTTGGTTAAAAGTCTGCCTTCAGCTCAGGTCATGATCTCAGGGTCCCGGGATTGAGCCCCGCATCGGGCTCCCTGCTCAGCAGGGTGCCAGCCTCTCCCTCTGCCCTCCCCATTCCCACCCCTGTGCATGCACGCGTGCTCTCTCTCTCTCTCACATAAATAAAATCTTAAAAAAATATATAAAGCCTAGACAGGTTAACTTCATCAAGGTCAAATAACAAAATGGTGCTGGAACACAGGTTTTCACATTCCTGACTCAATGTAGTTACCACTCTACCACCTGGTTTTTTTGAGCTTGTCTATGAAAATAGCACCTTTCTTGGGGCTCCTGGGTGGCTCAGTCAGTTGAGCCTCCAGCTCTCGGTTTGGACCCAGGTCGTGATCTCAGGGTTGTGGGATCAAGTCGGGCTCCTTGCTCATTGGGGAGTCTGCTTGAAAGATTCTCTCCCTTTGCTCCTCCCCCACTCACCCACACATGCTCTCTTTCTTTCTCTAAGTAAATACATAAATCTTAAGAAAGAAAGAAAGAAAGAAAGAAAGAAAGAAAGAAAGAAAGAAAGAAAGAAAGAAAGAAAGAAA
Source organism: Ursus arctos (assembly GCF_023065955.2). Classification (NCBI taxonomy): domain Eukaryota; kingdom Metazoa; phylum Chordata; class Mammalia; order Carnivora; family Ursidae; genus Ursus; species Ursus arctos. Next base: position 3,802,643 of record NW_026622974.1, read on the forward strand.
GAAAAAATAGTACCTTTCTCTTCCATTATACCCCCCAGCCCCACCCACACCAAGCCTATTTGGAGGACCAGCCAAGAATTTTAGGGACGGGACATGGAAGGAAGGGCATTTGGATGGAGACTTGTAGAGATCTCAGTGTCACTGGGGATGTGCAAGCACGTGGCCACAACCATGCAGCTAGAGATGGGGACACTACGTTCTCCGAATATAGGGCTTCATGCTTTAGTACGCGTTTAGTCTTTGGCAGAAGCCTGTTAAAACACCAGTACATAAGAAATACCATGATCCTATAATTCCTCTAACTTCTCATTCGGTGGTACTTCTCAAAGCTCCTCATCCTCAGCTGAAGCTTCTGTTCTTAAAAAAACAAAACAAAACAAAAAACCCAAAAACCCAAAATTGGCTTTTTCTTACGGTTCCACATCAATGGTCTGCTCTCCAGGCCCTGGGGTGACTGTCACATTGCTGCCATCAATGCTGTCTGAAGCACAAAAACCAGAGGTCAGTGGTCAACAGGAAAGGGTACCGAAGACACTAAAGCCAATGAGCAAGCGACCTAAACGGTCATAATGGGATCCCTCTCCCACCCGACCCATGCCAGAGTTACCCCCGGTGGTCCTCTAGGGACCGGGTGGCATGTGGTGCTAAATGGCTCAGGGTGACTCATTTCTCACACTGGGGAAGGAGAAGCGGGCGCCCCCATTCTGGTTGGCTAAGCTCTATCGTTCTTCCCTGAAACCATTCTCGCTCTAGTAAGAGATACTGGCTGGCTCCCGGGCTCTCCAGGCTCGATCTTTACACGGCGTGTGCACAAGATGCGGAAGCCGGGTCCTGCAAATAATCCCTCATGCTATCTACCTACTTCGCACATGTACTTGGGGACGCGTCTCCGACGATTATGTGCGGCACAGGCTTAGGGAGCGCGTGCACACGTCAACTGTTCGCTTATGCCAAAGAGACCGTAATTCTGACTCCGGGGTCTCCCCAGCCGGACCGCGGTTGCCCCGAGGGTCCGCATCGAACACGCAGTCTCCGTAGAGACGACGACGACGAGCCGGGGCGGCCGTGGGGGTGTGGGGGGGGCGGGGACTCACTGGAGCGGCACAGCAGCACCCGCGGCGTGGGCGTCAGGGGCGTGAGGGGCAGCTGCGGGTGGGCGCCGGGGCCGTGGCCCGCGATGAGCACGTTGCTGAAGAGCCCCGAGCCCTGGCGCACCGGGCTCAGCATGGGCGGGGGCGTGTAGGGGGGCAGCTCGCGGGCGGGGTCCAGCAGCAGGTGGTCGCCGAGGACGCGCGGGGAGCGCAGCTGGCTCTGGTACAGGGTGGCGCCCGAGTACGAGGCGGCGGGGTTGGCGTTGTAGGAGGGCGGTGGCGGGATGAAGAGCGGCTCGGGCCGGTGCCGGAACTTCTTCTTCTCGGGCAAGCTCTTGAGGGGCTCCTCGGCTTTGGCCGCGCCCGGCTGATGCTTCTTGGGGATCTCCTAGAAGGGCAAGAACGGCCCGATTCGAATCCTCAGGCTTTCCCCACAGGCCGTTTCCACAGCTTGAGGGAAGGGAACCCCCAGGCCACTTGTCTGCCTCCCCCGCCCCCCATCCCCGGCCTCGAAAACCAGCCCCCTCCACTTCCCACAGGGCGAGTTCGGTGGCTTGAGGGGGGGGGCGGGGGGGGCTTGAAAACTTGGGTTCGGGAGGAAATCCCTAACGTCTGGAGATGGGGGTGGTGGGAACGGTGGGTGGGCAAGAAAGAATAAATTCACATTCTTTATTGCTTATCACCGCATTCCCATCTGGTGAGTGGAATCCAGCCGAGTGGGCCCTTTAATTCCCCAGCGCTCCCAGGGGACAGACATCAGGGACAGATAACACATGTTCTGAGAAGGGGCAGAATCGTCTATTCAGGGAAGCCGGGCAGAGGCTGCGGGGCAGGAAGAGGGGCCAGGCCTAGCCAAGGCTCCCGGGGCCGGTGGCCCACGCTGGGCTCTCCTTCGAGGTAACGCTGGGGCTGAGGGAGAGCCGTCTACGGTCTTTCAGGCCCGGTTCACGTGCTCTCCTAAAGACGGATCTGGTGACCCCCCCCCCCCCCCCAACTGCTCCCAGGACGGTGGCTCATTTGCAGCAAGCCCTTCTGGGTTGCTTCCTGTCAGCAGTGTTAGTTTATTTTATGGCAGCGGAACCAAGCATAGTCTGGAAGGAAGATCTGCCACATGGATACATATATACTAATAAGTAAACATATGCACATAAATAGATAAGCAGGGCATGCCAAAGCCAAACAGAAACAGACTCGGGTGTGTGCCAGCACCAGCCCAGAAAACCCGAGGGCTGCGTGTAGCTGGGTGTGGCTGGGGAGGGAGGTGCGGTTGGGAGAGGCAGTGGGGATACCTGCAGAAAAGTTCTGGGCAGTCTGTGGTACCCTCCCAGGCCCTGCAGGCCAGTGCCTGTCACAGCTGCAGTTCCTGGCAATTCCTGCCCCCAGGGTGGCACCCGAGTAGGAGGCAGCAGGGGGTGATGGGAAGGGCTGGCTGTGGTCATGTGACCAGCTGCCTCCAGGCCATGTGACCTGCTCCAGTCACCCCTCAGCTCTGGGCTCCCTCTGCTGCCCCTCCTGTTTCTCCCTCAGCTTCACTGTCTTCTGGGGTGCTGTCCCAACCCCTAGGAGGGAAGTCTAGGGAAGCTGAGGGGTGGGGAAGGGAGAGGGGACAGAGGGCCCCAGGGGGCTCTCAGCTCACCCCCAGGGGGCTCTCCTTAGGCCAGAGTGCCACAACCTGCCTCCTCTCCCCACCAGAGGGCTCACCACCTGAGGCTGAGGTGGAAAGAGAGGTCTGAGGAGAATGGGGAGTGGATGTTTCTGCCGCCCAAGTTGGGAAGCAATCTTGAAGCTTTCTACCCTGTTCCCAGGGAACTGATGAGGCCATCTGAGCACAGGCTGACCTTGCATGACTTCAACACAGTGCAGGAATCCAGACCTCTGCTCACAGGGTCAAAGATCCCTTTCACGCTCCCTTTACTTGAGCCTCTGGTCCTGTTACTCCAGCTCTCAACTCCAGGCAAGGCTCTTAGACCTTGGGCCAGGAAAGCCACCCAGAATGTCAGGTCCGGATGTCACTTGAGAGGAAGCATTTACAGGGTTCCCCCTCTACCAAGTTATTCCGACTCTGGAGGTGGGACTACTCACTGAGAGGTTTTAAAAGCTCCCAGAGCAGGGAGAACCACTGATGAGTCCAACCCCAAGCTCAGGGGAGAAACCCAGGCTTTTCAAGGGGGAGGGTCTCAGTTGCCTGCATCCCCAGGGTGCCAGTAGCAGAGTGGGGATTAGAACCCAGGGCTCCTCCCCGGACATTTTCATTTCTTTACATTAAGGGTTAGGACCTTGCTCCTATTTTTACTCAAACTCAGATACATGCTTCTAGTTCAGCTTATCTCCTTACTTACGATGTCTCTCTCACCTTTCCCACAAGGCCAGCTTCATCTCTGTCTTAAAAACCCGGCTCAGAACTGTCCCATGGTGGTCTTCTGAGCAAATTCATACCGAACTCTCTGCGTCTCCCCAGTCCCTAGTCACTTTAGCTGCCCAGGGGTGCTCCCCTATGGGGGAACCACTGTTTTTTCTCTGAGACCTTGGTTTCTGTCTTAAATTGGGGCAGGGGGTGCTGCCTGGGGCCCCTGTGTGACTAGGAACCATAGTCTCCAGCTTCAGGCTGTGAGTTCTCTGGGGGTAGAAACAGTGTTTCTCCCACTAAATCAGGGACTTTCCTGGGCAAAGAGGGAGCTTGGCTCTGTCATTTCATCTCTCTGCTTGTTACTGGCCACCAAGTCCTGCCAGCTTATAAGAACCGTGCTCACTCCCAGAGGTTCCCCCTCAGCCTCTCCTCTTCTGAGGCCTTGGTATTGCATACAGAACAAAGAAGGATCTTTCTGGACTTTTCTAGTTCTCCTAATTATCCACCCTACCCTTATTTTGGCCCAACCCCACCCTCATACCACCTGGAATCCCAGCAGCCACTTATTCTTTGAGGACAAATATGACCCAGGACACCACTTTGTGAAGAGGGAACAAATCTGATGCAGTCAACCACATGGGTTACAGACTCCCCCAGGGGACAGAAGGAGGGAAGAGGGAGGAAGACAGAAAGAGAAGGAGGGAGAGAGAAAAAGAGAAGGAGGGAGGGAGAGAAGGAGGGAGAGAGAGAGAGATCTCTGCCCCAGAGCCAAGCTAAGCTGCTTGGGTGAAGCACTTGGAAATTGAGAAAGAGAGGAGCTTCAGAGTGAGTGAGAAACACAGATCTCTTTGCTTTCCTGAGATTTGGGGGTGGGTGTCTCTCAGTGGAATTACTTTGGGAACCTGAGTGAATTAGGTCCTCTGAGGCTAATAATGCAGGTAGGAAGCATCCGGTTAGGCTGCCCATCAGAACGGATGCCAGGGCTACTGCATGGAGGCTTGCTGGGCCAGGCGTTCCATCTGTGGCTGCTGGATTTGAGGAGGTCTGGAGATCCTGAAGGGGGGGGCAGGGCCCCCGGAATAGCTATTTATTATGTGGGATGGTACTTCCATATTTTAATAGCTGTGATTACCAGCTGAGTTATCATCTTTGTTTTCATCTTGGAATACCTTCAGGTCTCTCAGAATCTAACCCAGACCGTTAGCCTGGTAGAGTAACAGGTGTTTACTGGGTAGCAGGCAGTGTGGACAAGGATGGGACGCCCAAGGCAGCCAGGGGGCTCACCCCGAGAGGCCAAGCCATGTCTGAGCTCAGGCCAGTGACCCTGGAAGGGCTACCCCATCTCCAAGAAAGCAAAGGGATGTTCCCACCCCAGGCGGGTGGGGGCAGAGCAGCAACTCACAGCAGGTGGGTGGGGGGCAGCCCCTTGGGGTGAGTGTGGGGGAGAGAGGGTCATCCTCACGAGCACGGGCATCTCGTCGTCCGACATCGAGCTGGCTGGCTTCTCTCTGGTGGAGGGGGCGGCAACGATGCTGTTGGCGAAGCCCTGAGAGCCTGGCTTGGGCGGGAGAAGCTTGACAGGGACAGACACGGGCATGACCATAGGCGTGAGGCTTTCTGCCTCGGGAGGGAGCTGCGGTGGTGGCGGAGGCGGCAGTGGCGGCTGGGGCTGAGGCTGAGGCTGAGGCTGAGGCGGCAGGGCCTTCTCTCCTTCCTCCTACACAGACAATAAAGGCTTTGATCCTGGGCTGAGAGCAGCCTTCCCAAGGGGGGGGGGGGGGACGCACTTGGCTTTTCCTGAAATGTTGCAGGACATCATGCATGGGTGACAGAGAACCACAGCAGGGTGGTTTCCTTCCTGCAACCCTGAGACCCTTGGCTCAAGTGATGCCAGTTGGCAGTGGACAAGGTCATGCACTCTATTTTCTATGTTTAAAGAATCCTGACTGTTATCACTTGTATAATTAAAACAGGTATTAAAATTTGGTGGTTGTCGTCACTTTTAAAGAAAAGGATATGGACTGGTAATCAGGCATAAAACAAAACAAAACACGTAAGCTCTTGTGTAGGACCTCTTAATTCTACGAGCCTCAGTTTACCCATCTGTCCAATGGAAGACAAATCTCTTTTATCTGGAATGGTCGGGAGATGGAGTGACCCGCGGTGTCCAGAATTTTGGTGAACAGAGAGTTAATCCAATCAACTAACATTTAGATCAACAGGGGCTAAGGAATTTAAGAAATCCTCCGAATTTTAACCTTAGTCTAAATCTGCATGGACAGTTCACCACATGGATATCCTCCCTGGATAATCCTGAGGGTATTTAAAGGCCTTCCACTGCTGGAGTCTAACACTAGTGCACCGGTGAGTAGAAAGTGCTGACCGAGAGCCCGTTGGTCACGTTAGCTTTCCCTGGCCATCGGCTACTGGTCTTAGGTGCTTTAAGCAACAGGAGTTAAAAATAAAATGGCATCTACGTATTCTCTTTGCTGTTTTTTCAGGATGTAGAGAGACTGGGATCCCTCAAAAGGTTTCTAGTCCCTCTGTTTTTGATCCTTGTTCATGAAACCAGTGGAAGTGGGGTCTGTTTGACGTGGCTGGCTCCTAGAGGCAAAGCTTAAGCACTCCGGTTAGGGAAGGACAGTGCCTCCCCAGGTACCCACCTGGGGGTCACATCACTCTCTGTCTGACGGCAGCAAAGCAAAGCAAGCAACACATGGCCTGGGAAGGGCCGGGCACTGGCTCCTGCTAACCTGTTTGAGGCTGGGGGAGGCTCTCATTCCCCCATGGGACCGCATGTGGCCATTCAGGGCAGGTAGGCTCTTGAATTCCTTCAGGCAGATGGAGCACGTCAGTTTGTTCTTGGCATCAAACTGCTCCCCAAACACTCCTTTTGGTTGGCTACTGTTCAAGGGTAGGGCCAAATGGAGAGGGCACACATGTTGACAAAGAGGAAGGGTGACTTATCACAAGACCTTACACCCCACAGTGAACGCATTTCATTCATCCAGGGCTCCCATGGCCCCACTTGTATTATCCCAATACCCATGGCCCCACTTGTATTATCCCAATACCCTGTAAGCCCACTCTACAGGTGGAAAACTGAGGCTCAAGAGTGGGAAAGGGCTTACTCAAAATCATGCAAGGGCTGAATAAAACGTCCTTCATTCCAGGCCATCAGGTGCTGTTTTTTTTTCCACCTCTGGCCTATTATCTTTCTAGAGTCAGCTCAGGCTGCCTCTTCCAGAAGCCTTCCCTTAGAGACACGGGTCTAAGTCCTTTGGTTCAGCCTCTAGACCACATGTCTTAGCCGTTTGTCAGGTTCTGGCTAAGAATTTACCATGCCCATGATGGGGGGGGAAACAAGTCTGTACTATTCACTGCTGATTCTCAAAGCTTAGCTCAATGCCTGGTATACAATAGGTACTCAATAAATACTGACTGAATAAACAGTGGACAGAACATGGCCTCTGGAGTCAATCCCACTATGGCTACTTACTTGATGTACGACTCGACTCCAAGCTCTCTGAGCCTGTTTTCTCATTTGTGAAGACACAGGAATAAGACCAAGAATGGCTGAGTGCTTACTATGAGCTAGGCACATGGTAGTCCTACCACCCCACTGAGTTGCTTTCTCACACAAAATGCAGAGTGCCGAGCGCACAGTAAATGCTCAGACACAATAGCTGCTATTATGATTATAAACTTCTCTGAGAAATTAACTTTGAATTTGAAAATGAATCTGGAGAGACAACCCAGGAAAACATCCCACTCTCCCAAAATGCCAACACGCCTTCTTGCATCCATCCTACCTTGACTCAGGGGACCCTGGCTGGGCTCTGCCATCAGGTAGGTGCATCTAATTTTGAGCCATGCAGGACATGGGAAGAAAGAAGAAAGAAAAAAAAAAAACTGTGTTTCTGATGGGAGGAGTCTTTGAGCTGAGGGAATCCCAGGGCCTGCGCTTCCTAGGATGTTTCCCCAAGCTCACAGGGGCCTGACAGTTCACGTCCAGATGCTGGGTGCACCTGACACTTCTTTCCCTTGCTTCCCCCAGCCCCCCAACTCGGTAACACACCCACTCCAGGACCTGCCGCCAGCCACCAGCCCACCAGGACTCAATCCCCCGCCTCGTCCCTTCCTTTTCTCCCTGTCCACCACTGTGTGCACACAGTCTCGATTCCCAAGACAGATATGGAACAGAGAGGTGGATGACACGGCATCATGCCCAGAGACCTCCTACTCATCGGGTCAGCACTGGCCATGTCCCCTTATTCTTACATTCGTAAAGGCTCTCCATTACCACCGGGCCTGAGTCTCAAGCAAGACAGGCTGAAGGGGAGCTCAATTCCAGCCTCCAGCCGAGCTGTCTCTCCATTTATCCTGGTCCCCTTCTCCCCTGAGCCTGTTCTCACATGATGGTAGCACCTAGAACATGCCAAGGCATGAACAGTGCCCAGCACACAGGAAGCAGTTTGTGGCTAATACCTTTGGGAAACAATCAAGGGTTAACAACCGTGGCCCACAGGCCTGCTGACGGTTTTTGTTTGGCTAGACCGTTTTGAAAAGTCCTGAATTAGAATGCCATCAGATGGGGCATGTGCCCTCCAGGCCACCACAGCTGGCACCACTCCTCATTCTCTCCTAACAAGACACTTTGCTTACTCCCTTTTCTTGCCTGGATCCTGAGCTAAGATTCTCATCTCTGAAGCTACAGGAGGTATCCCCTCTGGAAGGTTCCCAGCACCCCTTAGCATATTAAAGGCTCTGAAAAGCCCCTCAGCATTGCAACCTGATTCATTACAGGAGCCCCCCAAATGTATTTATCTGGAGAACCCCTCCCCCCAGCCATAGCTGTTAAACATTCTACGGTATTCCTGGTCTGAGCTATATACTTGGAGAAATGCTGTCGTACTGTGGTCTCCTTCCCAAAGGGGCAACAATTTCACAAAGGAATTCCTGGGAGGCTCAGACCTAAGGGGACCAGACACCCCCACTGTGTGGTCCCGGGCCCCTGACCCAGGCCTTGACCCCTCCATGCATCATTCAGGACCTCATGTGGTATCCCAGCCACTTCTGTAGCAAGATGAAGCTCAGCGGGCAGAGGACTGAGTCGAATCGATTCTGTGTTCCACGTGCCCGGCAGACAGCGTCCGGCACGTGTGGGTTCACGCCCGTGGCGTGAACAGAGAAAAGCCCGGGAGGGGCTGGCGAGAGGCCCGGGCGCGATCTCGACTCAGCTCTGGCTGGTGCTGCGGCCCACCGGGACACCCGGGGCCACTCCCACCCTGAGCATACCTGGGGCCACAGGGCGTTGGGAGACAGCTGCTGGTGCGGGGGCCCCATGTTGTTGAGGTGAATCCCGCCGGGGGACAGAAGCGGCCGATGGGGCAGGGCCCCGCCGAGCCGGTTCAGGTCCGAGCTTGCCGGGTCTCCCATTCCTGCATCGGGAGGCCCCAGGTCGCCGTGGGAGCTTAGCATGGCCTGGGCCTGCCTGTCGCTCGGGTAAGTCTTGGGCTGACTGTCCTCGCGCTGCTGGTGCTGGGGCAGGTGGCTCTGCTGGCAGAGGTGGTGGCCGTAGGGCTGCTGGGGCTCCTGGTAGTAGTACTGGGGCATGGAGCCCAGCTGGATCAGCTGTACGGCATGTGCCTGCTCCGGGCCGTACTGGTGGGGGTCCCTGTGATAAGAGGGGGGCTGCAGGTGCATCTGCGGCGGCGGCTGCTCTTGCAGGTGCTGCATCACGGACTGGGGCTGGTAATACTGAGGTATCTGCATCGGCCCCTGCCGCTGCTGCAGCTGCTGTGGCTGCTGCTGTTGCTGCTGCGGCTGCGGCGGGCGCGTCTGCTGCGGCTGTTGCTGCTGCATTTCCTGCAGGGACATAGGCTGCTGCCCAGCCTGCTGCTGCTGCTGCTGTGGGTAATACTGGTGCTGCTGCATCTGCTGCACGTGCTGGGACAGCATCTGCGGGGCCTGCAGTGGCTGTCCCCCCTGCACCGGCATCTGAGCCAGCGGCTGCTGGTAGTCATAATACAGGTGCCCCTGGCTGGCGTGCGGCCCGACCTGCAGAGCTGGTTTGGACAGCCCACCAGGGAAACCGGGGTGAGCCTGCTGGGCCACCTGCTGGTAGCGAGCAGGAAGAGCCGGCGCCGGGGGCTCCATGGGCTTCTGGGACAGCAACTGGCGGAGGGCACTGTCAGGGGCCCCATCCATCACTGCCGACTGGGTGTGCAGCACCTGGGCCATATTGTTGACCTGAATTCGCAGGTTTTGGTTGGCGAACACCTGGGTGAAGGAGTCTAGCTTGTGCAGGACACCGCTGGTGAGTTTCTGGGTCCGGATCTCACTGGCCTGGGAGTAGGTATATTGGTAGCCATCGGCGGGGTCAGGCTGGGCCGGGGTCCCCCACATCATGTTTGAGTTGGTCAGGTTGCCGCGTAGCTGGACATGGTTTCCAGGCCCGGTATGACCTCCCCACCCTCCCTGCCTCGAGGTATCCACTTGGCCCAGGTTTTTGGAGCCAACAGGCAAGCCTAGACCATCCCGAGTATCTTGAGGGAAGTGGGGGGAGATGGGTGATGCCTGAGGGGCATCCATTCCGGCCCCTGTGACTGTATTCCCATAGTTGTGGTTCAGCCCGCCATGGATGCCAAGCGGTGGCTGTTGGTAGAAAAGGTTCTCACCACTGTGGGCCACGTGATTGGTCTTGTAGAGTTGCTGATCTCCCATGGCACCTGCCTTGGCCGTGAACGTCCAGCCACAAAACCATAAAAAAAGGTCAATGAAACAAACCCAAAAGGACTGAAACCCTGAGAAGCTGAGGGAAGGCGTCCACACTACTCCACGGCTGACATGTCTGTGAACGTGGCTGCAGCCAGATGTCCCTGTTGGCATGTATCACTCGTGTGCAGGGCGGGGGGCTTTACATCCTCGCGCAGGCCGAGGTACGGACCGAACACCACCGGGGTGCAGAGACGCCGCTCACACCTACAAGACAAGGTGCAAAGCACAGGACAGGATTGACTTGGATGCTCTGCACGCACGATGACATCTACCCGGACCGATGAGAGAATTAAATACAAAACGGAGACTTGATTCGAAATAGCCTGTTTCATACACGGCACACCCTTTACACCGATTCTGCAGATCTGCGCCCTCATGTGAGACGTGAACTGTCTTACTTTCCAGCCATCGTTCAATGGCTCATTAGTTCATTGATTTGCTAATTCATTGTTTTGCTCACTGATTAATTTCTCCATTCTTCTGGGACTTGACACTATCCTAGGACCTGCAGAGGATGTGAAGGAGTTTAAGGCATTCATTTATCAACGTATCTGCTCAACAAATACTTACTAGACACGTACTAAGGGTAAGGCACAATGCCAGGAAGTGACGACGACATGGGCCAGCTCTTGAGGTGTTTATGGTTAGAAAAGGTGATGATGGGTCACGTGAATAAGTACGATACCAGAAGGAAAGATGCACGTAATAAAAAGGTAAAAATAACAGATAGAGGAACTCAGACTGGAGAGCTTATGCCGGGTAAGAATGGAACTTCCAAGGAGGAGTACTGCACACATTAGTTTGCCTGTCCTGTCAACACGGTTCTCTGCTTTCTGAGGTCCCCGCTCAGCAAACATCTCCGCACACTGCTGACTTGGCACAAAAACCATACTGGGGCAAGTCTTAGAACCGTGAACTAGGAAATCTGGAGAGACTGGTTTAGTCTGGTTTGAGTCGGATAGGTTCTTTAGGGGACTTCTTCTAACTGGGGTCTATAAGTGCCTGGGAGTCCACGAAGACTTTCCAAGCGCTACACACATGCACTTGAAGTTTTAAGAGAAAGTTTTCCTTTCTCTTAATTCCCAGGTCCTCCAACCTCCATAGAAGCTGCTTTCTAGAACTGATGGGTGATGAAGGTACAAGTTGATGTTTTATACTTGCACTCTCACGACGGCCCTCCTCCTCTACAAAAGGAAGACAGACCTCTTGCTCACCCCATCCCACATCTTAACTGGGCTTATTATTGCCCCAGTAACCCCCCGGCCACCATGTAAAAGGACATCTAGAAAACAAGCAACTCTAATAAATGAGTAGTGAATCTTCTTTGAAGCTGGATGGTTTCCAGTTCCTTTTTTTCTTAGGAAGGCCTAATAGAAGTAATTAAAGTCAAATTGTTAGTGACAGACTGCTATGTGATTTTCAGCATAGAACTCAGAAGCAGATCAAGAGCGGAGTGATCCTGTTTTTACAAAACTTCTCTCAGTTCATGAGAGTGAGGATACTCAGTGCTTACATACGTATGACGGAAACACGGAAATGCAATCAACGTTGGCCCCTGTCTCATATCTCATACCATACGTAACAGTCTCCCATGGATATAAAAACAAACTGAAGAAATAACCCAACGACATCAATATTCTATTTCTGGACGGGGTGATAAGTGTATGCGTGTGTTCACTCGGATAATTCGAGCTGTACACTCTGGTCATATCTAGGTACGTATGTTGTAAGTTAATAAAAAACTTTAATTTGAAAAGTCACCCAGCATCTCACCAAGAGATGCATCTTCAATATAATTTTAGGTTTTCTGTTTATTAATTATTTATCCAAACTAGCAATACATTTACGTTATTTTGACCAATTCTGTCTTATTAATAATTGTTAACAATAACTCAAACCAGAAGAAAATTTTAATACTTAGAGCTTTATGATTTCAGGAAATTGAAGAAGTTTTAATTTCATATAAAGTTGTTACAGAGAAATATGATAGCAACAAAACAAATGAAAGAGTTTCAAGCATAAAATCGATTACATATATATTCCATTAGGATGAAATTCCACAGGGGAAGTGAACAGAAATAAAATTTCAAGAAGAAAAAGGAACACTGACTATTAGTGAAGAGGATGTCCATGCATTTTTAAAACGGATGACGGCTGTTATCAAATGCTACGGTGCTTAGATTCCGCTGGATACACTTAAAACACTGACGTAACAGTTTTACTTAAAAACATCAATGTTTATAATATATTGGAAATTGCATCTTCTGCAAATGTCTCATAAAAAACATAGAGGGGGGTCATTACATTAACCACATCCGTTTATGGGGGATTTTAAGCAGCCAAGTGTGAAGACCATTGCAGTCGCCCCTCCAGCCAGGAGCTAGACTAAGTTGGTCTCTGTCTCTTAGGGACAAATCGAAAGCAAGGGATTTGGTTTGGTAGAATGACGGGTAGATGAAGGGAAGCAGTGGGAGGAAACCATGGTTGGCCAAGGACAGCTAGAGTAGGTCCTGAATGTGACCGCAAGTGGCCGCTGAAGGCTTCCGAGCAGAGGCACAAGGATGCTGGGCTTGATGGCGCTGAGCTTTAGAAGCCGGGAGACCCGCCCCCCTCCCTGAAAATGCGGTCTGCATCACCTGGGAGCTTGCCAGCAACTCAGACTCTCAGGCTTCTGCTCCCATCTACTGAATCAGGATCTGCATTTTATCAAGACCCCCAAAGTGATCTGCGTGCACGTTAAAATTGAAAGCAATGGATCAGCAGGCTCTTGCTGCACCCAGGTGAGACATAACTGAGACCTGAACTTGGATGACGGCGAGCAGAACAGAGGGAGAAAAGAGAGAATGTCTCCTGTGCTGCCAATGGGAAGTGACTCTCTTTCAGGGGCTTATGACCCAGTCGGGGGAGACACCCCTCATTTTCTCACATAAGCTCTCCTCCTTGACATCCCTGCTCATTCACCACTCTACCTTGCTGACTCCCAGTCACTACTCCCAGCCCAGAGGGTCTGGGCTCCTGCCCAGCTTGACTCCCCTGAATTCTACTTCCATGTTCAAAGGCAAAGTCAACATGATGCTCCCCAGAATGGATGCTCCTCTAAACTCTTGCCCTCGACTCCTCCCTCTCCCTTAACCAACTCCACAACCTATCAGTTTACCTCTTCATCTGTCTTCCAGACCATCCCAATAGCCTCCAACTCATCT